>NW_019525428.1:1480475-1530408 GCF_002814215.2 Seriola lalandi dorsalis
GCTATATTTTTATTGGATCACTCAGAAAACAGTCAGCCAATCAGAAGAGAGGCTCAGAGCCTCCTCTCTTCTGATTGGTTCACCGACCTGTTGTTACTAGAGCTCCAGAGAGAAGCCTGAGAGAGGAGATGTAAAACTACACTGAGATGGTTTTTGGTTCTTAAAACCACAAATAAATCTTGTTATGGATCGACACTTTAAATAAAAACATACATAAATTATGGGACCTTCAAAACGTAAATGCAGTCAACCTTTTCAAAAGGCTTTCTCTATAACCAGAAATAACGAAGAAATAAGTAAAACTAGAATCTAATGTCAAGTTTTAAAGAATGAAAGTGAAGTATTACAACTTCAAGCAGCATAACAACGCAATGATTTGTTGAGGTAGTTGACATTTGTCCATTTCTTTACAACTCAGTATCTTGATGAAGGGAAATTATGTTTTTACTGCACGCCAAAAATAAAACTGTCTTCAACTTTTTTTTAAAGACCTGCTGCTGTATACATGTCCACATTGGATCTGTGAGTGAAGCCTCAGTTCTACGTGTCACCTGGTTACGCTCGGTGGCCCAGTTGTACCTGTGGCATTAAACTCTGGTGTACGGTGCTACAGAATCGTCCTGGTTCCTATTAGGAAACAGGAATACGTTCTCCTCGTCCTTCCTCCTTGCAGTTGATGCATGCATATGAATCCGTCATTAGTCCCCCCCCTTGTTCTTCGATGGGGAAAAGAGATGGAGAAAGATGAAAGGCGAGGCAAGCCACCACACGTGGCGTAGTTAAACACCTCGTGATTTATGGAGCTTTAATTTGGTGGAGGCCCATCCATTGTTTTGCAGCTTGTGGTGCGGCGGGCTGCCCCGCTGACAGTAATTTCCCGCTAGTTGGGGAGGATGGTGTATCATGAGCTAATGGCATCCTCTTTCCCCCTGTCTCTAGAGGAGGAATTAGGTGTGTCAGTGTGTGAGGGGCTGAAAATGAGAGTTTGTGTTTGAAATCAAGTAAGAAGATAGTGGCGGAGTAGGAAACAAACAGCAGTTCCCATTTACTCTGCCAATTGCACTTGACGATGCCACGTGTATTGAAATGAACCGGGCTGTCTGCGGCTGGGAACGGGTCAGCGCTGGCAGTTTTGGAATAGATGGTAGCAGGTAATTACTGCAGCACCATCGGCTGATTAGAGCTGCTGTATCTGAGCCCTCCCCCCTCCTCACCCTCAGACCTCCCCTCACCTCCCTGTGGCCTCTCATCCTGATGGGAGTGGACAATTGAGCCAGACTCTGTTTGATTGCTATCGCACATATTTACTATGTGGCGGCTTCCTGCACCCATCTAACCACCTCGCTGAGTTCAAAGGCTGCAACCTGCACTCAATCTGTTTTGGCTCATTCGTCCTGAACACTGTGTTTATGTCCTCTCCTTGTTTGTTCCTTCCTGTCCTATTTTTGCTTTTTTCTTTTTTAGTTCTGTGTTTTTTCAGTTCTTTTCTTTGAGGATTTCCTCTTAAACGTGGAACTGTAGTGTTGTAGCAGTTTCTGTTATCCAAAACACAGAAACTGTAGTTTTTCTCTTTCTTAATGATGGTTTTTAATCGTTGCTCAAGGAGGAAATGGCGAGATCACAATAGCCAGACAAGACCATCCACACAGTACAAGACCATTTTAAAGTCAGACACACTACATCCACACCAACCTTTTCCACCTCAGTACATAAAGAACAAACTGCTCTCTACACTGGCAATGGGCATAAATAATGAGGGGAGAGAGTCCTGTATCTCCAGCGATGTGTCATGTCCATCGTCACTGAAATATCTAAATAAATATTTGATGGATTGCAATTAGGTTTTTGTGTCCAGGAGACTCTCTAACTTTTTATATACAACACCGAAGTTATTTTTGTCTAGTATTTATGCCTGTATTTGATAGAGAAAGTGGAAAGAAACTAGAAACCAGAGACCTGCCGCTCAGGGATCATTATGTCACTATGGTGCTCGCACTAACCATCAGGACGCCCCCCAGTCATAGTCATCTGAATTCGTTTTTTTTATCTAGTTCCAACATTCGGTTCATTTTGTCCAGTAGTTGCACGACCTGCAAAACTAATGACATCCCATCAGCCTCGGCTGTTCTCCATGTTTAGTGCTAATACAAAAAAATAACTTGACTTCACATTAGCATGCTGATGTTAGCATCTTGCCCTTACTACTGTTTCTAAAAACAACGACCTCATATATCCTCTCGTCTGGCTGTGGACACTTGTTCTTGTTCTTCATGTGGGAGTTTGGCAACAGAAGAAGAGTGTAGTTTGAACAGATCTCAGAACAGCTGTACTGGAGTTCCTAGAACCACATGTTTATGTGCCGTTCCTGTTTTCAATCAAACGTAACGGCAAAATCATCAGTGTGATGTTCGCTCTGTCAAACACTTTGTTTTTAATACAGTGTAATGAACAGCGCGGCTTCTAGGGGCCTCTACCTCAGCTTTAAACTCCCTCGTTATTAACGGTTAATTTGGATATTAAAATGAAGGTGTTCATTAGTTGCCTGACATCCTCTTACAGCAGCTGGAGGACATCCCACCTTCCTGTCTCCTTATTTGTTCTGAACTCCAGCCTCAGTTTCACCTCTTGTTTCCATCCGAGCAGCAAATACAAAGCTGAACATTTGAACGTGACCTTTTATCAGGTGCAGGAGTGACACAGTGAGGCTGGAGCTGAATGAAATTATGCTTTCCGTGATGGTTAGTGAGCCTGTCCACTTCCATATCTTTCACCTCGGGAGCTGAGCTCTGGATGTCTCGGGCGTCTATATTACATCATAAAAAGCACTCATTATTAACAGTTTTAGAATAACATTCAAGGGCAAATGACTTTGAAATGGGAAACTTGATGTTTTTTTATTTCCTCTCCTCACGCCACATATTTGATTTAGCCACCTCTCAATAGTAATTCACTTTGATATGGTTTTCCACATAAACAAAGCTATGTGGCTGGAAGCAAGCCGCTGGCCGATGGAGTGTGTCGGCCATAAGAATCCATATCGCCACAGCTACAGAGCACTGTCTCCACAAAAATGGAAACAGTGTCATCAACATTAAGGAAAGGGGCATGCCCATGCTGATAGCTCTCAGCGAGTGTGTGTGTGTGTGTGTGTGTGTGTGTGTGTGTGTGTGTGTGTGTGTGTGTGTGTGTGTGTGTGTGTGAGAGAAAGAGGATGGGGGAGGGAATGATTGTCTGTGTTTATTGAACTGTGTGTTTGTGTTTGTGTGAATTTGTGTGTGCATTCATGCTGACTAGTCTCATGATAGCTTGGCTGTGTGGTGTGGACTGGTGCTCAAAGTGCACTCCACTAGATGGGTGACAGTGTGTGCTGCTCGCGTTTCACCTTTAGGCTGCTGCAGACAGTCAGACAGTCAGTCATTGTGTGTGTGTGTGTGTGTGTGTGTGTGTGTGTGTGTGTGTGTGTTTCCTGGTAGAGACACAGGTTAATGGGTTAGTGACAGAGAACAAGAAAGAAAAAGTCTTTATATTCCCACTAATGTTGAATTTAAAAGCAAGTAATTACAAGTAATCTCATAATACTGAAATAACTTTATTTACATTAAGACAAAAAACAACAACATCGTGATCTGTTGTACACAGAGTTTAATACTCTGCAGCTGAAGAAAACACATGTAAATACAACATGAAGCACATTTAAATAAAAACAAAATTACATTGAATACAGAGTATGAACAAAATACCACATGCGCAAATGTAATATATGAAATGTATGTACATATAAAATAAAAACATATGTAAAAATTATCGACAAAACCTGTTAGGAATTGGAACTGGAATAGGAATAAATTAAATATATAATAGTAACATACCATATAAAAATTACTCAATTTTACTATCTTTATTTCATATATATTATAAACTTATATCTTCAGATATCCAGAGGGTGTATATATGTGATAATAATATATCCTCTTATAGGTGACATGTATGGCAACATCACTCCTTTATAATGGGACATATTTGTCATATATTGAGTTACCTGAGGCACTGTAATATTAAATTAATGTATATTACAGTATAATTATATATGAGTATAAATCTACTTCAAAATATATTTTCACAAACCAAATAATCCGTTGGCAGAGACATGCATCCATTGATTGGAAGATAATGGATGAAAACATACTGCATCGTAACAACACGAGGTTACTCAAGGTTATAAACTCAGGACATTAACACTGTAGACTCACACCTGCAGGTTTATCAGTTTTCACCCGGTTCTGGCGGATTCTGATTCTGAGCAGTCGTCGGTCTGTGGCTGCAGCTGGCTTCCTCGCTCTTTCCTCTTCCTGTTGTTAATGGCCACAGTGAAAGAAGGAGTGCAGTAGCAAGAGAAAACCCACTTTACAACTGTACTCCATCCTATCTTATACTTACCCACCCAAATCCTGCCTTGCACTGTATTTGTGGGTGATATACACTAGCATAGCGCAGTTCACAGCCAACAAGGTGATAAAACTCTTTACATTCGGGAACCTCGGTGGAAACTCAGGTTTTTGGGGAGAGCAGAAAAAGCTGTAATTCCCTTATCACTTTGTACATGTATGCTATTATGTCTTATAACACTATTTTAAGTTGCATTAGCAACTCGGGCACCCCCTTCAGCCCCACAAAAGGCAAAGCTTCAATGGAAAGGCCCAGCCCACCGTTTATAAAAGCATCCGAAAAAGCCCCACTTTTTAAAGAGTGCCACCTCCGAGAAAGCTGTAAGCACTGATCCCAGCTGTGTGTATTTGCAAGGCCCCCAGAATTAATCCTGAGCAATTTTTCTGCACCACTTGTGCCTGTGATAAAGGAAGCCTGAGCATTCAAATGGGCTGGGTCCCTGGTGGCATTAAGTTCTTACCATATTGGGCTGCAGTCAGGCCTGCAGTGTGAAGAGGGGACTGGAGCTAACCACTGAGCCTTGCTAGGCTTAAAACTCTATACCACTATATCTCTCCCTCCCTCTCAGTCTGTCTCTTTTCTAACCAATCTTCCTATCTCACAGATTAGACAACAAACTCAGCGAGTGCAATCAATACCAGGGGAAAATCTGCTGGGTTATTGTGCTGTTCACATGTATTTACCTTCATACCTGCACTAAACTAATTAAAGGCAAGGTAGTTCAAGTGGTTTAATCTTCTGAGGCCTTTTAAGGCTTTGTGTAACTTAGTTGCCCTATTTCAATTTCACAGCTTACCTCACCAATTTGAAGCTACTTATTGCATTTAGCATGGCTGTATTTTTAACCTCTTCAAACCCACTGACCCACTGACTGGGCCAGTCTTTACAAACTCGTGCCGTGCTGCCAAACTTTGGTCATAACCCGAAGAAATTTGACTTTAAATTGTGTCGGATATCCCAGCGTTTCCCAAGATTGCCAAATACTAGATGTGCAATGGCTGGATTGGCAACAGGGGAAACGCTGAGGTTATTTCTGATCAAGGCTAACGCAGGTCTAAGACCAATGTAACCATGGTAACGTTGTAATCAGTGACACCTGCGCTGAGCAGTGACACCCAACAACAACAACAACAACAACAACAAAAAAACATGGCTCATAATTTGTGGTTTGTTCACATTGTTATGTGGAGAGCAATGAGAGGGGGAAGAGTTGGAGACATTAAATGGATTATCATTATTATTATTATTAAATGGAGCTCAGCGGTTCATTGGTCGGCCATTTTTTTTTTATTTTGAAAAAAGTCTGAATACCCAGAAGTCATTGCACCACAGTCCGGCTTAAGATAGTCAAGAACTAAACTAAACTTTGTGCATCAGATGAATTCAGACTCGGTCAGTCTGAAGTCTGACTGTTTGTTAAATCTAAGACACAGTCAAAGTCTGTCTCTGTGGAAACGGCCACTGGTCACGAATTTCAGCCTTTTCGAGGACACGTGTTTAGAACCACGCAGAAGACATCCAGAACATTTCCAAATCATGGGATGGAGTCTTCGGTTTGAAGACTTTCATTCAGCGTAAATGTGATGAAGCTTCAGTGAAGGTGGTTTAAATCTACTTAACAGGTAAATTAAAGAGGCAAACTGGATTTGAAGGGGAAGAGGGGAAGGGTGCTGTGGTGCTGTGGTGGGATTTGGGCAGCCGGCGCTACAGCCTGTGTGCTTTTGTGTGAGTCTGTGTATGGCGGAGACCCGGGGCTCGACGTTTCCTGTGGTAGATCTAAAATGTAATCACGGCAGCCCCTCGCATATGCCTCGGCTCAATAAGCCACTGTTTTCACAGATAGTTGATCGAAGGCCGGAGAGCCAGTGAGAGATTGAGTCTTGGCCTGGTTTTGATAGATAGAGCTCTTTATTCAGACGGGGAGAAAAGAGGGGGGTGGGTGGGGGGCTCTGCTGAAAATCAGCAGAGGCTAGAGAAGAGAGAAGAGGCAGCATCGCGGCTGAGGTGAAGGGTTTTTGGAGAGTGGGCACAATAGCCTATCACAGACAACCTGCCG
This sequence comes from Seriola lalandi dorsalis, assembly GCF_002814215.2. Taxonomy (NCBI): domain Eukaryota; kingdom Metazoa; phylum Chordata; class Actinopteri; order Carangiformes; family Carangidae; genus Seriola; species Seriola lalandi. The sequence continues at coordinate 1,486,978 of NW_019525428.1, forward strand.
CTGCAACAATCACACTAGTGGAGAATGGAGAGATGCAATGGCGCTCAACCAGACAGAAACGTATAAAACTCTCCAGCCAGCCCTATTATACCCACTGTAATAAAGCCCAATAGTCTGATAGCGCCTCTCCTCTCACTTTCAAGCTATAAAAGTCACCAGTGAATGCTGCAACCGCTGCAGGAAATTTATGTCACGCTGTTTATTTGTCCTTCCACACACTTGGTAAAGAATTGGCTTCCTTTTAATGCTGTTTGAGTCTGAGGCAGCTGCACACACAGGCTGACTTTTCTTCTGTTGTTTGCAAAAAAAACAAACAAAAAAACAAACTGTACCTCTTAATTCTTTATGCACTTGCAGACTACTGAGGCTGCAGTCACACTCCTGGGCTGGGAAATGATTTTAAAAAATGTATTATCTTACAATAATTATATTATTTTTAAATTAGTAGTAGTATTAGTATTTGAGAGCCCAAAGTAAAACCTCCAGGCAACACGAGTGAATTTACCTGTGATCACTGCAACAGAAGTGATTACACAGCTGATTTCTGATCAAGGCCGAATGCCTGAACAAGGTTATAAAAGAATCAGCCTCCTCAGTTTAATGCAACATGGCTCCATGTGGTAAAGACAAACAACAACTAAGAAAACAGACTGAAACCAAACTGCACGATTAAAGACCAAAGACGCCGGATGAATGATGGCAGCACGTCCTTCAGTCAGATGAAACCAAAATGAATTCGTTTAGATCAGACGGGGGTCCACCACAGAGACTGCAGACTGAAACATGAAGGGGGGGGGGGTGCATGAGAGCAAAGGGTGTAGGGGAGATGACATTTCTAAATGGCATTGTATTGCAGTTTTATTTTGGAAAAAAAATGACATTTATTAGGCACTAAATGGATTTCTAGTGTTCTGACAAAAACACACATCTGTCATGAGAAATCCACAGTTTCAGTGCGTCATTTTTTTCCAAACTAAAACTGCACATTTTTTGAAGTTGCCTTTTTTTGTGAGCGGCCCGGGACACACCTGTGCAGTAATCACGCTGTGTAATCAGCAGCTTGATGTGACACACCTGGCAGGTGGATGGATGATCCTGGCAAATCACTGACACGGACTTACACACATTTATGAACCAGACTTGAGAGAAAGACGCCTTTTGCAAAAACAAAAAATGTTGCATTTATATTTTTGTTTGGAATATATTAATTAGATTATATTTGATTTATTTTAACCTTATTCTCTCTCTCTCACTGTCTGCTGAACATCGGCTTCTTCGAGTGTTGGGGTCTGTGTGAGGTGCAGCCTCAGTCGCTGCAGACCACAGGCTGTGGTGTCTGACGGAGAGGTGAAGACTGTCCACACCTGTCTCTACCGCAGCTGCCGGGTCGACCTTTGGACTCTAGTTTAATTATATTGTTCAGCGTCTCTTTCCATCCCCTTGATCTTTCTGTGATACTGTTTCAAGTCATGTGTGAGGGTTTTTCTTTTTTGTTTTTCTTCTTTTGCATGAACACGCTTCATTCACTGCTCACCGCCTTGATGCTTTTTTAACTTTGCTTTAAATACCTGCTGCATGTGCACACGCTGATATCACAGAACCTTGTCATGATGTGTTTGATAATCAGTTAATGCAGGATGCCGGATTTAATCGCTCCGACCATTAATGAGAGTTTCCTCAGGGTCGCTGCTTCGTGTGTTTAAGGTTTTGTTCCCGGTCCTGCTGTAATTATATCCAGACTCAGAGTAAAAAATTCACAAGATCTCTTCAGTCGCAAATTCAGAAAAAAGGACTTCAACCAACTTGAACCAACACCTTGAATGGAGAATATCTAAAAGGGCAGATTGTATAAGCCTGAGAGCATCACACTGGTTTGTTGAGAGGCTGTAGGAGTCCTTGACGTTCTGAGGGAAGAATGCAGCCCGTCCTGATAAACACACCGGTTAAACTCAATATCAGTCAGTGTCACAAAAGTGACCTGTAAAATATTCCCTTCAGCACAGCTGTGGTTTTGTGGCTGGAGGACAGACATTCATGAATAGCCTTCACCGATGCAACGCTGATTGGCCACTTAAAGAGGAAAATAAGACGCTTCTTTCAAACCGGATGGTAATAGTGAACGAGTAGAAGCCGACTGACTGGACTGAAGTAAAACCAGGGAGAAGCAGTTGATGTAGATCGGACGGCTGATGCATCAGCTGGGCTGCAGCCGGTCTAATCAGTGAGGCAGCTGATACGTCACAGAACAAAAACATACAAGCACAAAGCTCATGAGAACATTAACACACTTTAGAAACAAAAGAGGACTGCAACTTACACTTTGCTAAACTAGTTAATAATAATGATAATAATACATTTTATTTACAGGCGCCTTTCAAGGCACTCAAGAACCTTACAACACACAAATTAGAAAAATATGATTGCTTAAAATACATATGATTGCATGTGAAATGCTGATTTGAAATTTAACATTTCAATATTCATATTCAGTACTGTCTGAAAAGCACGTGACATCATGTGATCGGTCAGAGGGGTTTTTTTTCATTAGGGTTTTAAAACTACACTGAGATGGTTTTATCTTCCTATGGATCCACACTTCAAATAAAAACACAGGAGAAGAAGAAAAATATGGGAAATGCAAATTGGTCTGGCGATGGGCGAGGACGACCCAGTCAAAAGGTGTTGACACCGCACCTTTTACGATGTCATCCTCAGCCTCACAGTCGTTAAGCTCCTTCTGAGTGTTTTTGTGAAGGTATAGAATTGTGAATACGGCCTCTTTGTGTCGTGTGTTAACAGCTGAAAAGAGTCACTTTGAACTGATGAAATCTAAGACCAAATGCAGTCCACTGTGGATGACCACACATTCAAAACTATATGAAAGGTGAGATAAAGAAGGTTACCTTGGAATATAGACACACCAAACAGAAAATGAAGATCAATAAAATCAGAAGGGACACCAATGAATACAGGAAGTCAATGCATGGAGGTTACAGCTAATCCTACACACAGGGAATCAAACACCGGACCGTCACCTCACTTGTAACAAAGACACTGACACATCGACGTCAGGGGGTAAAATATTTACCCATATTTATTCATGTTTGGTAAAAGCCAGATCACTGAACGTGGAATATGTCAAACAGTATGTTTTGCACACATCAGCTGTTGCTGTAGACAAAAGCAGAAGAGGGACTCTGCATCTGTTGGAGAATAATCTACATGAGAAAAGACTGCAGCACCTCCTCCTCCTCCTCCCCTGTTCCCCTTCAACACTCCACCCCAGCAGCAACCCCCCCCCCCTGTTGGCTGATAGAGGACTCCACCTGAATGACATTTACAAATTACCCGGCCCAGAGTGCTTGGTCCCCTGACCCATGAGCCTCTGCTCAGCACCCGGAGAGACTTGCCAGCGTTTTGTCATATAATTACTGCAAATCCTCTGAAAGTAGCCCCCTCCCCTCTCTCTACATCCACCCCCAACACCACCAACACCCCACACACACACACACACACACACACACACACACACACACACACGCACTACATTCCCTCCCCTGGATGTATGCACACAGATGCATGTAGGTGCATACGAACAAACTGGCAGAGTTGAATGTTAATGTGTGATGAGCTGCTATCTGAGTGTCCGTCATGCGGACAGACTGCAGGTCAGGGACTCTGTCAGCTGCAAATAAAGCAGAGAAGAAGAAGAATAACGGGAGCCAGCAAACACGTGATGGACAGTGACATGTAGTACGTGAGTATAAATATCATATTTGGAGTCTTTAAACTTACACTCATTGAGTTTGATCGGTTTCTATATATTAACACCATATTAATACTTGCCTTGGTTGCAGGATTTCAAGTGGGTGCTGCAAGAATGCTGTAACCTAATATTATTAAAAATGGTTAGTGTAACAACATCAAAAAATATTCTTTTAATTACAATAATTTCCTCTTATTACTGCTCCTCTTTGGCCATGTTTGGATTAGCTGGAAGTTAGGGGCGGAGTCAGACACTGCCAAGATGGCGACAGTGGTGCAGCGTACTCTGAGCTTCAAAACCGCTCATCAGAAACCTATGGAGACTTGGGATATATATATAGATATATATCTATATATATAAATATATATCTATATATATGTATGTATTATTTCAGGTTAAATATGCTGAGGAACAAAAAACGTCCAGGTACTCACAGTCGACAGTGTAACCGTCAACACTGTAACATAGAAAATGTTCTGTAAATCTTTTCTCTATAATAAGAAATACACTGGCTAATAGGTAAAGAGAGCCAGAAAAGAGTTTCTAATAAAACCAGCAAATATGACGGAGGAAGAAACCTGAGCTCGATCAGATGATGAGACGGAACATATTTGTCGGAGAGAGCAGAGACGGACGGTGACTGTTGGTTGTAAACGTTTATTACAGTTTACAGACCTATTTCCTCCTTCAACTCTGACCTACTGTATTTATCATAGCTGTGCGCACACATACAAAGCTCTTTTCATAAAGGCTATCCCATAATGGCTCTGTGTCATGGCGACGATGCACTTCACAGCGTTTCAGTCATGGCTTGATGTCAGCTGAATGAATATAATCATGGTTCTTAAAACAAGAAATCAGCCACACGTTTGTGAAATCAGTCAGTATCCAGCTCTGAGTGACTCTCTCTCTCTCTCTCTCTCTCTCTCTCTCTCTCTCTCTCTCTCTCTCTCTGTGCGTGTGTGTTCAGGGGCATATGTGTGTGTTATGTTTGCTTGTTGCTGGCTCTTTGTATATGTCCCTTGATGCACACAAGTACAAAACTGAAAAGGATAATCTAATTGAACAACTTTAAAGCATGTAGCCGATTTCATGTAGTCAGTTTGGAACGGCCCTCATCTCGTCGTTGTTACCCAGCCGAGCGTGAAGGTCAGCTGTCTGCCATCGACAACATGCACAAAATGTAAAATCAGGCTCTCCCCTTCCTCCCTCCCTCTCCTCCCTCCTCTTCTCCCGTCTTCCCTTGGCGTCTCGCCCATCTTTCTTCTCTTCTTGAGCATTGATCCCAGGTCTAATCCAAGCACAAACACATCCACAGACAGCTGGGTTTAAGTGTGTGTGTGTGTGTGTGTGTGTGTGTGTGTGTGTGTGTGTGTGTGTGTTCACGTCAGGGTTGGATCATTGTGTATTTCTGGAGGCAGGTATGAGTTTTTGGTTTAGCAAGTATGTTTCACGTTTGATCATGTTTAATGTGCTGGAGCTTGTTTTTGACCTCACATACACAGGTGTGTGTGTGTGTGTGCGTCTTTCTAAACTACGTCCAATCAATTCAATTTACAACAGGTGGACTCCAATCACGTTCTAGACACGTCCTCAAGGATAATTAAAGCAGGCAGGATGCACCTGACTTCTGTTTGCAGTCACCTGTAGGTCGATGGGCAAATACGGCATTTTCATCCATTCACTATCACATCTAAAACACAGATTATGGCTGCTTACTGGCTGTTTCTCGCAGGGTTCGCACTCGTCCTGGAAAACAGTTTTCCAGTCATGACAAACATGGAAAATGACAGAAAAAGATTCTCCTATTTTGGGGCAAAGTTGACATTCAAATGGTACGCCAGTTTATGGACAACAGTGTTTTGAATCGGCTGTTATCGGTTTTGTTTGGCAACGCTGTGAACGCACCCTGAAGTCACATCACACGCCGCATGGTTGGATGATTTACAACGCTGAAGAACGTAAGTTACATTATCCTTTAAAAGCACGTTTGTTTTAAACTGTTGAATAATAATAATATTTGAGATGGACTGTATCGAGATACTAAATTTCGTTATCCAAAGGGTCCAAACCTACAGACGTCATACGACAGGAATAAAATGTAAAGCGACATAAAAACTAAAATCTTGCAACAGTACAAATATACATCATCCATCCCTCATCACCCAACATCTACAATCACTGGCTGAAACGTGTCAGTTCTTTGCATCGTGGCTTTAATTCACCGCAGAGTCTTCGCCCACTGCGCTTTAATACAGACGATATCAGAAGCCCACTTGTTATTGAGGAGAGAAGGTGTGAAGGGGTCTGCAGGTGAATCAGGTTTTGCTGCAGCTTTGCATCTTTCACATTCTGCCCCCCCCCCGGCTGTCTGTCCCTGTCTCTGTCTCTCTGCCACACACACACCCTTCTACCTAGTATTTAAGTCTATTCACTATCCCTCTGAATGAGATCTCCCGCTAGAGAGAGTAAACAATGTCTGGCAGAGAGACAGAGAGGCATACAGAATGGAGGATTCACTCGCCTCTATTAGCATCTTGTCTGTCTCAGAGGGGGAACAGAGAGCAACCAGAGTGGAGGATGCTGGGATAGCCTGCCTTGGCTGACAGCCTCTCCTCCGCTCAGAGCCACAGGGTTCAGGGCCCGGAGTCTCTCTTTTTTTTTTTTAATTTTTATTATCACCCAAAACAGGAAGACGCCTCTCTAAGTGGAGCGTTGAGAAAAGTTGTCAGCGTTAACGTCCTCCTCAGTTTGTATGTCTTTAAATATCTTTCTCTTCCTCTCAAGTGTAAAAAAACTTCAGATCATGAATTTACAACAGCCCGAGCTTGCTCTTCAATTCACAGAAATGACTCTCCGGATCTCATGAGCATGTGTGAACTCGCCGTTATCTGGAGCTCGTTTAATTTCATAATACTTTTTGAATGTGTTTTCTTTTTTTTTTTAATACTTAGATTTGAATAAGTCTTTGATCTATTTATGTTCTCACTCAAACACTCTCCTCGCTCCGAAAGATGAAATACTTGAAAGCAGTACAGCCAGCTAACTCCATTATTTGTTTTACATCAAAAGTTTCATTAATTATTCCATTAGCTGAAAGGCAGGGGCTGCTGGGAGAATGACACAGACACACACAGAGCGGAAGAGAAGATGTGTGAAGGGGAGCATGAGCTTACTGCCTTTCCTCCTCACCTTTTTTATTCTTTGTGAAGGAGGTACGAAGGTGAGCTGCCGGGGGAGAAACTACAGTCTTTCTATAGTTTGGTAGAGCTGCTTCGTCACTGTATTTCTACCCTGATCTAACGAGCAAAACTCACATGTGAGAGGTTTTTACTGGAATCATTGGACATTAAAGTGATTTATTATTTATTACCCTAGACTGTAAATAAAGATGGATGTTAACAAGCTATGCTAACAAGCTTGCTAACTAGCTAATGAGCTAGTTAGCCATACCTGGGGCAGTTCGCTCATTAGCTAATTAGCTAACAAGCCTAGTTACCTAACGAGCTAACTAGCCCAGGTATGGTGATTGCAGACATTGTTACCTGCTAATTAGTGCTAATATAAAAATGATACAAGAATTTCACTCACCTCAAAAGACAAGAACACAGACTTCTGTGACGGCTGGAAGGTCACGTCCAGTGACTCAGATTAGCTGAGGTGATGCTAAGCAGACAGCTAGCAGACTGTAATTGCACCCACCTGTCACTCAAAGTGGCCACACCCTCACTTCTCCATAACTTCAAGTCTTAATAAAATATAAGCAGGTGAATTACATAAAGAGGAAATTAGCTCTAGAGACCAAAACAGTTTTGGTACCAGGCTGTAAACATGTTTATTTCTGCTGTAGAGTTGGGCATTTTATCATGGGAGTCTATGGGGATCGACTCACTGTTGGAGCCAGACTCTAGTGGCCATTAGAGGAACTGCAGTTCCTGGCCTCATTTTTCAACCCGAGGTTAAAACTCATTATTTCTCCAACCTTTGTGGACTGGCATCTTAATGTGTCATTAGATTTAGTTCAGTTTCAGGTTAAAGGCAACCGGTGTAGCACTGATAAATTCTATTAAAACCCACTGAAATGAATCATATCCATCTCTCAGTCGCCTCTATTTTAATAAATGGACAATAATGGCCTCATATATGGGTAAACTGGTATATCATGTGACTGAAGCGATCCACAGGAGGATATAGAAAAGAAAAATAAGGTGGTGACAGGTGAGGTCCAGCAGAGGAGGAAAATCTAATATGAAAATGAAAATGTAAATGTGTTGAGGGAGGGCGGGGGCGTCGAGGAGGAGGGGGGTAGTGGTTAGCAGTTTTTCAAGCCGGCCCTAATCCTCCCTCTGCGGGGCCCAGATAGCGATCGCTAACAGGAGGCCGACACTGGAGCTCCTTTGAAATGCAGAGCGGCTCGGTGTGTAAATTGAAGGCGCCCCGGCGCTGCCAGCAGATGACACATGGCACTCGCGACCCTCAGCGCCTGTCCAGGGGCCACAATGCCACAAAAGTAAATCTTGCACATCAGACAATTTAATTTTCAGCACAGAGGGGACGAGTCGCACAATACCTGGATCCTTTGAGATGATAATGCCCCCCCCCCCCCCAGAAGCGGATCATCATTTAGATTTTCATAGTCCTGTCCCTGTCCGTGCTGACGTGTAAACTCGGGCCTGATGAACAACAACAGTCAGACAGGTTGTTTCTTTCTTTGAGGTGCTCTGCAGTTATGAGCCCATGAGATGAACTTCACTTGTAAGAAAGTCTTCACATCAGCAGCAGAGGAAGTACACAGTTCTTTTAAATGTAACATTAGCAAAGACTACAATGTGGAAAACGAAACTGGGGTGGACATTTAATGCCTTAATAAGAAAAACAGAGAGAGAGAGAGAGAAATGCAATGAATGAATTCATTACCAAATTTCTCGACATCAGAAAATAGTACAATGTTTTTGTTTTTAAAGTTAAGATTGTATTTGTTTACAAAAGGAATCGTATAGAACGTTAAGACTTTCTTGTTTATGAGGATTTTATGTTTCTTGTGTCTTTCTGAAGATGGGAAATGGATACAAGGAGCTGTTTCATCCCATTTATTTATTTATTTGTGACTTGGCGAATTGGAACTTTTCTTTTCTCGGTTATTAAAGAAATTAAATTATTAAATACATCTATTGTATATATTAGATTAGCTTTTGAGCTGTTGTCAGTTGGTGTATATTGAGATTACGAGTCTCACTGTGAATCATATGGATGTGTACCGATGCATCTGTTGTAAGTACTGTCTGTATATTTATTGGGAGCCCATGTGGTACATGGTTAGCGTTTTACTCCTAAACCACTGGATCACCCTGCTACAATCTAAAATGACTCTATTAACAGTTCAATATAAATATTAACAGTATTATAATATTGGATGTGATGCAGAAAACAAAAGCAGGATTATGCATTTTGGGGCAGATCCGGGTCATTTACTATGAATTTGAATATTTTTGTATGAAGGCCGGTGCTGCGTTGTTTGGCATTGGCCCTTGTGGAAGTCTGCACTTTTTGAGCGCCCTTCTCGTAGGATTATAAGTTCAGTTTTGCCACTAACATGAAATCGTTTACTGTCTTCTTTAGTGTCATCGTTGTTAAAATGTGACATAATGAATTCTCTCAGCTCACACTTTGTTTGGATTCACAAATCAACCACATGAGTCCTACCTTCAAAAGAAGACTCTACTACTGAGTCTTTCATTTTCCATCTCTTGACTTTTTGTTCAAGCTATTTTTCCTTCATTTCATTTTCCCTGGCTGATGCGCTCCGACAAAATGCTCTGAAAAGAGGAAGTGGAGAGTAATAGTGTTCTCTAACATTTCCATGCTATCAGCAAACTATAATCCACAGCTCTCTCCCACTTTGTCTCCTTTTTTTTTTTTTCTCCACCACGCTTCTGGCCCCGCTGCGGCGCGCTGCCGGCCCCGCTGTGGTTCGCCGTCACTGGCAGACGAGGATAGAGCGTGGCCGTTCTGCTAACTTACCGAACCAAGCCCCCCTTCCCATGTTCCTCTGCTATCAACCCCCTTCTTAGTCAGTCTATTACATGGCGACTCATGTTCCAACACGAGTTCCTGGGCTTTCTGCGTCTCATTGTATTTCACACCGGCTTACACTGGCGAAGTTGCTCGATGCTAACAGTCATAAAGCCGCCTCATACTGCGCAGGTCCATGAACATAATATCTTGTTATTTTCCCTCTCTTGGCTTATGTAATTGGTTCACCCGCCATGTGGGAACGATGGTGATGGATGCGCTAATTTACTGAAGAGTAAAGGAAGGAATCATCTTCAGCTGGAGATGGAAGAGAAGCTAAAGTCCCATGTAGCATGAGAGCTAACGGCAACATAACTTAAATTAAAAAAGGCGAATCTGCCTTTAAACACAACCAGCACACACACAGCTGCAAAGAAAAAAAGCTGTATGTTTTAGCTAGGTTACTAGCATGGCTGCCAACATCATGAAGCCAGGTATGCTAACAGGGATCTATCCAGCTTGGACCTGAACCCCCTCCTCCCTCACCTCCCACCATTCCCTGTTCCAGCACTACCACTTGCCTGCGGCCCCCACATATAGATGGAAAGTGACACCGTGATTGTGTGCGGGGCCCGGCCACGCTCAGATGAGGGTGTCACTTCTGCCTAGCCTGATTGCCACATTCGGCGGGCATGGCGGCGAGGAGTTAAATTGAGGGAGAAAAGGTCGGGAGCCAGTGGTCATCTGCTCTCCCTCTTTCTCCCCTAAATTACTTGTCCTCCAGGAGGGGAATGAAAACAGACAGGGCCCGGCCCGGGCACCTGGAGCCTGGGAGATGATCCGCAGGGCCGGCAAGCCCCTGGGAGAAGAAAGTGAACGACGGATGGGGGTGAAAAATAAAGGAGGGGGAGGTTGCAGGTTGGGGGCGGGCAGGGGGTGGAGGTGGGGGATCAGGTGTGTGTGTGAATGAGAGAGAGGGGAGCTGGTAAAGGTGTCAGACTCAGATGAGTGCACAAAGCAGGTGATACTGCTGTAGGAAAAGGACAGAGGGTCAAGGCAAGAGTGGAGCCCCACAGATAGCGCTGGAGCGTCTGAATGTAAGGTGAAGGTTTCATTTCAGCTGTGTGTGCCTGTGTGTGTGTGTGTGTGTGTGTGTGTGTGTGTGTGTGGCAGAATCAAGGCTGCAGATACACACAATCTATGGCACGTAAATTCAACTGTGTTTCCTTATTTCACGAGGAAAAACAGAACGTACACATTTACATACTGAACACAGATCTGATGTATGTTGAAAGACGTGTCTGGAACCAGCAGTTCGTCACACGGCGTGTTCATGCTCAGGAGGAATACCTGCATTGACCAATGTGATGTGCTTCATTTTATTATTCTAAAGAGAAAGAAATGAACATCAGTCGAAGCTCAGGCAGTAAAAAGAAGTGAAACTACACAAGTAACCTCCTTAAATCTCTCCTAACTAAGCCTCTTCCAAATATTCTGACTCACTCAGAAATAAGTCACAATATGAAGGATGAAGATGCTCTGTTGTTATTGTGCTGCTACACTGAGGCGTCCCCACAGCGGATCACCATCCACGTATTTTATTTGGCATAGGTTTTACACCAGACGCTTCCTGATGGAACCTGGGGTTTCCGGGGGGGAACTGGGGATTGAACCACCAACCCAGGGATCAGCATCCAACCTGCTCCACCACTGAAGCTGTTTTTTGACCTCTAGTAGCACTATGGAGCATAATCCTCATGAGTGGGTTTGTTTATCTGGTGCACATGCATGAAGACGCACATCCTTACACACACACACACACACACACACACACACACACACACACACACACGGATGACATGATGCACATACTGTTCTACAGATCTACAGTGACAGTAATACTTCACTGCACCAATAAGGACAGAGAAGAAGAAGAGTGGCAGCTAGTAAACATGGATATTAACAAACCAGGTTTCAAAATGCTTAACATTTTACTATTTATTTATTCTTTTATCTTTTCCTGTTTATATTTTCATTTATTTTCTATTATGTTGGTATTTATATAATATATAATGTGTTCCCAGCCTGCGATGTATAAAATGCACTTGCACTAGTGTCAACCACAGTGTTAGTGCCCAGTCGAACCAGTATAAAAGGTCTGTCGGACTCTTTCTGGAGCTGAGATTACTGTCACAGTATCTCTCATTGAAACTGCTGGCTGCTGTTGACTTGACCATGAAACACTTTAAAACCAGGATGAAACTTATAACCGGGAAACTGTTTGTGTCCAGGCTTGTTGTGGAAGCTCAGTTAAACAAAATATAGTTCCACAGATTTACTGTGACTGAAACCATGGTCTTAAATATGAAAAGAACTATTTCTGCTCTACTATATCTGTATTTACAGTAATAGATTACAATTTCACTACAAAACATTGTCTCACTTTATAAAATATGAAGCTTGAATAAACAACCCCATAGTGGAAAAGTCAATAACATTCTGCATAATGAGTACCTGCTATATTTAAATATGTAATTCTACATATTATAATATTATCTATTATTTATCTTTTTTGAGTATTTGACATTATTATTTCTTTTCTGAGTTTGTTGTTTCCCCACTGTGAGTCTAACGAAGGACAATCTTATCTTATATATTCATATTATGATGCTAATACGTCTGTTTAACTGTGGATGAAGAGTCTTTACAAGTGAGTTCTTCTTCTACCACAGATTATTTTTCTCAATTTTTTTTTTTTCCCAGAAAACCATAAAAACACAGTTTGGATTACAAACTATATTTGATAAAATCAGAGCAGGAATAAACCACGGCAGCTGTATTGTTTTCACAGTTATTTCTAAGTTCACTCCCAAACGCTGAATTATTACGTGCTGTACGGAAGAACTGATTGAAGAGATCTTAAGAAAAGAATCTTAGGTTTAATACAAGGGACGTAATTAAACTGTCTAAATTACACTGTTAAACGATTTATGAAATAAAAGTGACTCTGCTCTTGTCTGTGTAGGAGTGGCGTTGTTCTGTGCAGAGTGCGTGGTCTGTCTGTCCGTCTGTCTCACCATCCTGCTCCCTGCAGATCCTGACAGACATGCAGTCCTCTTCTGCCCCCATTAGGTGGCGCTGTGGGCCAGCTCCTCTCTCTGACACCATCCCATGATGATGAGCCTCACATCATATATACAGTATGACACAGCTGCCAGCCTCTGGTGGTGGCGGCGGGGCGGCGGCGGCGGCGGCGAGCAGCCCATGGGGGCCGATGATGCAGAACTTGGGGCTTACACTACAGGACGGCTAACAATTAAACTAAAATGGTATCCTATTGACTTCCAGCCACTCTTTTGCACCGGGGCAATTAACCTGCTAATAATACAATGAGCAGGAGTCCCCCTCCTCATCCCACACACACACACACACACACACACACACACACACACACACACACACCTTCCTCCTTCCCTGAGCTCATAGCCCCTCAGGCCATAAGAGAGCCATTGGATTAGAGGATGCTAGCAGAGATAGTTTAACGTAATGAACCATCAAGATGAGGACTATTAAAGATGATTTGCAGTGTTCCAGTGCAGAGAGGAGATAGGAAGAGTGACCTGAGTTTGGCTTGGATTGATAGTGTTAACTCTTTCCTCCGTCATTGTTAGGTAGATAAAGAAAGGATCCTCTTCCTCTCAGACAGGAGGGAAATGAAAAATGAAGCCGGTTGATTTACACAGTTTTGAGCGGTGGGAGTCGTTTTCAGTGACACGGCACATTAGGCCACTAACCAGTGTGTTCATGCATCTGATGCACGAAAAGAATCCAGTTCAGAAACAGAGGAGTACATTTGTATTATATGTCTACTATAGGATTATCGTGCGGTCAAAACACACTATTGTTTGGAGTTATTTGTGCTTCACAATCTTTATTTGTGCTTCTGTTTTCCCCAGTTTCCATTCTCTGTGCTGCTCTCCTATTGGCTCTTCCTATAAACTATCAGTCATACCAGGAACTCTGGGAAGAGATCACAGAACTCTGATGCGCTGCGGCGCTGCCTAAAAGTAGAAATTAATGTTTTGTTTTTTTTTTATCACTTCCTGTTGATATTAGATAACCCTCTAACTGAGGGGAAAAAATGTATTCATGTTCCTCCTTAGTTCAGAATCAAAAAACCGCTGATGACGGACGACATGTTGAGCATCATCACCTACACATGAACTGTCCTACAGGAAGATACTGAGCCAGCGAACCAGACGGAGGCTTCACATGATGAAGACCAGCACAGAGACCGACTTTCTGAACAATGTTTAACTTCCACTGTAGTAAGAAGCCGAGAGTGATAAAAAGAAAAAATAGATGAAATATACTTCAACAAGAGGATTACACAATTTAATCTTTATTATTTATTTGTTCTATGGTTTAATTTCAGAAACACTGAGACATCTCACCGTGTAAAATTCAGTGTTCTCAAACTTTGGACCAGAAGTGTGATTATTTTTTCTGTCATCAGACATCTGAGCATCATCACTAGAAGTATTTATGTTGATTTTCTCAGACGACTTCATGATCATTCAGCTCGTGTTTTAAGCAGCATTTCAGCACGACAGTCGCAGGAGTTACAGTTTGCCTCGTTAGCAGGTAGCGTTAGCATTGATGAGCTACAATCAGATCACTGTTTGTGCTCCTTCAGGTGTCTGACAACCGAAACAGAAAAATAATTGAATGAGAGCAGTTCAACGGTGAGTGTGTGACATTAAAACACAGAGTAGGTGATGGAGATCAACACCACCGCTCTACACATTTTTCTCCCTGAGTATTTCAACATGGAGATCTTTACCTAATTAGCTGGGTGTGGATGTAGTTCACAAGCTAACAAATGAGCTAATAAGCTAACTAGTGTATTAGTGTACTGTAGATATCTGAACCTGTTTTCCAGGTTATTAATCCGCCATTAAACCGGTGATGAACATTGACAATGATTATAACTCTAAGATCAGCTTTGAGTTAGTGCCACTGTCTGAATGCTAAGACTGCTGTGGTCACTTCCCAGAGTTCAGCAGAGGGCAGCAGAGGGAGCCCCCACTACTGGAACATTTGTTCATTCACCATAATGACCAACCTCAGAAAACTAAAGACCAGACCACAGGACACGGCTTCTCCTCTTTCATTCAAGAAAACAAACAAAAACAAAACATCTCCAGTCCACATGAAAATGCAAAACCACACTGTCAAGTTCTGAGAGCACGACAAACTAACAGGCGGCGACACACCCCTGACTGTACAGCCATATGTTAGCCGGTTGCACAAGATCGCCTCATGTAAACAGATGAGATAACGATGCACGCTCTGATGTCACAAGCCAAGAAATTCAGTTTCTCTGTTGACGCCTCGACTCTGAGAAGTGAGTTTACTAATGTCTTCACGCTGACAGGAGTTTTGCAGAAGGTCTGTCTGCAGTGATGTAAAATGCAGTTTGTGTGTGGATGTATAGAAAGAGCTACATTTGAACAAATTTATACCTGTGAATGTGTAAAAACTGACAGGAACCGCAAAGGAAAACATATTACTCACAAACCCAGAGAGAGAAGCAAACGACAGACAACACAAGAGCTTTCAGATGCAAAGCACATTTCTTTGCATTTCACATCGCAGCTCTTCATGTTCGAGTCTCCAGTTTATGTTGACTAGTTTCAGATTACACGTCTTTGCTTATTTATAAAAGACAACTTTTAAATATACACACATATATATATATATATATATATATATACGCAGTGTGTACTTCTGTACATCTGCTACTGCAGTATCTCCTGTTGTGATGCAAACCCTGTCTCTCAGCATGAATGTAAAGACCAAGCGGAGCCCCTCACCGCCGTCTGCAGACCTCACTCAATCTCCCAATATCTCTGCAAGCACAGGACCAGATTGAAATTTTCTCCGGAGTCTCCCAGGATGAGAGCGGACGTCACTGGAGGATACTTCCCTTTCTACGCCTCCTGCTGCGGCCCTATAGATCCACGCCTCAGATATTTCTCCCCAGATGGGAGCGAAGGCGTCAGTCGTACTGCAGGAATGCTCTGGATTCGCTTTAGATTTTAAATCTAGTCAACGGTGGGAATTCGCTGATAAACAAAGCAAAGTCCATCTGGCATGAAAGCCAGCATCCTCGGAGAGCACGAGCGTGTTTTCTAGATTGGAGTTCTTATAGCTGATCCCCAATATAGTGATAGTCACACAAAAGGAACAAAGCGCTCTGTGTTTGCCTCGACATTCTTTGATAATTTCAGAGCTAATTTTCCCCATTGTCATTTCAGCTACCACTGTGGCCTATCGTTTTGGGTGTGTGTGTGTTTGTGTTAGCATGTGTGTGTTCTGTAAGCAGGATAGGAGAATAAATATTTACCATCTGTGGTGTCCCCCCCCCCATCCCCGTCCCTCTCTCTCTCCCTCTCTCTCTCCACCACACAAGATTCCTGCACTTTTTCTTTTTTATCAGTGCTGGAGTTCTGCCATGGGCCTTTTTAATTTTCTGCTTTTGTGTTTTTAGCCGAGATTGACAGGCTGCTCTCTCCCTGGAGCATTGTTCTATTAATCTGTTTAATATGCTACAGAAACATTCGAGTGCCGGAACAGGCAGCTGGGGTAATGGAATCGCAGCAGGTAAAGGCGGGCTTGCATATCTGACGACTGGCGAGGGGGCAAGAGAGGCGCAATAGTCGGCGTGGCGTGGCGTGGCGTGGCGCGGTAGCTGTATTCGAAGGCTCTTCCCACCCCCAGCACCCCCACACCTCGTGACCTTGTATGGGTAGACAGATCGAATGTGTCCCTTCACATGTTGTTGCTCGAAAGCAAAACCACTCGTCACTCATCTCTCTCTCTCTCTGTCTCTCTCTCTCTCTGCGTACCTGTGTTTGTGGATCCTTCATAAAGATGCACAGCCTCACTGACTTCCTGCACGCCGTCTATGAGCAGTGAACTGGAGGTTCACGGGGGTAAGAGTGAAGCATGTGCACTGAGAAGTGACCGCCAGCAGAGCGCTATACATTGAAAATGGTAGGTAAATGCCAATGTATAATTGTACACCCCCCCCACCCCACCCCCCGCTCCCCTTTCCCTCCTCCTGCCCCCTCCTGCTGAGGCAATGAGTTGTGGTTTAATTAACTCTGCCTTAATGGGTGCACAGCAAGACGGAGGTAGGGTGGAGGGGGGGGTTGGAGGTTGCAGGTTTGCGGCATATGGCACTCTGTAACGGGCGCTGTCCTCGGGAGATAAGCTTCGAAACTGTTCGCTTCCCTCTGACAAAAAGCTCTCTCCTCCAGACATCCCGCCTGGGCTAAAAGACAGTGGACACTGTGTGGAGACAATGACAGTCCAACTTGTGGGCTGAGGAGTGAATAGACTGAGCGCCGCGCTAATGACATAAGAGCAAGATAAGTATGCACATAAATTCATCCTCAAAGTCTTTACAGCCTCGCAGACAAGGTCTAACCTCGTTTTTATCCTCCATGTAACGTGGAGAGGGTAATGTGCTGATACTCTGACTTAGGTTAAGCTTTTGATCAGGCTGTTATCCCGAACTGGCCCGGGGATGAAAAACAAAGGAGTCACAACTGGATTTTCGAAGCGCGATGACACTAAGAGCAAAGATATTCCGGGGGAAGGATTTGTCACTTTTGCTTTTCCCTGAACTGACAGAAGAGAAGACCTCAGAAGAATCATCCTCCACCACCACCACCGCCGTCATTCTCTACAAAATAATGCTCTCATTACTCGTCGGGGGAACGAGCTCGTTCAGTCATACGATTGATTTCGAAGGCAGATGCAGCACTTATAGCAACAGAAGCTTTTAGTCCCAACTTTTAATGAGGTGAAACTCTAATCCACACTCTCCATTCCACTTCTCTCACTCCATCCCAGACGTTATTGTCATAACACCGTGTCCAACTGTGGCATGCTGGGAAAAACATGCAGCTGCCTGATATATCCCCCTGCCAGTGTTTGGCTCTATTAACACCACCCCTTTTTACCTTTATCTCAGCCACATAACTGAACCTGTATATCCACCATTACAAAAAAAAGGAAAAAAAAGAAAAACTACTGTGACAAAAAGAAATTAGGCGGCCTGATGAAAAGCGATTGGAAGGGAAGTTGTGAAGCTGCAAAGGGCCTCAGATCAAAGCGAGCCACCGGTAATTAGAATACATGCTGAAGAGAAGCGCACGTCGACAGAAATCAGGATTTTAGCTGGAAAATTACCTGTTGAGCTCTTCAAATAATAAATGAGAGCCATGTCTTGGTGAAGTAGGGAGACTAAGACGCGGAGCTTTGCAAAGTCAGGCTCACCGGTCGCCTCGCTTTCCCAAGGCAGTGTGACAGACATCGACGGGAAGAAATAATCTCACCTATTTTCAGTTTCCCTCTCTATATTACAGCCTGGTTTGTGGAGCTCTTTCTTTACCCCCGCCCCCTTCCTCCCAAGGACAATTTTCTTTTATGGCTTTACTCGCATTTTGTGCATCTTTTGTTGCCATCTACTTTTCTGGCGTTTGAGTCTCTGCTGCCTCACACATTAGATTCACAGCTCTTTTTGATATTATCTGTCATGGGTGACTTCTAGTAATCAGTTTAATGTGGAAAAGGAGCAACGTGGGTCGCTTATATCCATCAATGCATCATTTTCAAATTAAATCTGATCTCTTGGTAGACTTACCACAATGAACCACAGGGGGAACAGCTCATTGCTGCTTTGCCAGTGGCTGGCTGTAGTGTTAAGACCACATTTCCCACAAGCAGAGTCTGGACATGACTGGCCTTGGTTGGCATGACCATGGGAAACAGCTAGCTTGGTAAAAAAATAAATTACACCTACAAACACTCTAAAGCTTGTTGCACGATAAAAATGCTCTGCCATCATTGTCTTTATTATATTTTATTATAATAAGCCATCTGAGCAGCGCTGCGTCTTCAGGGTAGATTGGAAGCTGCAGTGAGTGAGTGATGGGACGGGCCGGAGCTAGCTGGTTAGCATGCTAACTTCAGTAGAACAAAAGTTATGAGAATGAGACAAGAATCAACAATGTTGTTACCCTTCACTTCTGGAGACAGATGTTGGTGAGTAAAGGAATAAAGTCTGACGCTGAACTCATGTTTCTTCTAGACTGGTAAGCAAACAGCTGTTAATGCTAACGTTAGCTATGTAGCAACTTACAAATAGCTTGTCAACATGCTTTCCACGGTGACAGTGCTGACATGCTCATGTTCAGTAGATATAACATTCACAGTGTTAACATGCTAGAATTTGCTAATTTGCAGTAAAAACAAAGCGTTAATGCTAATATTAGCTATATAGCAATAGCAAAACTCACAGATAACTTTCTTAATAAAAATGCTAATATCCACATGGTTTTCACAGCGACATGCTCATGTTTAGTAAATACATTTATAGTGTTAGCATGCTAGCATTTGCTAATTTGCACTAAATACAAAGTACAGCTGACACTGATTTGAGTATGTTTTTCCAGGTGTTTCGTCATAAACAAAGTGACATATTTAATTTTGTATAGTATATTTTTTATTTTCTGCTCACAGATGACGTATTCCTAAATTAATTCAAGCAAATGGCTACAAACTGTAACAGCATCGCAGTACTGGTCGATTTCTGGGTCAACTGTAAATGTTTTCCATTCATATACATTTGATAGTATGTTTATAATTTGCATATTAATATAACCTTTTCTGAAAACAGCTAATCTATAAAAATCATGTAGTGAAGATGAAATCCTCCTCACTTGTAGGTCAAATTGGTGTCTGTTGCTGTCTGAATGTCTGCAGCCACACACACACACACACACACACATACTGGAGACTTGCACACAGATTCATGTGAAGTCATTGTTGAGATATTCACCAGGCTTTGCCTCCCAGGTGATGTGGTGGGGTTACCTGTGTGTGTGTGTGTTTATTTGTGCACAGTGTTTGCAGTGGCAGCCTGAGACTCGTCGGCGTGCTGTAAATGTCACCCATCATCCGACGTTTGTGCAGCACGTGCCCTTGTAGGAAGGGGAGAGTGCCGATGTTGCAGATCCCAGCCTTTGATTTAGACACGAAAGGCAGACCGGCAGAAAACGCACTGAGGCATGAAGGTAAATTCCCATAATTCACAGCTGAAAGGTTAGCCAGTGGTGCGCTTTGCTCCTCCCTCATGTTAGTCACTAACAAATGTCACCTGATTGAAATAAGCACAGTTCTACATTCTGTGTGTATGAGAGAGAGTGTTTGCTGGTACAGCTCCTCTAAAACTGATATACTGTGTTTTGTCAGAGGGTCTCGTACGGAGTAAATCTGCAGTGTTGGTCTGCATCAGCACACCTTCACTCAGCCAGTTCATGAACACTACAAGGGCAGCAGCCTCACTCAGACATGTTCTCCACAGATGTGAAGGGGGTGAATTATTTACATTGAACAACCTCCCCAATGATGACCATTAAGACCAACACAATCACCTTTCCAGCGTTTGTAGCACAGCTGGTATTCTCCCTTTATGATATGGACAGTCCCTAAACGTGATGCATCCATAGACCAAAACACATTTCACTGTATGTGTTTAGTTTTGCTGACTAGTAAAGCTGTGGTAGTTTGTTCTTTAAATCAATGAGGAAATAGATCTGTGACTGTACATTATTACTTCAGTAAGTTGACTTGGATCAGACTGTGGCCATTTTTCTGTTGCTGTATCTAGCATGACTGTTATGGATGGCTGTTTACAGGAAGTATAATACATTTTTACTGTCCACTGTTGATACATCTGATGACCAGAGCAAATAATCCAACCATCAAACCCCTTGAAACTGTAAAATGGTGGTATGTAGCGGTTGTGGTTTTGCACTACTCAGAGATCAGGTGTTACTCTGGGATCGGAGCGATCACATTGTTGCTGTCAGGTATAGGAAGGCTGGACCCAAATGCAAACAATCCAAGGCAGGACAGTGCAATTCAAGTGTATTTTAATAAAACAAAGTCCAAACAAAACCCACAAGAAAACAAAACCAGGAACCAAACAAAAGAAATCCAAGTCAGGAAAAAAACAGGAACTGGTCCAAACAGAAAATGTAACTGCTGACAACAATAGGGCACAGAACAGGAAACCTCTCAGGGAACCGAAACAGACGAACTGACAAAGACAGAGACTTAATAGACACAAGGGAGGCGAGGGTGATCGAACACAGGTGAAACACGTTAGGGCGGGGCAGACAATCAACAAGGAGGGAAACAGGACAAAGACAGGAAGTAAAATAACCACAAGACACACATGGAAAGTTGTTACAAAATAAAACAGGAAATAACCCGAAAGTCCAAATCAAAGAGTCCAAACATACGATCCAAAAAGTGTTCAAACATAAACCGTCCATCACGACAAACCATGTCAGTTGTCCTGTTAGGGTTAAGAAATGTGATACCTGGGTGGGAGTGGCTTTATCTGCAGAACTGCTGGCACTACTGAACGCTGCCTCACAAATCTCTGACTCAAATACTCAAGATGTTGCAGTATCAGTAGCTGATTGCATTTCTTCTGATGTTTTTAAGAGATAACCTGGGTCTTATTGTTGTCTTGGTGATTGTCTCTATCAATACCTGTCTGATGCTGCGTTCTCAGATCTCAGGAATTAAACAGGCGTCTTCAATGTAAATGATAAGTAGATTAATACTTGGATTTGTCATTTAAAGCTTCTTGTTTGGCTCCTTGCTTGTTTGATTGACACGAGACTCAGTAAATCACAGTCAGCTTGTCTCTCGGTAGCTCCACCCAACGTTCTGGCTTCAATCACTTGACAAAAATATCAATGTGCCGTGAATAAAACTGAAGCTTCGGGAATCTGTAGGTGACACCAGAAACATGTTTTCTCAGAACAACAAATACAGACATTTAAACTTAGCACAGGTTTTGGTTCACTGCGGCCTTTAGACTGTCGGAGAAAAGAGGAAAACAAGCCTTTATGCATGAGAAAACGTCACTGGTGATTAGTTGAATTCTCATAGAGGAATATGCACAGAGGCAAGAGCAGTTTTCCAATTCTGCTCCTTTTATTTCTCCTGCTTGCCTCCTCCCTTTCTCTCCTGGAGTTAAATGAATATTCCCACCCCAGATGTGTATAAGAGACAGCACACACACACACACAATTGAAAATACGGCATAAATTTTACATGACAGCCCCCTGGTTCATTACAGCCCATGAGTTATTAGCTAATTTGCGGCCGTGAAATTTCTAACCACTATGAGTGAACTGAGGTGTCAAGAGTTCGCTAAATGTGGTGTGTGGAATTTGATGTTTGATGGGCACCTTCTGTGTGTGTGTGTGTGTGTGTGTGTGTGAGAGAGAGATATGCAGAGATGTAGTTTTAAGTATGTTTTTATTTGCAACAATACAGTGGACAACATTTGTAAAGTGAAAACAATCTTTGACACCACAGTCATGCCGCGCCTCATAGTATTGTTTATCAACCAGATTGAAATTATAGAAAAAGAATCAAGTATCAGAATAAATCACGGTTGAAAATCTCTTTTCACTTGTAGATTGAAGTGAATGTCGTGTGATACATGGTAGGGTTTATTATAATAATCAATCTGTTCATTTTGGAATTAGAAAAATCAACAACAAACAAAAAACTTTACAGTCATAAAGACACATTACACACACAAGCTTTGGAATTGTCATTTTATCAGTAAACAATAAAGAAATCAATAAGAAGATTAATCTTTATATTGTTTGTCGACCTCCTGACCCCTGCTTTTTCTGTTCAATTTTTATGTGAGACATTTACATTTGTTCACAAATTATTATCAAATTCTCAGGACTAAATAATGGGCATATATGGAATATATAGCAAATAAAATAGATAACTGACTAAAAGTAGACCAGTTGTTTTTAAGATTTCTTATCACGGACTTTAATGTCAAGCTTTCTCTATAGACTGTAAATAAAGATGACGGACGTCACCCACAGGTGTCTGAAGAGCGGTTTTGAAGCTCAGAGTGAGCTGCTCTACTGTCGCCATCTTGTCTGACTCCGCCCCTAACTCCCCAGCTAATCCTAAAATGGTCAAAGAGGTGGAGCTCTTGTGGAGCCGAGACTTCGGTTCATGCCTGTTTGTAGCAAACATACGCTCACCCAACTGACCCACCAAAGAGGCCACGCCCTCAATTCTCTATAACTTTAGTCCTTAATAAAATATAAACAGGTGAGTTGTATAAACAGGTGTAATGAAGGAGGAAATTAGCTCTAGACACCAAACCTGTTTCATGTACCAGGCTGTAAACATGTTTATTTCTGCTGTAAAGTTGGACATTTTAACATGGGAGTCTATGGGGACTGACTAGAGGATTAGAGGAACTGTCACTTGGCTTTTCCGTACAACATAAATACAAATTATATAAAGGACTGCTTTACTGTGTTCATTGAACAAAGACAACTGTTTATTATAATAGTTATCACATTATCTTATCTCACAACCAATTCCTTGCCGCTTCCAGAGGATAGTGTTGTTCTGTTCAGTGCTGTTTCAAAACCTAAAATGACTTAGCGACTGTGTGTGTGTGTGTGTGTGTGTGTGTGTGTGTGTGTGTGTGTGTGTGTGTGTGTGTGTGTGTGGGTTTAAGAAAAAAAAAAAAAGTACAAGTGAGTTGAGGTAAAAACCCTCCCAGTCTTCCTGAGGTGAAAAACAAAAGAAGCAGCGCTCGGTGTAGGCCCAGCGTCCCACTGTGGGAAAAGCTTAGCAGCAGCTCGGGTCAGCGAGGTGAGGTCTGTTCGGCTCGGCTGCAGCCACAGGGCCGACCTCGCTGCTGCCAGCCTTCCAGGAAATTACAGCAGGGACCGAGAAGCAGCTCCCACTCCCTCAGCACCACACACACACACACACACACACACACACACACACACACACACACACATACACAAAGAGTGTGCTGATCAGGGGCGCAGCACAAAAATGTGGTACATATAGTCTCAGTGGGCTCCCTTGCCCATTTAATAATCCATTGTCACTCCTCTACGAATAACTTAATCAACAAGTGTAAGCCCATGCATATGTGGTGGTCGTCATGGTAATCACTAATAAAGTGTTTTAAACGAATTTAAAACACTTTCGACTGCATTATAAATATTACTAAACATTATTTACGTCACATCAAGATCTCAGTGAAATCCTGTTTTATTTGCAGCATAAAGGTGAATTAGTTTCTGGTAACAGCCTGCTGCAATATTAACAAAATAAAACAGAATCCTAAAGACACAATCCATAAATACACAAAATAGGTCGACTGGGTATTGAGACTGAACCCTGCTATCACTCTTGATATGGACAATCATGATAAATAATGACTCTGACGTATTAAAGTTTTCTGATGTGGCTGAAGGTTTATTTCCATCAGTAGAATCATCGAAACACTACAGTGAACTAACCATGTTTCACAGGTTATTGCTTTAGAAACAGTATGTATTACAAGCACTTTAAAATGATAATTATTTAAATAATATTATACAATACTTCTAATTTAGGCCTGCAATAAAAATATATTTAGCCAAAAGTAAAATTTTATTTATCATGCTAATAATGTCAAGTTTTGAAAAACAACATTTTAAATCCAGGTTTTTATAGAGCCCCGATGACCTAGTTCCACTTTTCTTCTCCCTATAAAGCTCCTGATGAGTCCCATGATCTCACCGCAACACCCCATGATCAGTGTTAGTTATTTGGAAAATATAATCAATTACTCTTTACGCATTACTCATAATGAGAGATATTTTATGTTTCGAAACTTTAAAACATCCAGTTTAATGCTAGCTGATGCTAGCTTGAAGCCTCTTGCACTGACGCTAGCGTTAGCTGCTGGAGGACGTTGCTATGGCTAACTCAGGATGTCAAGCTCCCGATTCCTACAGTATCTGAGGCAGCGAACGTGACGAGGATGTAGATGAAGGGGCCAAGACTCATGCTAGCATTAGCTTGATTTCCAGAACTTGAATCTTTGGGCTAAGTACAACTAAGTTTTTAACCATATATGTGCTTTAATATTTGTGTAGCCTCTGTGTGTACTGGCTCACGCAGAGTATTTTTAAGTTCTGGCCCAGCGTCTCTCTCTCCTCTTTGTTTCCACGTCTGAAAAACTTTCCCCTGGCAAAGTCACACTCTCACTCTGACTCTCTTTGCTCCACAATCCCATTTCTTATCTGTGTCTCCCATGTTCAAGAGGACCCTGGCAGCTCAGCTCAATCCTTTGAAAACCCTGATATTAAAAGAGAGAGATGCTGAGAAGAAAGACAGTGATGCGGCCCACCTCACCCCCTCCATTTACCCTGTTTGACCCTTCTGTCCTGTTAGCAGGTGTGTGTGTGTGCGTGTGTGCGTGCGCGTGCGTGTGTGGTTGAGCTTCCTCCAACCAACCATACACACACTGTGTCACATGCACACAGATACATACAATACTGAAAATACTATTAAAATCATTGCCATTGTTGTTCTGTCTGGCACACACACTGACACACGGACTGAGAGAACATTAATCCTCCAATCTACACAGTCACTGGTCGCCTCGGGGGCTGGTGGTGGTGGGGGGGGGAGAGGACGGCTCTCCAGCATGCCGTGTGATCTCACATTGTTTTGTGAAAATTGCAGCCTCTGATGATGGGAATTTCATTTCTGCGCCGCACATAGCAGAGGGGAGGGAGGGGAGAGGGAGAGAGGATGGGAGAGGGTAGGAAGGAAAGGAAGGGAGGGAGGGAGGAGGCAGGGGGAGAAGGTGTAAAGGAAAGAGGGGAGGTAACACATTAGGATGTGAGAGAAATGACCACGTTCAGTTCCTACATAAGGTAGTTAAGTCTGTATTATGAATGATACAGTGGCTTTAAGGACTTTATCCTGTTTAACTAGTTATAATTCCAAATTTCAACAAATAATGTCTGTATGTCTGGGATTAATTCCTATTATATTGTATTTATTAAAAGACTTATAAGCCCTCTCTCCAATTTAAGACATGAACCCACTAAACAGGCTGAAATGTTATGTTTAACAATGACAGGAATAGGCACAAATAACAGGTAAAATGAACCCTATCCTTTTATTCTTATTAATATCAGAATGCTATCATTAGCAAATAAAAAACTTTCCTCTGGTCCTCGCTGCAGTGGAACAGAATGTCTTATATAAAGCTGATGTAGTGAGATGATGACCACAGTGTGAATCTGGGACCTTCCTGAACCTGAACTTCACATACGAACCTTCAGGGCCTGAGACAGGCGAACAACATATCTGTCCTCCAGTAGGACCAGGTGTATGTAAAACTGTCTTTACACCATCAAAGCTTAAGTAAGGGAGTGGATTTAGCTGTAACATGCTAACATTAGCTAACATTTAGCAACAGCAGTTGGCTAACAATAGCTAACTCAACAATGGGGAGAATTATGAGACAAGAAAACAATAAAACATAAAATCACGCGTCGTGTTCATATTGTTGTCACGGTGCAATTTAACTCAACTGTCTGACGTTGCATTAACATTAGAGTCAATTGAAAACCTAATGACGAAGGTTAACTGACATGTATCTATGAGACGTCACCCTGCTCCTAAACTGCACCAAGAAGGTGCATTAATATTTTGGTGGCAGCAAAAATCTTTTTATATCCAGGCTTTTTGGCCAATGCATTTATTAATTATTTTACTGTAACTTATTCAGTAACACCTACATTTAACTTGTGAATAAAAGTATTACACATTTAATAATAATAACACACAGGCTTCTTGGACTTTTATTGCACACAACACTGAATCAGTTTGAATCAGTGAAGTGTTGTGGTGTTTTGACGCCGGTCTTGAAGGGCTGCTACAAGCTGTACAAACCACCAGATGTCGCTGTACTTGCTGTTTGAAGCTGCAAGTCTTCAAATGGACAAAAAGCCCCAAAGCCCCATCCGCCCATCTCTACCCTCCTCACCTTTTTCTCCCTTCCCTTGTTCCTTTTCTCCATTGTCCTCCATTTGTGTATTCCTCCTCCTGCCTCCCCCCAACATCTCCCTCCTTCCTCCCCGGCTTCCTCGCAGCCTTACTTCCTCCACCTCTTCCCTAAACCTCGCTGTCTCCTAAAGTAGGCGGTGAAGGAATGGAGGAATGGCGTCCTCCAGTTGGCCACCACGCTGACATGCCTCGTCTCAGCGCCGTGCCTGCGGATGGAGGGGTACGCAAAGTTGTTGATCCACATGCAAGCAAATATTATGCTAAAGTGATTGGCTCTCATCAGGCTCTAACCCTGCAATGATGCTGGAAAACAGCAGAAGAGGAAGAGTGAGCCCCATCTCCTTCCTCCCCTCCCCTAATTTGCATTGCATACTGAAATGCATGAACCGGGCCCATTAACCGAGGGACCGTGCTGTGTTTTGGTTGTAAGCAAGGGGAGGGGGGCTGTCATATCTTTTGATTTGCTTGATATGAAAACAGTGGTGGTTTGCAATCAATGGAACCTGTGGTTTATTTGGGGTGAAATGAGATTTTTTATTGGGATGTTTGCATCTCGATGCAATTTGCAGGCTTTATTGTGGCCGACCCGGGAGCATCCTTGCTTGATTTTACAGTAAATTTGTCATGGGGCCAATACAAGAGTTGAAAGTGAATATGGTTATTTATTTACATGCACACAAACAGGCACACTTTGTGAGACGCTTCTGATGATTGTTTGAATGGAGATCCCAGCTGGCTATATGTGCAGGAGCCTGGTGTGAAGGCAGCCTATCAGAACGACGAGGCAGAGGGAGGGAAGGCCTACCAGCTGCTCTACATGTCATCACATAGGGAAATATAATTTAGCATTCACAACAAACCCGAAAGGTTCGTCTCACTTCAGAGTAGTGAGTGAACTTAAACGTGTTTCTGGAAAGAAGTGCCCAAGCGCTTTAGTGTGTTGTTGTGGATTTGGGAAGTGATGATAGATACAGAATGTCGTCTTGATCGTGAGAATATTAATCTTTCTACAGCTGAGAGTTTCTGAACAACACTAAAGCCTACTCAATAAAAAAAGTAAAAGTCCATCACTCTGCAAAATTCATTCCAAATTCAGAAGTTGTGATGGGTTGTGCAGTCGATGCAGTCACTGGTTTCTGCTGCTTTTGTCTGGAGCTACACGACTGAATGAGTGTTGAGACGGAATAAGAAAATGAAAGTTCACCTTGTGTTATTTGTTTGAATTTGATGACTCTGCGCTCCTTCAGCCCAAACTGTCATTACGCATGAGACTGTCCTTTTGTAAAAGAAAAATTAACCCAAAGGTCGTTTGTGCAGCAGGTTATTATGACCCATAGTTACGTTTTGTTGCTAGGCGACATCTAGTGGTCGTAGTAATTATGATTATGATTATGATGATTATGTGACGTGGTATAAAGAGAGAGAGAGTCCACGTCAGGTGGACGTGGTGGTGGATGGGTGAATGTGTTTCTGCAGATTGTTGTCGACTGACCAACATTACCATCAATAGAAACTTTCACTACATACCCACGTATGTAAATCTCAGTCAGCGCTGTTTAACTATAAATGATTCATGTTTGTTTACATCCATTGTTAGTTTATTTCCAGCAGGACTTTAATTTTATAATCTGCATTTTATTTTTTGATTGAATCATTAGTTTTCGTAAAAGGTGAGAAATGATATCTTCTCCCTTGACGTGCTGTGTACATTTGCCACTTAACAAAACCCAGAAGAAATGAGGTTTTCAAAGAATGTCTCCCCAGGGGAGACTCATCCTCTCAGACCTCTCCAGCAGGTCTGAGGAACTGCCCCATTAAAGACCAGTTTTATAGTGTTTGTTCTTTATTAGACAATTCACAGTGAAAACACAAAAACACGATGAGAGAGAAGGGATTTAACAATCTGTAAAAAAGTCCAGGCTCATTTTGAAGCTAAGACGTTGCACGTACAGTAGGTACCTGAGCCAGCCGAGGAGCCGGCTGCCTCCATAGTCCGTCCACTGGACCTCGACCTCCTAGTTACAACAGAGATCACCGTTTGAAAATAGATCCAGATTCTCTGTCAGTCACATATGGTAGCACTTTGAGCTGCATCCTGTGTATGAAAAGTGCTGGTGACTGGGACCAGTGGAGAAGTCTGAGGGCACCTGGTTGAATGTTCTGCCATTTACCCAAAGTTGTGTCGCACTGGCAACAGGTCGAGCAAAGTCGTCCAGACGTCCCTCTCTCCAGCAACGTCTTCCAGCTCCCCCTGGGGGGTCATGAGGTGTTCCCAGGCCAGATGAGATAAATGATTACCTCGATGCCACTTACCAGTTGCATGTACCCATTAGACCTCTAATGGAAGTCCCAGCCCGGGATGGAGAACACTATTTCAGTTTCAACATACTTCCTGTTTCCCGTGACGCTTCCCCCACCTCACGTTCCCCTGATAAGAAATCTGCCACTTCATTCTCTTTCCGTCACATTGCGCTCGTTGAACATTATCTGGTGAGACATGGCTCCCGATATACTTGATCATCCCGCGGATCCTGGCAGACATTAAGCCTGATGTAACATACAAAAGCTTATGGGGAACCTCATTATTGATGTGTCACATGCATCATACAAGCTATAGTTTGAGTTGAATGACTAAATTAGCCTGGCTAATTACAGCTAATCACTGTCCTCACTATCAGTGTGAAACATGGTGTCAGTGCCTCCATGATATTATTATCGATCATTAAATAAACCTTGTATTTCACACGGGGAAAATCATTCTCAGTGTAAACTATAAAAATGAAGTATTTTCGAGTTGGATTCAAACGTTCGTGCATAAAAATATGGTGCTGTTCATCTCTTCTTAAACTTTGCTCTCATCCTTTTCTTCACATGAAACATCTCTAACTTTTCTCTCTGCCTTTCAATCAGGAGTCTCAGGTCATTTTTATTTTCTATCAGACACAAATGACCTGATGTTGCCAGGTATGTTCCAGGTTAGACCAAGAATAAGAAATGTAATAATAAGAAAATAAGAGACTATCCGCTGGTTTGATTTTTGATTTTTGTTATAGCAGAAGTTATCTGAGTGTGGAGACTCATTCGGTTTTTATTAATTCGGCGGTAAAGTTGCATTTTAATTTCTGATGATAAATAAACATCCAAACCAACAAAGCATAAAGCCGAAGAACGCAGATAATGTTAATAACTTAATAAAACGATGAACGGACACCATGGACATATTGAACTGCTGCTACAACACTAACTAAGCTAGTTGTGAGGAAGCACTTTTTGGTGCATTTTCCAAAAACGTAGTATCTTAGCTCATCCTGTAAAACATAAAACAAGTGCTGGACTAATGAAACAACGTGAGGACAGAAAAATAAAGGTCTGCAGCACTGTAGCTACATGATGCATGAGCAAACCTGTTATATTCATATATACATTCACAAGTACCAAAACATAACCATATAATACCGAGAGGACCCTCAAAGCAGAATAGAAATACATCAGACCAGTAGCCGTCAGCCCTTCAACATGGCCATAGATTACAATAGAGGCGCCTCCGTATGATAAAGAAAGCACTAACTGTCACGACTCAATAAATAACACAGGAATATATAAATGAAGAACACAGGAAATACACAGATACCTGAAGACGTATCTGTGTATTCCTGTGTTCAGTAATCCTAGTTTTAAGGGTTCTAGTTGTTTTCCCGACATACGCAGAACCTCGAAAAGCACCGGCACTAACGCTCGTATGTATCACAACATCTGAACTGGAGTCTGAAGGAGCCTGTTAGGTTTTAATGAGATATTTGAAATCACTTTGATATTATTTCTAACAGCAGAGTGACTCATTTCAGCCATGTAATAAAAGCATTTATATTTAGATATTACTGGTAAATGAAAAGGCGAACCACAGTTCATGGGTATTTTCTGTCATGGCTGTGTTAATATAACCATGTGAGTTTTGTTCTGGATCGTAAATGTTCTGCAGTAGATCTGCAGGTTGATACATCGCAGCACCACCCAGGCCTTATTCTCCAGCATTGATTAATGCATCCACAACATAGCAAAACCACCATATTGTATGCATGTTTGTGTGATTCCAACCGTTTCAATGTGACCTTGATGAAAAATCATTACACTTTCATGCACATTAGACACCATACATGTCCAATCCATCTTTTGGTTAATCGTTATCTATTTCTGTTAGCGATGCCAGTGCCTGGACTTGTTTCCAATTAGAAGAGATATATATCACACATCCAATCTTCAGCGGTTACCTGCGGAGAGAAGGAAGGAGCACACAGGCAAATACGTGGAGGTGCAGCGGGGGAGTGAAACCGACAGAAATAGAGAGGGAGGGAGGTGAAGAGGCAGTGTAAGAAAGCCGGCTATTTTTCACCGGGGTCCATAGTGAAGTTGTCTGGCGGGAGTGTATGTGAGCCCGCCGGATGATAATGTGGCATGACACTTCTGAAATGAGAGCCGGGTTGCCATGGTAAAAAGCGGGGAGGGACAGTCTCTCCAGGGGCCCAAATAAAACAAGCTGTAAATTATGTTTGATTAGGATTTAGATCATGGAACTGTTCGGGACGGCCCTTTTGTTGCCCGCTCGCTCAGGCCTCAGAGGCTTTTTGTTGTGTTTGTTTCCGAGCACCACCGTGTGCTTTATGTATTATGTGCACGTGTGTGTGTGTGTGTGTGTGTGTGTTCAGGTTACCTCGACACATCTGAGTCTGGTGAAATAGAAGGTGCTGTCTAGTGCCGGCCTGAAATGAAACACTAAGTATTTTACACTGGTGTTTTTTTCTTTCGCCAGTTTTCTGCCTCCAGGAAATAGCCATGTGCACGCTGACGACAGCTCTCGCCTTCCCCTGCCTACTCTGCATTTATATGTTCTCAAACCCACTGCCAGCCATATAAACGAAAGCCTTACAACCCTAAATAGTGTTACAAACTCACTTGACTGCTGTGTGACAAACTTTAGTTTAGCTTTAAACAGTGCAGGTAGTGACTGACTGACAAGTTCCCCCCTCAGGGTTTTGCCGTAGCTGTGTGTGCGTTTGTTGCTGACACCGTTCAGTACAAACTGGACTCAGCTGATGCTGAGACCAGCTCTGAAACACCCTCCCACCACTGCTGTCACTTTTAAAAATCAGATTTGAATGTTCAAGCTCCATATTTTCTTCTTCTTCATGTGTTTTATTTGAAGTGTTGATCCATAAGAAGATATATTTGTGGTTCATCTCAGTGTAGTTTCACGTCTCCTTTCTCAGGCTTCTCTCTGGAGCTCTAGTAACAACAGGTCGATGAGCCAATCAGAAGAGAGGAGGCTCTGACTCTCAGATTTCAGGTAAAAACACTCAGAGAAACCAAATCCTGCAAGGTTTGGATGGTGGGTCCAGGTGGGCGGGGCTTGGTGACTGCTTCGTTGTGACATCACAAAGTTCCAGAAGTCCTGACGGCTGGTTTTAAGGCTCAGTTTCTGAATACAGGCTGTGTGCATTTCTCTGTGGACTGAGGCTTTGATACTTTCACAGTATTAATATAGAAGCTAGAGCTGATCTATAATCACACTACACATGGACACAGACCTTTACACTGGAGGAGCTTTAATGTTTGAATTCTGTTTTCGTCTTGAACAACATCTGGAATATCTCCATGAATATAGTAGCGGCGTACACAAACCTACAGTGGTCGGAAACTGTGATTCTTCACAAAGCTGTGATGACACTAAATATTCTCTTTCATGTTTTACCTCCATCTTATCTTTTCTGCTTTCCTGCTCACACACACACACACACACACACACACACACACTGCTCTCCCTGCTCTGTTTTTGTCCTTTCCACTGTATCTTTCTTTGTTTTAGGGACTCAGAATATCTTTCCTTATACACACATACACACACACACACACACACACACACAAACGCACACACACTGATTTGGTAATGTAATCCTTATCGTCCCCTGTCTCCTCTCCAACCACACATCTTGTTCAATAGACCATAATAGGATAGAGGTGTTGACGTCAGCCACCATTGAGAGAACATTATGATGTGTTTCTCCTTTTGTGCAATCTCTCCACTGCCTCGCCTACTATGAACAGACAGGGGTGAAATTTATTCTCTCTTCTATTGTCTTTTAGTGTCTTCTATTCACGGCAGGGAGAGCCCTCCAGTTTTCCATTTTGTTTCCCTCCTTCATTTTTCCAGGAAAAGAAAAAAGGTATTGAAGATGTTCCTTCCCGCAAACGAAACCGTAATGATCATCATCAGCAGCATCATCCTTTACTTTCTTTTTTCACCGAGTGGAGTAAAGAGATCTGTCACATGAAGAAGAGCTAAAGAAGCATCTTGATTGGCCAGAAGTGGCTCCGCTAACTTTGGAGAAAAGTTTGTATCAGATGAAGTTTTTGAGACGGCGCCGGAAAACAAACGTTTTGTTGAAGTTCATGATTTGCAGAACGCCGTGACATCATTTCACTCTCAAACAACCAGTCCTCCAACCCGAACAACCCTCTGATACGACCCCATCGGAGCGTCTCCTGAAATAGGGCCTATGTGTAGCGAGAGGGGTACTGGAACCATGGTTGTCACGGTTACAACAAGAAACATGTGGACTGTACCGAGAGCGGCGTTACCTACCTTCGTCACCACGGTTACACTAATAACGGTCACGGCTCGGTTCGGCTTAGGAAAAGATCGTGACTTTGGGTTAAAATAAGTACTTCCTCAATCTTAGACGATCTTTGTTGTCATGGTTACGGTAACAACAACAACGTGGTTATGGATAATAGAAACAACATAAACTCAAACAGCAGGGCTGCGTGGGATCATGGGAGTTGTAGTCCTCACCACCATTGCCGTAAGCTCCTCCTGGTTTGGATTCCTTCGGTGTCAGTCATTCAGGAGGTTTTTACCTGCAGCTGAATTATCCTCAGAGGTTTCCTCCTCTACAACAAACAGACCTAGTGATTACTAGTGAGTAGTGCAAACACTGAATAAAGCAGTTTAACATTTAAGGTCAGTGTTTCGCCAGTGCTAGGGAAGAGTTGGGAGCTGCAGATTCTCTGATAAGTTGTGATCCAGACGTTCAGGAGGGTTTTACCAGCAGCTGAATTATCCACAGAGGTTTCCTCCTCTCCATAACAAACACATTTTTAATGTGGAAAAGTTACATATTGTAACTTTAAGAGAAACGTATCCTAGACTCGTAACCTGGTCGGTCAAGAAAGACGAGATAAAAAAACATATTGAAAGTCTTTGGTTACTTAAGAAACACCAAACAAATTTCAGTGACCACTTTCCCACCACTTGAGGTCGTCCGGGTGCAAAATCACCTCGTGCAGCTTTAATTATCAGTCAGTCCGCAGATACAGTGAGTTCCACAAACGCTTCTGCTCATCTTGTATTTTCCTCAATCTTTTCCTCTCTCCTGCCGTCCCCCTTCAGCCCAGGTTGCTAATGAACTGCTTACCAAGGCTGAACTAATCAAGGCTGACTGCTCTCTGTCAGTGTCAATTATACAGCTCACCCTCCCATCCCGTCTTCCTCTCACTCCCGCTCTTCATCTCCCTTATAAAGGGCTGGCACGGACCAGACTCTGCTTCTCTGCTATAAATTGAAAAGTAACACATAAGAATGATGGGATAGCGCGAGACACTGGAGTGGGGATGGGGAGGCATGTGTGTGTGTGTGTGTGTGTGTGTGTGTGTGTGTGTGTGGCTTCCATGTTCCTACAGGTTTTAACTCGCTCACTCAGACAAAAGCTCGAGCTTCTCGCAAACTTCAAATTAATTCAGTGGGTAATAAATGTAGATTGATTATTCAACCAAGGTGGAATCTCTGTGGCTAACTCTGTCGAGGTGGCATTTGGAACAAAGGTTAGACTTAATTTGAAATAAAATTAAATATTTTTGCCATCAGTCCACACATATTATCCAATTTAAACAAAATGAAAAGCATTTTTAGAAAATTCTGCAAAATTTCTTGTGAAAAAGATAATTCATCTGTTTTCAGGCCAGTAGAGTAATAAAATTGTAAAAACCAGGTTGGGGAAGAAAGGGTAAAAAAAACCCCAAAAACCTGTGTTACCAATATCCACAAAATCACAGTGTTGGTCACCAGCAGTCAAAACAAGTCATACCGTTTCAATATCTGCAATAAAAGGCCATTCAGAGCAAAACTCACCATCAGCATCTACAATCAGCCACAAGTATCATCATCAGGCAGGGAGCAGTGCTGAGGCTTTGTCACACAGGTAAAGAAATGCTTGATTAGATGAGAAGATGCAGAAAATATGTCGACAAGAACCACTATTAAATGGAAATGAATAATTACTTAATCAGCATGGGTTAAAAACCAGGCAAAGACAGACTGAGTCTTAACGAGGGAAGGATGTGGCTAATAACAGTCCACATACAATAACCAACTCTTATATCTGTAATGTATTTATATTCAATAGCTTTTCATGATCATTTTGCTCAAAACCAAAATTTACAACAACATTTCGCGGAACTAGAGGAAATGTAATCAGACCACCAAAGTCAATCGGCTTCATCCTGTTTGTGATGGTTCATGGTGGTACTGGAGGAAATGCCACTGGAGCATCAGCATCAGGAGGCTTCATCCTTTGGTACATTAACGTTAACGATAACTCTCCAGGTGATGCATCCTTTCCTTTTCTGACACCCGTACAACAAATACTTAACTTTATGTATCACACGTAGTCTCTCATTTAATCAGTCTCCTGAGCACATCCGTGCTCCCGGGGAGATAAACCTTTAATGATCACATGATGGTCGGGCTGGACTCAAAACCAAATCCTGGTTCAGGATTTAGAGTTTAGATCCAGAATTAAGATCAGGATGAAGCCTGGGTTCAGACTGGAAACTGCGTTTATCATTAAATTTATCGTTAAGGTCTGGTTCAAGATTAGAATGAGGATTAAATTTAAATTAGGTTTAGAGATTCAATGAAGTAACACAGTCAATGGAAAGTCCTTATGAGTATAGTAAGAAAATGAGTGTGTGTGTGTGTGTGTGTGTGTGTGTGTGTGTGTGTGTGTGTGTGTGTGTGTGTGTGTGTGCGCCCGTTCACCTCTGCCTGACAATATCCTCCAGCAGACAAGCAGGTCCACCTCCTCCACCTGCCCTGCGACTGTCCAGAGAATTAAAGCACATCTCTCCCTCCATTCGCTCCCAGCCATGTTATTTAAAGTAATTAACCTTAATTTGCCCAAAAAGAGACAAATCTGTATTAGACCACTGCCTCTTAAGTGGAGGCCCAGTTGCAGACCGCCGTCCATCTCCCTTTGCTCCTAATGGGGTCTCTGCTTAATCAAAATTCAGCCATCAGATCTTGATATTGAATCATCTTTTAATTGGGAGCTACATTCTGGTTAATAGTTTTATAATTCACAGGCTCTAATAGTCTCACCACTGGGATCCGCTCCAGTTTCTCTTGCACGGTTGAAGCTGCCACAGCGGTGAGGACTTTACATTCACACATCTGCACACACAGACACACACACACACACACACATGCAAATATAAAGATATATATATATATATATATATATATAAATGTGTGTGTGTCTATCTAGAGTAAAAACCCTTTTACCCCTCCTCACACACCCACCTCCCCACCAAGACCCTTCACTAGGTGTCTTTGCTTTAAATTCCACTAAGGCCGGTTTATATAGGATCCATAAAATGAGGTCAAATTATCAAATAAGTGTCGTCCAGAGCCCCCGAGACTCAGACTGTGATGCTCACCTCTATATTTAGCTGCTGAGTAGTTCATTCTTATGATGTGTGAAGAAAAGAGGGACTGTAGCTGCATTGATGGGAAAGCTCTCCAGCTGGGATATGTCTCAGCTCCTCAGGGATTTCTTTTTTTTTTTGTGGTCACATCCGTCCCCTGTGTGCAGCAGGTTGTGGCTTAATTTGATGATGCTCATATGGAAATGATTCATGACAGCTGTAGGAATTACAGTCAGGGAAAGCACACAATGAATGTGGGTGTTTGAGAATGTACTGTATATGTATATGAAAATGAATACAGCAAAAATATGTATAGCTGTATAAATAAAAAGGGGTTGTTCCCGCTTGTGTTTGTGTTTGCAGACGGATAAGAAATGAAAGTCAGGTTACGGTTCAGGCAACTGAAACACTCGTTTAAAGTTATGGAGATGTGGTGCAAAATGTTGTGTGTTGTGTATTTATGTGAGAAAAGTAAAAAAATCTTTGAAAAGTAATGTTGTCATGCCTTAAAAGATTTCTTGAATTCATGACGGTAGACGAGGGCGAGAAGGAACGCCAACGAGTCGTGCACCCTGAACCTGTCCGTGCAGGTTGTTTGATCTCCCAGAAACAAGTGCAGCTATGGCAGCAGGAATATTGGTCCTTCGTTGTCATGGTTACAACAACAAACAATGTGGGGTGTACTGGCGCTGATATAGCGGGCCGTTGTTGTTATGGTTACGATAATAACCGTGCGTTTAAGCTCACGCAACAATCACGGTTTGGTTCGGTTTAGTCCCAGAAAGACGCTTTCGGAGGGTTTAGGAAAGATTGTGGTTTGGGTTAAAATAAGTCGCCTACTTCGTTAAGGTCACAGGAACTTTGTCGTCAAGGTTACTACAATAAACACTTACACTTACTACTATTACAATGAAAAAAGGAACGGCGGTGTCCCGTGTTCAGTTCACCCATCCTTCCACCCTGACCTCGTCCTATTACAGTCTCTTAATACTACGTCACATGACTTCCTTTGTTTGCTCATAATTAATAGTAATACTAACAATAAAACTATAGGAAGTAATAAGTTGCTTGCACTGATGCCCTGTGGGTTTCACGAATGCAATAAAAAGCATGTTGGCTGCTCTCCGCCATTATTCAGCCTTTTGCACCGTTGTTATACCTTAGCATCATTATTCCTTCATCTTTATTTACATTGTTCATGCCATTGTCTGTTCACTTACTCCATAATGTCTCCTGCAGCACATATTGTCCCAGAGAGCCGTGACATTTATTGAAATCAAAGCCGTCCTTGTTGAGCTGGTCCGACACTCCGTACCATTTTCCTATTCACGCGACAATACTGGAAGTTATACGCTTGTTAAGTGCGATTGAATTCAAAAGGATGATTGTAAACAGCTCCTCAAATTTATAGAAAATCGCTGAACACAGGTTTGAAAACATGTAGCTAACACTCGAGGGAAAACAATGCGGCTTCCAGTGCAGTTTGTGAAGCAGAATGTGGCATGAGCTCGTATTGTGATTTGGATAAGAATTCAGGGTGGGCCGTGTCGGTAATGAATGGTTGAAGGGGAGGGAACCGCAAAACACACTCACACAGTCAAGAGACGGAGAATAGCAAGTAGCTTTGTGTTTACACAGGGACATTCAGGGAGTTTCTTTAGCCTGCACTGGGCCAGGGGTCGATGGAGCAAGGTGAGAGGAGAAAGATGCAGCTGGGTGAAATGGAGAGAGCAGGGCACGCCTTTGTTGTCCTTTTTCTATTCTTCTTCTGTCCTCTCCCCAGTGGGCTGATGTGCTATTGATTGGCAGGCTGGATTCCCGGCTCCGGAGCTCCATCTCCAAGGCTAAGGCTCAAGGCTGGGCCTCAACAAGTGAGCAAAAGTATATATACATGTTTACAGGATGTGTGTGAGCACACACACCTCAACGACACTCTCATTATCTTGTACAAATGTGTCTGGCTGACTATAGAGTGCCACAACGTCCGCAGACAACTTCTGCACCTGTGTAACTCCAGATATACACTGTTAATAAGAATGGTGTTTTGAGTTGGCAGAGGTGCTGATGGATCCTAAAATACACTTCACTCTCACCTGGAAAGTCATGGTGCAATTCAGCTACAATTTAAAATCACAATAATAAAAGAAAAGAAGAACTCAGATAAACACTGTGTGGTTCTTTTTAAATTGAATTAGCAGTAATGTTTTAAATCCCTTTCTGAGTTATTAGTGTCGCGCTTGCTGACAGTCGTTTCCACCGGTTGGTTAAAAACAACAAGGCTGATAAGTTTAAAAAGGCAGAGACGGGAGGAAACCACAAAAATGTGGCCGAGCTCGGATGGAAATCGCTGCGTCTGCACAGGTTGTTGAAAATGAACAGCTGTTAAATGAACACACGTCTCAGATCAGCTCGGAAATGACGGGACGTCACTTGCTGTGGATTAGTTAGAGCAAAGTAACACCATCAGACACCGGCTAACATGAATATGTCAGGATGTCTGGTAATGGAGTCAAACAGCTGATTATCAGGCTACTGTTTACTGTTTATTATGGGATAGGGACATGATCTGGTCCAGTCTGTGGGGCTCACCTCAGTCCTGACAACTTTTTCCACACTTGAATCAAAGAGCAAAAAACTGAGTTGGAAAAGTTTGGCCAACAAAATTTTCATCTGGTTTTAAAGTTACAATAAGTAACTTTTCCGTATTAAAAAGGCCTAAAAACCACTAGACCTCTGTTATATATGTTGTTGAGTTGTGTACTCACATTATTAACCTCACCTAACAGGTAACAGTCTGTTTCATTCGCTCGCCTGTCAGTGGCATCTTATCCACGTTGTGCATGCGTCAGTGTTGTGACATTCTGCCAGCAGCGTCAAAATTCAG
This sequence comes from Seriola lalandi dorsalis, assembly GCF_002814215.2. Lineage (NCBI taxonomy): Eukaryota > Metazoa > Chordata > Actinopteri > Carangiformes > Carangidae > Seriola > Seriola lalandi. Next base: position 1,526,406 of record NW_019525428.1, read on the forward strand.
TTTTTATCTAATTTTAAGTCACATTTTTATGATAAATTATTGGTCTTTTTCAGTGTTTTCTTATCAGGAAAACAAGCTGAGCAAACGTTCGGCTCCCTGCTCCTCCCTGACGTCCCGTGAGTTTTAACCTGAAACTGCTTTATTCACTGTTTTGACCTGGTTTAATCACTTGGTCTGTTTGTTGTGGAGAAGAGGAGACCTGCAGGTAAAAAAATAAAAATCAAACTCTTTTGTTATTGTTCTGATTGAGAGCCCCCTGGTGGCAGAAAATGACATACTGCGCCTTTTAAGAGGGGTAGAGTAAAAGCATGTCAGGTTAGGTGATTGTGGTGTTGTGACTTGTGTGACTTGAAGCCGAGTGAGAGCGAAGAGGCGGAGACAGACTTCCAGGATCAGGAATGTAAATTCATTCTTTCTTTTTTTTTTTTGCTGGAGACAGAGGATAGTGTCAGAATATTAGGGACAGCGCCTTTAAAGGTAATTTTAACCTGAGAGTCTTATATTGTTATATGTGTAAGGTTTTCATCCTGCAGCTGCTCCCCCCTCCTCACTCGGGCTGCTGCCCTCCCGCCTAAAAACACACACTCATACATACTCACATCAGGCTGCAGGTCGGTGTGCTGTGGAGTAATCTCTTACACCGAGGCAGAGGGAGTCAGTGGAGGGTGGAAATGAGGTTTTCAGCCCCCTCCTCCCACCTCTATCCTCCCCCCACCTCAGCCTTTGTATCCTGTGCCCCCTTGTTCATTCAGTCTTACCGGTGAAATCTAAACTTGCCTCCGCGGAGCAAATGAGATGCTCAGCATCATTTGTTTACATGTATAGGCGAACCCCTCTGCTGTGCTGTGCTGTAATGTTTTAAGGACAGTGGAGACCCTGCGGTGCCCCCTAAAGGTTGGAAGGGGCCGCTGCTGAGGACAGCATTAACAGCCATCCTTTAGTTTTTTGCAGAGATGTACACGACAGCAACAGAGGACACAATAGTCTCCCTCTCACCTCCATCCTCCCCCTCCCTCCTCCTCCTCCCCCCTCAGCTCCCCCTATCCTCCTGGCCAATGCCACGTCCCATTCATGCATTAGAATAGTTCACAGGGCTGCTCCCTGCTTCACAGGTAATAATAAAGCCCATTCCAGAGGCTGCCTTTCTCATGGAGGTTCCTCTTGAATAGCCAACACAAAGTGAGAACATGTACTGGGTATGAATGGCCTCCTGGGTGCGCCGTATCATTCGCGGAAAGCCAATCTCCCTGGCCGTTCTTTAAGTGGGCCAAAGGTGATATAAAAAAAGGACTGTCAATGCATCAGTTTTTCCCCCCCGACACCCTCATACCTCTATGAGCTCAATGTCAGCTGTGGTCTTTGAATGTCGATGACGATGGGAATGAGGACAGAAGGAAATTCTGCATCGAAATGAATCTGGGAAAAGAGGAAAACAAAACATATTGTTTTGTTTGCAATCCTCATTCAAACTCCTCACATGTCTAACATGGCAGCTAGAATATCTACTGACAGTGTTGTTGAAGCTTCCCTTCATGTTTCACTGTCGTTGTCTGGCAGCCTCACATCCTCATTAATCTAAGCTTCTGATTTAAATCATTGCTGACGTGAAGTGAATTTAAACCTGTGACATGTCAGTGGAACCAGTTTGAGACGACTTTGGCTTCGTAAACGTTTGTTTCTGCTGTAAAGTTGGACATTTTAACATGTGAGTCTGTGGGGATCGACTCACGTGTTCATTAGAGGAATCTGTTATATCTAATGACCACCTGACTATCTTCATGCAAAGGGAAATGAAACTAACCCTTTTTATAAATGGTAAGAGGCAGCTTTTGATTTTATAGTTTGTAGCTTCATAACATTTAAACAAAAGGTTGAACAATGTCACTCACTTCCTGTTTGACTGTAAACACAGAAAAGAGCAGATATTTGCTTTTATAGATGACGTTAATGTTCACATTACATACTGTATATAATCAATCGTTAACCTCCGTCTGATTAATTTCTCTGTGTTGCATGGTGGAAACTGAGAGCAGCAAACAGCAATGGTATTTCCTGTGTATGTAGCCTAGCATTAGCTCGTCATTAGCACATCACACACCATAATAAATGGAGGATAATCCTCACACTTGTTTTCCTGTGACAGCATTTGGTATAAAAAGGTATAAACACACACACACACACACACACACACACACACACACACACACCGGTGTCCACAGGGCTGTGGCATGACAGAAGAGACAAGCACTTTGTCTCCTCTCCTTCATCTCTCTTTCTATCTCCTGTCTGCTGAGTCTCCTCCATCTATTCATTTCCTTCATCAGGCAGCCATCTCTCACTCTGTCCATCTTCACCCTCGGCCCGCTCCGTCGTTCCCACCTCCCTCTTTTCTTTGCCTCTCTCTTCTTTTTCTTTGTATCGAGTGGCGAGCGCTGACAGCTCTGGCAGAGACAAAGTGCTGATGCTGGGCTTAAAAGTGACCGCCCCTGTCCTGCAGCCACACAGCTGGGGAGCCAGAGATCCATCACCCCGTGGCATACATAGAGCAGCGTGGAGAGAGGGGAGGACGGAGGGGAGGAGGCGGGGGGTGAGAGAGCAAGGCGGCAGGTGGGAGGAGAGTAATTGGAAGACTGACAACAACACATTCTGCAAATCAAGGACTACCTCATCACTGCTGCGCGTCAACAGGAATTTAGTATATTACCTGTTAAAAGAGTTGAGAAGTCGTCATTAATTAACATTGATCAGGTGCCACACTGAAGCTTTTTATTTACATGCACTTTAAGTACAGTGTGGAAGTGAACGCAACTCAAAACAATCCAGAGCAATTAAACTCTTCAGCCTCAAAGATGATGATGAATAATTGATCATCATCTCAATATTAAAGCCTCCTTATTGACACATGTCCATCCGAAGGGACGTGCACACACATCTGCATTTGGAAGAAGACCTGTGATTGGCCAAAGTCTCTCGTCACAGACTAGATTCTCTAAAGCGTGAAAACAGAAGCGAGAGGAGGTTCAGACCGGCTCAGTTACAACATGCTGAGAGGTGATTGTGGAATTTTTATCCGTTTTACTCCAAAACATTAACCACATTTATTCATTCACGAAAAATATTTACAAGGAATGGTTTTAAATTTGAACTGAAATTTCACAACTATTTTTTTCTCAGCGATCAGAAGCGTGGTCTCAAACTTTTTCTAGCCTGCCCCCCCCCCCTCAGAAAAATTCACGACCCCCACCCACTAATATTTGATCAATCTTTAGCAGTGTGTTTATGGTAAAAGAAACGCTCCGAGGTGGCAAAATAAATCCGGCCCATACTTGGGCCACATGCTTGTTTTCATCTGGCCCATATACAGCATGACTGTCAGATGCTACGGCCACATCTGGACCAATCCCGGCACGGCTGTCAGACAGTACAGGACGAATCTGCCCAGATGTGAGTATATGGGCCGGACTCGGGCCGAGGACTCAGGCCTACGTTGGGCCAGAACTTTCATTCTGCTGTCTGTGTGTTAGGAACAAGTGCTGTATTAATTACATGTGTGCAGCCAGTTCACCGTGATGTTAAATCTTAAAGTCAGAGATGTTGGAGCTGAAATGTCGGCGTGTGTGGTGCGATGGTTGGCACGGCAGACTGGAACAGGAAGTAAAGATCTAGTGTCAGAGACGGGAGGAGGGGGAAGAGGAAGAAGGGATGGTGGATGGTGGTGGTGAAGGAGAGAGAGGCAGGATGGGGTGGTGAGTCGGGGGGGGTAGACTGAAAGAGCGCTGGCTGGGTTGTCTCCAGGATGGAGGGGAGTGGGGGGCATTAATCATTATTGGCGCACACCGTCGTCCCCGACGCACCCTGACGGCCCTTCCACCCCCGACATAAATCATCATTCCCCCACAATAGATCCCCTCTCTTTGCCATGCCAGGGAAAAAGTGTGCTAGTTGTATTGATTTTTCCTTTTTCTCCCTTTGCCTTCCCCGTCTCCTCTCCACCTGCCCCCCC
>NW_019525428.1:1530428-1530780 GCF_002814215.2 Seriola lalandi dorsalis
TATACACCTTCTCCCTCCACCAGCCGTCCGCATTGCTGTGTCATTATGAAACATAACTGATCTGAAATTCATAGAATACTAAATAAAGTTTACGAGGGCACTCAACTGTATGCCCCCCCCCTCACCCACCTCACCCCTCTCACCCCCCCAGGCCTCCCTTCCTCTTGATGCATGAGGAGTAAGCATGGTGAGGGGGAAAAACAGAAAAAAAACTAATGATATAAAAATTACAAAGCATGCACAGTGCTATTATACTTCTATTGATTTGTTTTTGAAGCACACCTAGGCTTTGAAGAGTCGCTTGAAGAGATTAGAAATGGCCCAGAAAAGGAGGAGGAAAGAGAGACGGGGG
>NW_019525428.1:1530800-1542606 GCF_002814215.2 Seriola lalandi dorsalis
GGGATGAGGAGGGTGGGGGGGCGTTCAAGAGAGAAAAATAATATGAGAATTTTGGGGATTAGAGGGAGGGGAGGAAGGAGATGATGCCATTCACAAGGTTCGAGGTTAAAGGAAGTAAGTATAGAAGAAGAGACGTAATGCCCTCTTTATACCATGGATAACTGAAGTCATGTGATAAGTCATGTAAGTCAGTGATCCCCCCCACCCCCTCACCCGCCCCCCACTGTGCCACTGAATACATGTGAGGAGTCTGGAGAGGAAAACAATTCCTACAGACATTTGGATTCATTATTATTCCTTTCTCTAATCTCTGCTTTTCTTTAATTATATGATCATGTTCTTCAGGTGTTCACACGTGTTTTACACATGAGAAAACATGCTGGTGTCAGGAACACGGAGGCCGTATACACATATGTTTGTGTATGTTTTCAATAGAAACCTGCACGCTGCGGCCTGTGAACACCTGATCCAGGGTCTGCCATGTTCACAGCTGCATCCTCTCCTCATATATGTGGCAGTTAGTCTGTAAAACTACAGATCTAATAATTTATATTCCTGTGCATAAATTCAGATTCAGACAGCGCTGTTAACGTGCGGTCAGTATGTGCGATTGTTTACACCTGACATCACATCACACGGGGGCGGAGCTTTTGAACTACTTTCTTATTAGGGTAATCGTACTTGTACTATGAAATGGTAACAGTCAGTCGAGACGCTTGCTGGTACGTTGGTATCTTGCATGTCACAGTGATCCCCTCGAGTCTCTTGAAGTGATGCTGTTTTATGAACTTTTCTTCTTATTTTTCCTCCTGCAGAGAGAAAGCTTGTGTAAAGCAGAAAGAGGCAGAGTAAGGCGTTTCTTCTTTGTTGGCTGCACCTCTTTCAGATGTTCTGGCTGGTCTGGTCACATGACAGTTGCAAGGTGTCCTGAGAGCATTTACACCTGCTCTAATGTGGTTTTCCAGATCCAGATTAAGAAGTCCAGACTACATTGTAATACCAGGAGGAAACAATGACTCTCTGTTGCTTTTAAGCTACTTTCATGTCACTGTCCGCATCACTCAAATCCAGCTGCACACAGAAATCTGGTCTTGCACTAAAATGGGTTCAATCTGCAGGTTCTGCAGAAGAAGAGTCAGGTCTGCAGAGAGGGTGAAAAGGGAAACATTAGCTCAAACTCAAAATTTCAGCACTTTGACTCCCTCTCTCTCACAGCCACACACACTCACACACACACACACACACACACACACACACACACATCTCTCAACTGGGCGGTAGATTAGCCCAGCACGGCGATGGAGGACAGTTGACAGGTGGGAGTGGGAGAGCAGGAAAGAGGGACTGAGTGGATATTGGTGGCAGAAGTGGGATTCTCAACCTGGCTGGTATTAGAGTCTGGAGTTGAAGGGATATTAATGTAAAATGGAGGGGACAAGTGTGCTTCTGTCCAATTACGCTGCACCCTGTCACTGCCAACCAGGGTGCAAACAACAGGAGGAAAGGATTAATTGCCTTGGACTCTGCCCCCACTACAGGCCCAATTATGGCAACATATTGGCTCCCAGTGCTGGTTGCAACCACTGCTGTGCAGGGAGATTGTGTGAAATTTTCAGCATGGTCTTCGAAGGTCAGAAAGAGGGGAGACGGTTGGGATAAAGAGCTGGACCATGGGTAGAAAGGGTTGGGGGACCGGGAGCAGGGAAAGAGGGATGTGAGCTCTCGACTGCGATTCAAAGTCAGACGACAGCGAATCAACGCTGGATGTTTTGTTTGTTGTGATCGACAGAAAAAGACTTATTGACAAAAAGTTTGATTATGAAACAAGATGATCATTAAGGAAAATAGTGTTGGAAAATAAAAAAACAAACAAGCTGCAGTAAACTCTGCAAGTGTGAAAGGAAACAGGGTAAAATAACTGAACTGAGTTTGAACTTGAACAAACAAGTTAAAAAAAAGAATAAGATTTCAACACACTATAAAATCTAATTTAATACGTAAAGATTCAAACATTATTTCCTGAGAAATTGATGAAAATGAAAATGTAGATATAAATCTAAAAATAAAAAAGATTTTAAAAATCCCTGTAACTTTTAATGTTTGAATCTTTCAAACTAAAATACTTATTGTCCGTTTTAAAAAGTCATTTTTAGAACATTTGACTCCTTCCTTCACAGTGTATATATATATGTTTTGTTTTAAGTGTACTTTTGCAAGTGAAGTTTTACAGTAAACCATTGTAATGATTAAGATGCTTTATGCTTCTACTCTTTCCCTGCTGCGTGTCTCACTACAGGGGCTTAGAACCTGAGCTGGAACTCGTTCCTTGAATCAGAACCAGCCGGCCGGCCTCCAGGAACTCTTAATGCATATTAAAAGTCCAAATATTAGCTTGCTAAAACTGCACAAGGAGGCCATCAGGGGCCCATAAATTGGCCAGGCGAGTGCTCTCACGTTGCCAAGCGACCAGTTTCTGATGGTCGTTCGGAGATGTGGACACACACAGAAAAAAAAAAGAACTACCTGCAGCAGGGGAGGGAAGAAGTGAACCTTAAGTTCTTTGCAGGCCATTAATACATGCATATTCACATATTATATATTACAAATAAAAGCTCCACTTTACCTGGTAGAATAAGTAAAACACACACTTAACTGATGACATGTTGTGACAGAATGAGAAACCTTCATGTCGGCTTAAGTCCCCACCTCTTGACTGGTGACCGGCTGCATTAGATAGGAGTTAGGCCTTGTGAGATACCGGTCCATCAGGTGTGTGTGATGATGTTCCTCAGCCGACGGAAAGAAGCAATGAGTTCTTTTATTTATTTATTTATTTTTTTTTGTTGTTGGTGAAATACAGTATTGAGCCAAAAGGAAACCACCCAGTAGTTTCTAATCAGAGACGGAAATGGAACTGGAGTTACTGATGGTCTCCTGTGCATACGGGAGGCACCGTGAGACCACACAAAGCGCATTGGAGCCGGCACCTTGACGGATGCCCACTTCATGAATTTTGAATTAAATTGGCCCTTGATGAATTTGGAATGTGGTACCTCTGTTCCAAAGCAATAGGAATCCAATAAAATGCTGGTGCCATACAAATAAAGCCATACATTCCCCTAGACCTAGGAATGAGCCTCAGGTGGGGGGGAAAAATGACTGCAGCACCAGGAAGCAGCAGCGGAGAGGGATGAGAGAGGGAGGCGAAGGCGAGAAGAGGAGAAGATGGGAAAAGGGGTCCTGATATGAGCGCGGCTGAGAGAGGTGGCGACAGATAGAGAGGCTGTGATATGAAGAAGAAGAAGCAATGGGGGTGCAGGAGAGTCAGGCGAGATAGAGAGAGTCTTAAATGAAGGTGGAAGGGGATTTTGCTGAGGGGTGTCAAGGGGGCGTCGGGCCTGGGTTCTAGCACATTAGCCCTGTCCTTTTGAGTGGAAGGGAACATATTGGTCGGAGCCAATCCCCACATGGGGCTCGGACTGCCTGGAGCTCATCAGCGAGACATGCCAGGGCCTGGAGTAAATCAGAAGCCCCACTCCTAAGGCCCGATTTCCCCAGAGGAGGCCAGCCACAGCCACTCAAATCAGCCTGTGTGCCAGAGAGCTGTCTGTAATCTCTTGTTCCGACCTCTACATCTGCCTCAACACTCCAAAAAGAGCAGCACTACTCCACATACCCTAAGTGTGGTGGTTAAGACGTATGGGACGACTGTGGGGGCTGATGGGAGATGCTGATTACAGGCGACGTTTGCAAACACTTGCATAAAGTTTAGTTTGTGGTTCAGCGCCGTGCTGCTTTGCATCGACACTTGATTGACACCGTTTGTCATGGTGTTTCGTTTTCTGTTTTGTTGGGGTTTCAAGTTAATGTTAAAAGTCAGGGGCCACCGGGGGCCCCACATGGCCCAGCTGTGACAATTTAAACTGCATGCTGAAGGAGACTAAAGGAAACCAATGGTCCATTGAGATTATGGTCAATCTGGGTTTTGGTTTAAAGGAATGCCTCAGTCTTCAGCAGTGATCAAAACTGATTAAACAACTGGATTTTTGCTGCTTTATTCACCTTAAAAATAATAAATAAATAAATAAATAAAAAAGGTCAGGACTTCTGGAACTTTGTGATGTCACAACAAAGCAGTAAGAAGATCCATAAGAAGACATATTTGATGTTTTAAGTTTTACATCTCCTCTCTCAGGCTTCTCTCTGGAGCTCTAGTAACAACAGGTCAGTGAACCAATCAGAAGAGAGGAGGCTCTGAGCCTCTCTTCTGATTGGCTGACTGGTTTCTGAGTGATCCAATAAAAATATAGAAGATTTCAGGTAAAAACACTCAGAGAAGCCAAATCCTGCAAGGTTTGGATGGTGGGTCCAGGTGGGCGGGGCTTGGTGACTGCTTTGTTGTGACATCACAAAGTTCCAGAAGTCCTGACGGCTGGTTTTAAGGCTCAGTTTCTGAATACAGGCTGTGTGCATTTCTCTGTGGACTGAGGCTTTGATACTTTCACAGTATTAATATAGAAGCTAGACCTGATCTATAATCACACTACACATGGACAGAGACCTTTACACTGGATGGGACTTTTAAATAAATTTGATTTCCTGTCCTGTATGAGATGCTTCACTTCACTTGTTTAGAAGGAGACTGATGCAGAAGATCTCTCTGATTTGTTGTGTGTGGACGTTTAATGGTCAGTTGTGTGTTAAACTAAATGAGCTTGAGTAAATGGTGAATAATCACATTTTGGGGTCAAGTCCTGTTTTTAATGGCGGCCCCTTTGCACCAGCAGTGCAATGACTAAGCAGCTCCCTCCTCCAACACTCCCTCCAGCTTTCTCCCACCAGCATGTGCATACTCTAATATGAATAATGTTTCTCCTCCAAGTCCCCCCTGTAATAAATGGAGTGCCATTTCGCACAATGGCAAAGTCAGGCCTGTATTGATTAACTCTCATCATCGACTCACGACGCCTGCTTCCTTGATTTATGATTGTCTGTTATTTTTACATTAGCTGTCAAATTCATCTTGTCTCTCCACAGCCGGGGTCAGCATCTGCAAACAGTAAACACCCAGCACCCTTCCTACCCAAACCAGCCCCCCACCCCTACCCACAACCCCCAGCCCCCAAGGGAATGGGCTGTGTTTTCTGTTGAGTACGGCTCCACGCAGCAGATAGAAACATGTTCAGACTGGTTTCATAGCAGGTTCAGGAAGGACAGCCTCAGTGTGGCAACACACAAGACAGGAACAGGACGGACTAATACAGGTCTCATTATTAAACCAGGTGTTATATTTCCCATCGTGTTTGTGGAGTAGAAGTAAGTCACTGTTAGAGTTTATCAAAGTGATGTGAAAGATGATTCAGGGTCAGGGCTCGCTGGGAAATGCAATCATCTTATACGGTGGTTCAGGAAGGTTGATTGTGGTCAAGTTGTGAAGTTCACTGGACTCTAATGCAGACAACTAAAGCAGAGTGACAGTGAACTGCTTTATTTAAAATCAACACAAAAGACGTAGTGAACCGTAGTCTGAACTCCAGTAGGAACAAAAAGCTCTAGGGAACACGGGGAAACCGAAGTAATACACGAGGACACCCGAGGAAAAACGTCACCAGAGGAGCAGAACAGACGGACTGACGATGACAGAGGGGAAGACAGGGACTTAAATACACAAGAGAGGCAGGAGCGAAAGAACACAGGTGAATCACATTAGGGCGGGGCAGACAATCACTGAGGGGGGAAATGGAACAAAGGGAAGTAAGACAAACATGAGACACATGAGTTAAATCATTTCAAAGTAAAACAGGAACTAAATAAAAAACTCAAAGTCCAAGGAAAGTGTCCAAACTCAGAAATATAAGAGCAGATGATGACGGATCATGGCCGGAGCCTGATGAAGCGGACACTGGGCACGAGGCGGGATTAACCCTGGACAGGTGAGGTCACCAATCAGTCACAAGGCTGAAACACATTAACGTTGATTGATTGTTTTGCAAAGATACACAAACTCCTTGTGAAAACGAGGCCCCCTAGTGGCCAACAGGTGCCTAATTTTTCACTGAGTTTCTTCTCAATAGGAGCGATTGTTGCTAAGATATATCATACACATGTGGATGTTCGGACCAAATCTGCTCAGAATTAGCATCTTAATGAAGAGCTACTATATTTAAAAACATCACCTTTCTAGAGGATTAGTTTTGTCTTGGTCATCTGACACTGAAACACATGGAAACACAAAAGCAAAAAGAAACTTCTGGCCCAACATATGCCTGGGTCCTCGGCCCGAGTCCGGCTGTTATCCTCCTGTATTGTCTGACAGCTGGAAGATTTCCTGTCCGTGTGCAGGAAGTACCATCTGACCATCATGCTACATACGGGCTAGATTCGGGCCGTGGAACTGGGCGTATACTGGGCCAGAAGAAAACAAGCGAGCGGCCCGAGTATGGGCCGGATTTATTTTGCTGCCTGGGAAGTAGCGAAGGTGGCGGGAACAGATTATTGTCATCAAATGAATTTACAGGTAAGAATTCACAGTTTGACAAATGAAATCTTTTTGGGGTCATCATAAAGTTAAAGTCTGCTCAGTGTGAATGTTAAGTGTTTGTTTAAACTGCTCTGAATTAACATATGTATTACTGCTGTTCTGATGACACTCTTAAATTTGTATATTCCAGGATTGAATCCGGTGGAAGGCGGACTCACGTAAGACAATATGTTTATGACATTCAGATAAGAGCGCAAACCTTCAATCGCAGCTCTGCAATTTGACCTGAAATTTCCCCAAGATGCAGAACCTCCGAATGATTTGAATAATGTTTCTCAGATGGATTTTTTTCTTCTTTCTTTCTTTTTTTTTTTTTTTTACCTGGGTTTTAAAATGACAGCCAGATAGACACTTGCCGTGTGCAATATCCGTGCTCTGCTCGTCTGTTTGGAATCAAGATTGGACATCGGAGCCAGGCTGGTGATCAGCTATCAGTTTAAACACAGTGTCCAGCTCTGTCAATTTAGAGAGCTGCTATTTTGCCCCTTCCCACCCCCACCCTGACTGAACTCGATCTAGCAAATGTCAAGGTACATAGGTCTAAGTTGGAGGAGACTCCCCTTTTCGCTATGTCCCCCCCCCCCCCCCCCCCCCCCCATCCTTTCAGCCTGGCGGCGCTTCACCCTGGGAGAGTGAAGCGATAATAACAGACGGGCCGAGGCGAGAGGTGGTCGGGTAAAAGCGGGTCTTCGGCTCTAATGGCGGGGGCTGTCTGCTCTCCTGGACCCGCTGGCTTGGGGGTTCATTGAGATTCCATTAGAGGCTGCGGGGAGGGATTTCATTGCAGCCTTTCCTTTCGTTTGCCTGACACTCACTCGGGGATCATTGTAAATTGGCTCTGTCATAGCAGGCAATTTTTGAGATGTGAAGTAAATTAAACATGTAATCACACAGGAAGTGCTCGCCGTGGGTTCCCAACACTTGACTCCCGTCGCGAGCGGCCAGAGGCGTCTCACTAGCTCGTTTTCATTCCTCGTTACCCTCCTATCTTTTACCTCCATCTCCTCATTGTTAAATTACACTGTACCATTCGGTTTCCCGGCACCTGGAAGAGATGATGTGCTGACCTTTAATGATGTCAGGCCTCGGCCGCAGATACAATCTCGTACGACGTCTAACGCTGCGCGACCTCTGACTTCACCTCTCTGCCGTTCAATAGGGGTATTTACATCACTGTCACCTGTTTAATAGAATCAGTGAAGAAACTTCACTGTTACCTTTAGTTTTCTGTAACATAGCTGCGATCAGCTCACACACGTCCTGAGACTGGACTTTTATTTCTTACCCACAACAGTGTCCAGTCAGTGAAGAGATGGACAAAGTTCATTTAGGGAGCCTGTGCTAATTTAACGAGACACTTTGACCAGATTACACAGGAAAACATCAGCTGTATCCACCCCGTCTCTCTCGAGGAACTCCACTGCTTCACGTAAATCGTTGCTTCTTCTTCTACCTTTTATTTTTATTTGTTTTCTTTTTAGGAAAAACCTGCACTGCTTCACCCATCATGCTTCACCTATAAGCAGATTAGTTACTGTCAGATCATCTTTTCATGCTGTTTGTTGAGGTCAATAATCAGAGGCCAAACTAATTTAAATCAGTGCATGTAACACATTTTTATTCTTTAAAAAAATGTTGTTTTTTAAATTTAAAAATAGGTTGAAAATATAAATAAAATCACCAGTGGTCATAAATTAGAATATTTCTGCTCCTAATATTTTCCTGTGTTCGGTCTCTTGGGTCGTGTGTTGTTTGTCTTTGTCTTTGTGTTTTTGTGTGTTTTGTTTTGTATCAGTTGTGTGGTTGCATTATTGCATACATTTTATTTTTATTCATTGTAGGATGCTGTATTAGTTTGGTTTGTTTACTCCACACACACACACACACACACACACACACACACACTTGTAGAATTGGCACGTTGTGATTAATGTTCATCATCAACCTTTATTTATTTTCTCTGGGATACATTAAGTTGTGACCCTCATTTTCATTGATGCTGAGATTATACATAGACAGAAAAAAAACAAAACAATCACACATACAATTATCAATTCCTAATAAAAAAAAAGTTACATTCAAAAACATAAAGGTTTAATCATATGGATAAAAATTTCTAAGCTGTCCCAATGTTATCAGGAAATCCATATTTAAAGTGTGTGAGTGAGTCTGAAACACAAAATCTAAAAAAGTCCAAGTTCAGCGTCGACCCAGAATCAGAGATCAAAAGTTTGCCTTCGCACTCATTTGGCATCTTATTTATCTTTTATTCCTAATAATTTATTTTTTCGTCTGATTATCTTCCAAAAGATCTCAATGAGTAAAACTTCAGTCATCTCATGCATAATTCTGTGTTGACACGTTTTATATAATAAACCTAAATCTAATCTTTTGTTTTATTCTTTTCCTTTATTGGTGGCGTGACGTAACAGAAACAGGTGTGCAACAAAAACAAAAACACTTATATAGAGATGCAAAAATGGTCTCAGGGTCAAATGTTATAAGAGAGAAAAACCGTTAAACAGATAAATAAAGAGATGACCCCCCCCCCCCAGATTCTCTGTATCTGCTGTGTGGTCTCAATGTCAAACCTCTGCCTGTTATTTGCATAGTGAGACTCTGCAGCCGCGGCACCAACTTTTGACGAGACCGGGTTATATCCCATAATTCCTCTTTTCACACCCTCCTCTCTCCGCTCCGGCGTCTCTTGTTCCTGCTTTGTGATTAAGCCGTTGGTTGTATGTTGTCTCTTCCCATTCCCATGTTGCAGCTGAAGGCCCGGCGAAGTGCTGTTGGCAGTACACCGGCCCGGTAGCACTTGAGTGGAGGAAACAGCGAGGATGGAGCAGCATAGGCTGAAAAATTAGGTCCCTGCCTTGTAATTCAGCGGCGGGAGCTGATATCATCAGGCTGCGGTCGGATATCAGGCAGGTAATACCACCCACCGACTGTAATCGCTAATGAAGCTACTATTGAGTTTATAATGCGCTAAATGATGCAGACTCCCACTCCAGATAAACATGTCCCAAATAAACGATTTGGGTGGTAATTGCACTCTGCCAGTGGCTTGTTAATAGAGTCGGGCTCTGATGAAAGGGTTAACTCTTTTTCTGAAGCATCCTCTCACTGGCTCATTGCACTTTCATTTCTACGGAGATCTCAGCATTCCCTTGGTTATCAGTGTACTTAGAAAGAAAACCTAATTAGACAAAAAGGCCTTTTTTCTCATTCCCTAATTAGGTCCTTAACATAATTAGCAGGTGATGTTAATAACCCTCTTTTAAAACCTATTAAAAGGCTGTTTGGGAGCAAGTGGTGGAGAGGAGTTGGCCTGTGGGCAGTCAAGCGGCCCCTCTGAGGGCCCCGGCGAGGACGGCCAAGCATGTTGGGAGTACAGTTCATCAGGACTGGAGTGCCACTGCACCAGGACACTGGCCTCATTGGAGACCCTGTTAATACAGAGCAGTGGATCTCGTTACAGGAAACACGTACAAGCGCCAGTCTGGACCGGACTCGGTCTGGGAAACAGGTTTTTATCTGTTCGTGTCACAAACCAGCTTCAGTACCCTTATATCTAAAAACTGGACTTCAATTTGTTCTCGCTTTAACAAGAACAATAACAAAATTAACGTCTTTCAACTCGTTAATGTGGTTTTACGACCAGCAACCTCAGCTAATCCGCCTGTGTTTCCAGCTGTTTCCAGCTGTTTTCACTGCCACAGCAGACAGACACAGCTGGAGAGTAGCTCCCGAACACAAAGCAGGATTTTAGCAACTAAAGAACCCAGATTTGTTTTTTCTCAGGAGTTGGTGGAGACCAAAACAGAGCTAACAAATGAATGCTAACGTTTCTGTTCCTGTTGTATCTGTAGGCCTATTAGCCAGTTTGCTAACGAGTGCACCATAACAACTATAAAAAGTGATAATATGTCAATATGTTGTATGTACAGCTTGTTGTGCTGCCCCCGTGTGGTCAAAAAAAGATTAATGCAGCTTTAAAGGACCATAGCATCATTTTACATCACAGCTAATGCAATCTGCACTACTGTGTTTACAGATGTGGGTGTTTTGTCAACTAGTTTCCATTCATTTCAATACGAAAATCAATTATCAGACTCTTTAAACTTGAGTTGTGTAATCCTTCACGGCCCAGATTAAGTCTGCATTCATTTTTTTTGTCATTGTTATTATTGTTTTTGAGGAAATGCAGCGCAGACTTTTCAAATCAATCTGCATTAAAACTGCATGATCAAGCATAAAATAATGTGACACTTCTGAATATAAATGCAGACGTGAAACATGAATGGAAAGAATTCACTTGCCTGGGAAAAAAAAATACATATATATATATATATATATATATATATATATATATCAGGAAATCTATAGGAGGTAAAGAGGCTGAAGGCAACAGTGTAGAGACCTACAGGAGCTGATTGCTTATGTTTTGTTTTTTATTTTTGTTCTTTAGCAGTTGCATTGTCTAAATATGAATTTAGGAGCTTTTTTTCACTCTGATAAGAAAATATTTCTGGAGGAAACAGAGAATTTTAGTCATTTTTGAGACAAAAAAATGATAAAAAGTGAAATACATAAGAAATAATTTTGCTATCAGCAGCTGTAAAACATGAAAATAGACTTACAGTGTGTGCAGGTAATGTTTAGCACAAAGGTTTCATCTCAATCCTCTAACCCCTGACGACTGATGTTCCACCTGTGCTGCACATGGACATCAGCTTCCTGGTCTGAGATTAGTTACCCTGCAACAACTGTCCAATTCACACACTCGGTTCACTCAGTGTGTGTCCAGCCGCCGTCATTGTTTACAAACCACAGGACAGAAGGAGGAGCCGCATTGTGTTTGTTGTGTATGGGCTGGTGGCACAAACCACCAGGGGGCATTGTGTATTCAATATTGCACCAGGAAAATTACCATAGACGCAAAACAGGGTGCATTGTCACTAACTGGCCTCCAGTGAAATGCTGTTGACAGGGGCTCAGGGAAGTGCTGCAGGTTCCAGTGAGCAGTCTGTGCACTCTGCCGAGGAGGAGGAAGATGAGGAAGAGGCCGCCGCCGACCAGAAGAGCCCAGTCCTCGTCTTTAATTAAGTATCTGAAACATCAATTTAAATGTAAATATCGGCGGTGCAGCGCCACTCATGCGTAAATTAGAGGGTTGGCCCAGCCACGTTTCTCTCTCTCTCCCAAGTCCCTCGCTCACTTACGCTGACATCTGCTCACAGCTGCTCGGCCCGGAGCTGCCCC
>NW_019525428.1:1542626-1550902 GCF_002814215.2 Seriola lalandi dorsalis
CCCCACCCCCGCACGAGCACACGCACGCACGCATGCAAACAAACACACACACAAACACACGCATGCACACACATGCACACACTACTCATATTCACCAAATTTTACAGGCACACTTTGACTGTTGTAACCCTAAAGTTGCTGCAGGTCGTTTGTTTTTTTCATTGATTTCTATCTTTTATCACAGAGTGACCACTTCTTAATCACACCATCCAAAGCCCAGTACATCATGTATATGAACATGTGTAACATGGTGTGTGAGTAATGAGCTTTGTGAAGTCTAATGGCTCCACAGAGCTTACAGACAGCTTTAAATATTCCTCAGAGAAACATGTCAGATGTTATGTGTCCTTTAAATTTTGAGTTTTAAAGCTGCATTAATCAATATGTTTTACATTAACAATGGGGCAGATGTCCATGTTTAATATGAAGGGTGTTGCTTGTTGTGACAAACATGGAAATAGACAGGAGTTTACTGTGTCACATGTCCAGGTCACCCTGACTTCTGGTGCAGCTGGGTCCTTCATCTATATCTTAGTCGGCCTACAAGTTTTAAGATTTAAATATTTTGAACTTAAAGCTCCTCCAGTGTAAAGGTCTGTGTCCATGTGTAGTGTGATCATAGATTATAGATCAGCTCTAGCTTCTATATTAATACTGTGAAAGTATCAAAGTCTCAGTCCACAGAGAAATGCACACAGCCTGTATTCAGAAACTGAGCCTTAAAACCAGCCATCAGGACTTCTGGAACTTTGTGATGTCACAACAAACTCTCAGCCAGGCCCCAAGCCCCGCCCACCTGGACCCACCATCCAACCTTGCAGGATTTGGTTTCTCTGAGTGTCTATATGGAGCTTTAAGCAATTTTAAAATTCTGTGACTGAACTAGAAAAAAAAAAAAATCTGGGTCAAACTCGGTGCTAACCCCTAAATACCCCGTATCTTGATGACAGCACTGTGACTGGAAGCCTGTGATGTGAAACCAAGCTTTATACTCCCTATTCCCACACACAAGCCTACAGTATATGCACGTAAGCAGTCACAGTGTGTGTGTGTGTGTGTGTGTGTGTGTGCAGTTGCTTGCGCCACTAACTGCCCCTTCCGCTTGCTTGCTCTCCTTCTGGAGGCACCCAAGTGGCACGGCTGGCCTTTAGCCGTCCGTCTGGCCCATCAGGACACAGCTCATAAAGAAGAAGGATGATTTAATGGAGGGGTGGAGGTGATCTCTTCTTACTGCCCCCCCCCACCCAGAGGAGTTCCTCCCATCTCGTTGCTCTCAGCGACGGGGGCGAGCAGCTAGAGGCCCCTCCGCGGCGGTCACAGAGGAAGACGCCGGCCCGTATCACCTCACTAACCCCCGAGCGGGGCTGATTAACCAGCTCATATTCAGTCGTTTGAGGGTGAGGAAGTGAGCGTGCCGCCTGACAATGTGTCCAATATCTGTCTTTTGTGTATCCTCCCTCAGTGTAGATGGCGGTATTAGAGGATGACACCCTGGTGTAATGCCTCAGGAAGATCTGGGCTCAGAACTAAGACTCAACTAGTGTTCAATCTGCAACTGCCAGTTTGCTGATGGGTTGTTAACTGCGGCTAAAGGAATTAGGATTGACATGTTCACTCTGCAGAACAATGTAGCTTTTAAGTGGCGTCGTCTCCACTCCTCGTGGCTCTGCGCGTGTGAGAACGTGCTAATCGGTTAGACAGCGCTAATCTGAAGTCAGAGATTTCAACAGGTCGGCACATTTCCGTGGGATTTTTTTCTCGGTTAAAGCTGTTAAAGCCTGACCTTCAGAGCGGGGCTGAGTGTTGAATTAGTGCATGTATTCTGCCACTCTTGCTGCCATTCAGACACGATTGTTCTTTATGAATACAGTATCTTAAAATAGGGAACAATGGCCTGGAAGCCGTTCACATTCTGAGGTATTAAACCATTTCTATTGTCATTGGACACCAGTGATCCCAGGTCTGTGCTGCTGATCTAACCCAATCCCCAGAGTGATCTTCTGTCTGCCGCTGCAACTAGAGATCAGTTTTTATCCTGTCTTTTGTGAAATTAACAAAAACATAAACACAACAAAACTTTACCTGGAGAAACAGCTCTAAAAGTCCAACCGCCTGCATCCAAGAGTGTGTTTCCCTCCTCACTGAATACTTACAAAGCCGATTTTGGAAGTATTTGAATTGTTTATATCCATGTTTACTACCCTGCAGTCTTCTTCTTCTCTGTCGTTGCAGCTGTGGAGCGGTGGAACAGTGTTACGCCACCGTCAGGACGTGTTGCAACGCGTCACCTGCGTTTTGACCGCTCGTAGACAAAAAGACGTCCGAAACTCCACATCAGCTCTATAACAGTTACAGGATGACTGCAGGTCACCTGACCATCTCTTAAGGATGATTTCAGACATAACAGTCAGTGGTAAGAGGGTAAAGGTCGATCAGTTAATTGCTTTGGCTGATACGACACGATTTTAGGGTAGAACCACCGTCACTATCTAACCTAACCTCACTTAATACTGTAGTTGCCATAGATACATTTTTTAATATTGAAAACAGACATAAACAAAACTTAGCTGAGTGTCATCCAGGGTTGAGTATGAAAACTACCTGCACTCAGCACACACACACACACACACACACACACACAGGTGCACGTCACCTTCGCCGTCACCAGGATGTTATATGATTCAGAACTCGCTGTTCAAATGCAACACCTCCCAAGTTGAAGCCATGAGAGCCTTGGCCTGCAGCACTTCCAGTCAGTGAGAGTGGGGATTTGTGGCAGGCAACCAGCTGACTGGTAAGCCTGTCCCAACGCTGGCGCCCACTGGCAGCCATCAGCAGCCGCAGCTCGTGCTTTGGAGGACCACCCTTGCCATAGTGAGTAATTCCCCTGTCATCGCTCCATACACCCGCACCTCAATGCTGGCTGGCATGGCTCCCCGTGCACATTCTTAGTCAACAGGATTAAGCTTGCTTAGTGTGAGCTCTCCGGGATCACCTATACTCCACATTATACACTCACAATGCTGGCTCACCAGTTTGGCTACAACAGCCTGTTTTTTTTTCTTGTTGTTTTTTTTTTTTTTTACTCCCCTCCTCTTCCTCTTTGAATTGGGAGCATATGAATGTGGTTCCCTCGAGCAGAGAGGAGGATTGAGTGGTGACAGAGGCCAATCGCATCCTGGCCTAAATGGGAGATCTGAGCTAATTTTCCGTGCTATTTATAACTCTGGATTAATAGAAGAAAAAACCATTGGTTGGTTTGTGTTGTAACATCGTTTCACAGCAAGACTGGTAAAGACTAATAAAAAGCCCAATAAAACCAGCAAGACTAAAAACTAAATCAAGCTGGTAACACTGCTCATTTAGTGTCACTAAATATTCTCATTAGCAACAAAATGAATTTTGATTTGTTTTGTTTGATTGCATAAATGCCACACTGCTTGATTAAATTCTCTCAGTGGTGTATGACGCACACTGTAATTTCACCAACAAGCACAGTTTGCAAAGTGACATTTGTCTGCGTTCACAGTACAGGAAGTGTTTTCATGTGCATGAGGAAGACCGCCGATGTGTCACAAAAGCGAAGACGTATTACACACTTTACCTCCAGCACACGCGGCACCGTGGATAAAGGATAAACCACGTTTTCTCTCACTTCATTCACTCGTTCATTCAAGTCCTCACAGAAGCAGTGGTAGGAGTCACTGGAAGCCGTTAACATTCATCATGTTATTCATAGAAATGTGTTGATTTAGCAACTCAACTACCTGGACAACCTGTACGATCTCATCCAGGCCTGTAACAAAATGTCAATATCAAATACTTGAAGAAAAAGACAGATAATAATATAATATGTACAATTAGATATTTAAATATAACAGAAATAGCGGCAGATAACGGATGGTGTGTGTTGATTATTGCACACGGTGAGCTGTCGCCATGTAGAAGAAAGACGGCGGACACATTCTTCATCCTGCCTCCAAAGCTCTGATTGGTCAGAGATTGGTCAGAGTCGCTACATAGCTAACGTTAGCATTAACAGCTGTTGACTTATCAGTCTTTTCTTCAACTGAAGTTAGCATGCTAACCAGCTAGCCCAGGCTCATCTCATCACTTTCAGATAGCGACTCACTGCAGCCTCCAATCTGCCCCGAAGACGTAGCTGCTGTTGCTCAGAGGACGTTTTATAATCTCTTCTATTATAAAGACAAAGATGGCCGAAGCTCCACCGCCGCTCCCAGCAGGAAACCACGATTGGCGTCAGACAAAACTTACAAATAGTCCCTTTAAAATCTTGTCTCATGTATTTTTCTTCTGAGAGTCAGAGAGGCTTGAGCAACATGAGAATACGTACATTTCAATTTTTATAGGCGTTTTCTACCGGCCAATTCAAGTTAACCACTTTCAGGCAAACAAAAGATAAATAGATGAATAAATGAAGGCTTCACATTTCCCTGCAACTGTTTCATTCCCAGCAGAAGACGGAGAAATGTAAATAAATGTAATTGAATTTGTGATATCAGTATTTCAATATTTTATAAACCCCTGTCCATATAGTTTGTTGTTTTGTACCTGTTGTGCTGAAATATCACACACAGGTACAACACAAGAATATTCCACTCTCTGACATTAACCGACTCACAGTATAGTACAGTGTCTGTGCATGAAGCTCTGCCTTTATATGATGAGACACCTGACTGAGCCGCCAGTCTCCACGGATAAAAAAATGGTTAAATAATCCAGCACAGACATGATTTGTGCCCGTCACTCTGCTCCATTTAACCTCCTCCTTTATTATCAGGGTTATACGTTACTTCTGAGCTAACGTGTTGAAATAACAAAGCAGTGCTTGAGTCTCAGCCTGACCTTCCAGTGCGGTGATTTTCCCTCACTGAATCCTGGGAAAGCTCTCCTGACTAAGTATTTTGGTATTAAATTGTACCTCGATGCCATTTGTGTCACATTATAAAATGCTGGCGGTACAGAATGTCATTTGGTAGAATCGGGGGCATTTGCTCCAGAAAATTAATGCGGTTTCCTCCAGGAGCTCTGTCTCTTTCTTCAGGCTTGTATTTCATCGGAAATGAAATGCCCTTCTCCCAGCAGCTCCCCTTTGACAAGAGTAATATTTAATGAATAGGACTATTATAAACTTCTAGGTCTTAGGGTATATTTCTTGGTAACGAATAGGTGCGCAGACATGACGGCGAGCGCGGGGGTGCGTCGTGTGGAGACGTTCAGAGGCATTAACCTCATGTGTCTCTGTGTTTCTTTGAATAATCACAGATCAGTAAGAAGAGCTGTAAAATACTCCAATATTGACTTTAGAGTTTGTCTTCACTTCACCATTAATGTCACACAAGTATACACATTATTAAGTCTTGTGTTTTTTCTGCACGTGCAGAAGTGCAGTTAATTATGACTGTTATAATTAGATAACATGCATACGTTCATATATGTGGGGGCAAATTTAATGCCGGGGAATCAATCGTGTTTATATGACATGTGGGTGAATATTTCTGTCAGTTCTCAATAAGAATGTGCAAATATGTGCTCTGTGTGTTTGTGCTCCACGCCAGCAAACACATGCTCCTGCGTTTGTCTTCGTGCACGCAGCGCCCGCTGGCTCTGCACATGCATCTACAGAATCTGTGTGTTTGTTCATGTGTCTGTAGGAGGATAATAGCCATCACATGGTCTCAAGTTAATTTCCCATGTAAATAGCACACTGCTGTTTAATCACACAAAAGACCAGACAGAAATGGAGCATGTCTGCAGCGTTCATACATAATGAACTCAACGTTTTGCAAAGCAAATGCAATATTTTTTTTTTATGCAAATAAAGAGAAATTCACCTGATTTCAGTAGAATTGAATAGAATATAAGTCATGTTGAAGATAAGTGAGAGCTGCCTGACTGTACAGTTACTGTCCTACAGGAGATAAGAGTTTAAAATTAAAATCCAACTCAGTTTCACTAGATCCAGTTTACACACATCAGCCGATGGCTGAGGATTATTATTAACTTAAAGGTTTATATTGTTCAGTCAGTCCAAGATATCAACACTGTAAAAAGTTTTTAGTACTTGTTGGGACGCCTCGTAGGGAGGTGTGGCCTCAGAGGTCGACCTAATAGAAGGGAGGGGGAAACTGATGCTAACTTTTTAAAATTTCTTTAAATGTATGTTTTAGTGCATTGCCACCTTATTTAGGATCAAATCCACCAATTACCTGACTGACATGCTGCAAACAGATTTGTTCTCAGGGCAAATCAACATGAACATAGAAATGAAGGGAACTAAACAAGAAAACAGAAGCTAAAAATGAAAAGCTAAAAACACTTGGAACACAGGAGGAAAAGACACGAGAAACAGGGGAACCACAGAACACAGGAGGAACTGACAGAGACTGAGGGGAGCACAGAGACTAAATACACACAAGGGAGGCAAGGGTGAATGAACACAGGTAAAACGCATTAGGGTGGGACACAGGACAAAGACAGGAAGTAAAGTAACCACAAGACACATGAGGGAAGTAATACAAAATAAAACTGTCCATCAAGGCAAAAATCATAGAAGCTGTTTGAATAATTAGATTCAATGAGAAACAGAAATAAATCACAAAACTATACAAATATACATCTGCGTTATACATACAAAGATCAATATATAAAAAATATTATGTACATTCTCTTAATTAAATTAATTTATAAAATAAATAGATAAATATACAAAAGGAAGAATGACTAGTACAGAAGCCCTGGGTGTGAAAACATTTTTCTGTTTGTTTTTGTAATACTCATTTCGGCCACTAGAGGCCATGTTCTCTAAACACAGGGGACATTTATCTTGTGTTAGTTAGCTATGCAACTTTCTTTTGGCTAGAAATGTGTTTTAATCTGCAAAGTCTTTCTGCCAGAAACGCTTCAGGAAGTGAGAGAGAGTATGAAGAGCTACAGAGCCCATGTAATGAGCAGGTCACAGTCTCTTGTGGCTGAAATCAGTATTACATAAAGAAACACTGAAAAAATAAATAAATAAAATTCACCTGCCGCTCAGGGCTTCCATAGACCTTAGCTTAACTGACAAGGTAGAAATAAACATCTGTGCAATGTGTTGAAGAGTGGGTCAGTCCCGGTTTTGAGTAGTTTCACACCTTGCCACTGATTGACAGCTGGTAGCAGTGCATCATGAAATGCAGAGAAGAAGAATCCTGCTGTTTAGTAAACATGGATGTAAATAATGTGGTGCTATGTAAACTTGAGTTTAAGTTTAGTTTGAGTGGAACTTATTTCTCACCTCTGGGGCAATAATTTTGGAAATAATTTTAGCTGCTGTTAGCTCCACAAACAAAACTTCAATTATAGAGGCAGCCGTTTAAACGCAGACATGGCCGACATCAGACATCAGGAGGATCTTAAACCTGCTGATGTGAGCTGGGAAAGACTGAGAGGACAACAACAGGGCCGGGAGGTCGCGTGTCAGCTGTTTGCCACCGGCACTAAAGCGCAGGAAGCCAAAAAGGTGGCGTGCACGTGTCTTTTGGAGGCCCTCGCTCTCACTCCGTCACGCCTCGGCTCACCGCTGACCCCTCCTCGTCCTTCACACCGGGGGGCCAGGAGCACCTCAATAATTTCGGCGGCGGCGGCAGCGGCGGCTTAAAACCGCCAAATCATAAAAAAGCCACGGCGAGCTCTAGTGAATTACGAGGAAATATGGCCTTCCTTTACAGCGGGGGCCGTGAATGAAGCCATAAAATTATGAGCAGTTTTTATGATGGCCCATTGAAGTAGGATGCTTGTATATTGATGGTTCACAGGCTGTATCCCTCTTCCCCCATGCGGTGGAAGAGCTGACAAAGGGGCCCCTGTGTAACTATTTTTCATGCATTTAATATATTAATTATCCGGTAAATGTTCCCCAGGCAGTGCTTGGGATAGCAGAGAATGACAGCTTTTCGATGAAGCTCCCGGGTTGGCCCATCAGGCCGCAGTGTATTACGTGGGAAAGGTCATTGCGGGGTTAATGTAACTTTTTATTTGCTGATTTTTCATACGCAGAGAGAGAGAGAGAGAGAGAGAGAGAGAGAGAGAGAGAGAGAGGTAAGGGAAGGAACGGAAGCGCGGTTATTTTAGAAGAAGAAGAAGAAGTGAGAGGAAGACAGAGAGATGGGCAGGGACAGAGGCAGAGGGGCGGTGTGTGTTGTGAGCGTCGAAGATAACACCAAGGTTTTTATTATTGTGTTTGGGTTCTGACTTTTTTTTTTTTTTTGCTGTCG
>NW_019525428.1:1550929-1553259 GCF_002814215.2 Seriola lalandi dorsalis
ACACACACACACACACACACACACACACACACACACACACACACACACACACACACACACACACTCCCAGACACACAGTAGCTTCTGGCTTTGTGACATGAGAGAAACTGATAGGTAAACCCCACAGTAAAAAAAAAAAAAAAAAAGCATTACTTCGGTATAACTCACTGATTGTCTGCAATCATCCATATCCCACCTTCACATCCCATCCCAAATCAATTCTTGATCAATTTCATGCCAGGGAAATAAATCATTTCTCCAAAATGGAGAACATATTCAGTTTGATCATTTGTGCTCTTCCAGAAGTAATTAAACTGCTGGGTGGAATAACTGAAAAGATTACTGTTGCTGCTGCTGCTGCTTTATGCCAACTATTTCTTCCCCTCTACAATTTTAGATTATGATGCTGGAAGTATCTCTTTCAAACATGGTTATGAGAAAGGAAGAAAAAAAAAACACACAGAAGAAGAAAAACTGACTTTTTTAATCACCATATGCACCCTCACTAATTCAGGTGCTCTGAAGTGCTGTCAAGAAACAATTGAGTGGAGAGTCAGTTGAAATGATCAATTGTGCGCAGTCCCTAGGTGGGGCTCTCATTTGCTGGCACATTCCTCCAGCTGATTGAGTTAATTAGGCCGCCCCCACATCCTGCTGATTGGATGTAAACATTAATATGCCAGAAAATGACTCCGTCGATGTTTACCGCGGCATCCCGAGCCACGCTAAATTGATCGGCTTTGAAAAAGAAAAAGGCTGTAAGAAGGAGCGGGTGCTGTGATTTGATCCCACTTGGAGATAGTGATGGGGTTCAGAAGCAAAACACCCTTCTGTCCACCCCCCCACCACCTCCACCACCCCCCCACCTCCCTAGTCTCTCTCCTCTTCATCTCTTTCCAAAAGCTGCTTGTCAGTTGTTTGGCATATTCAGAAACTGTTTGATTTGATTTGTTAAACTTATTCTGGAATTAATCAGATTTTCTTCCAATTTCAAATTTGTCCGTAAACTTCTAAGCACTTTCTTTTTTTTCTTCTTTTCTTCTTTTCTTTTTTTCCTGCCTCTCCTCCCTGGACAACCCCTTCACTCCTCCACCCAGCCCCCGCCTGTGAATTCCCCTCGCCTCTCAAAGTTGAAAAGCTGTGGTGGTGAAATACAGAGCGAGGACGGCAGCAGCGGCGGCGGCAGCGCGCTCTGAGATGGTCTTTTATAAATCAGAGTGCGGTGTGAAGCCCCAGCTCGATATCTCATCATAGACGTGGTGGTGTTCAGAAAGTGGCCGGAGCAATGAGCCAAGGCTCGACTATCTATTCGGAGGTGTACATGCTTTTTGTGCGGGTGTGCGGATGGTGTTTCTATTGACCAGTGAATGCACCATTGTACACTGATTTATGAATATGTGCTTTCATGAGTCCTGCATGCATTCACAGTTTAGAGAGAAAACATGGTTCATTTGTCAGAGAGGCTAAAATGCATGCAGCTGAATGAGCACAGATATACCTGGACTGTCTGTTAATAGCTGCCAGAGGCGATGTGACAAATTATACGTGCTCTCCTCAATGTCACTCAACAGCTGAACATATTTTTATCATATTTTCCTTTCTCATATAATATAATTTACACTAAATAACATGTAAATTGTAATGGAAATAATTTGAATTCATATGTTCACTGTTGGTCTGGGAGGATCTGTACTGCTTAAACGACAGTTAGGGAATCTTGACCCTTGAATTTATCTTTTAATGTTAATTTTATAACTGCAAAAAATAACTTTTGCATCCACCCAACTGACCTGTCTCACACACAGGTGTGCAAATACGTATTTAAAGTTCCTCTCCAGAGATGTTTTAAAGTCTAAACATGGTTTTCACACATAAGAAAAGGAAAACTGGGTCTGAAGCTCGTCTCCTCTCACTTCCTGATTGAGAAATCTGGGTCAGGCCTTGAGCCCCGCCCACCACCTGCTCGCTCCAGGTGGACAGGTGACAGAGCAGAGAGCATCAAGATGGTGAGAGGAGGAAACATCAGAGAGACTCAGCCTCAGTCAGACCCAGACTCAGAGGAGGAGTCTGAGACCAGAACCAGAGACTAGCAGACGGGTCAGAACCGTTAGCTTGTTAGCATCTCTTATTTGTTTATGTTGTTTGTTAGCTTGTAACTGGCAGTGGCTGACACAGTGTTAGCAGTTGCACTAATGCTAACTCTCTCTCTCTCTGTACTGATGAGGTTTCATGTGAATTTAGCCCCGCCCCCTGTCCCCACAAGTTGACAGGATTGGTTCGTGAGGTTTGTGACGTATGAAACCCTGAATCTGTTTTTATGAGACTGTGAT
>NW_019525428.1:1553309-1556508 GCF_002814215.2 Seriola lalandi dorsalis
AGTCAGACCCAGACTCAGAGGAGGAGTCTGAGACCAGAACCAGAGACTAGCAGACGGGTCAGAACCGTTAGCTCGTTAGCATCTCTTATTTGTTTATGTTGTTTGTTAGCTTGTAACTGGCAGTGGCTGACACAGTGTTAGCAGTTGCACTAATGCTAACTCTCTCTCTCTCTGTACTGATGAGGTTTCATGTGAATTTAGCCCCGCCCCCTGTCCACACAAGTTGACAGGATTGGTTCGTGAGGTTTGTGACGTATGAAACCCTGAATCTGTTTTTATGAGACTGTGATTGGTTCAGGTCAAGGTGGAAACTGACTGATTGTTTCACTCATAAAAAGGTCTTTAAGTCTGCACTTTTCAATTTCATCATATTTATATCAAATAAATGTGTAATATCACAGGAAAGTAGAAGAAGGTAAATAAGTACACAACTCTGGTAGTTATGTGGAGCTTTGTAGTCTTTTTTTTCACTTTCTGCTGAGCAGCAGCCACAGTGTTAGAGACTGACTGATGAACACAGTGGAGCATTTAGCAACTGTTGTTACAGACCAAAAAGATAAAAGACAAAAGGTGAATGGAAGCTGAAGTGGATGCTGGATGTGTAAATAAGCAACATGTGAAGCTACTATATGTTAGCCAAAAAACAAAATCGTGTTTCTTCAGAAATGTGGTAATAAAATAAAAGGGGGGTGGAGACTCTGGAGCCCATGTCTTGTTCTCCTGTGTAATGTGAAAATATGAAACAAATAATAATAATTGTAGCTAATAATAAACTTTATTTATAGAGCACTTTTCATACAAGAGATGTAGCTCAAAGTGCTTTACAATAAAAACAAAAATCAAATAGTACTATAAAATAAGGACGACAATGAAAATAGACAATAGAAGGACAGTAGATGAAATGAAAATAAAACAGAAACCAGTAAGAATAGTGAAATATGAGAGACTTAATTAAAAACTAAGTTAAATAAACAGTTTTGCCCGTTTTCTTGTGCGTAAAACTTTGTGTATTTAAAAGTCTGGCAGTAGAAGATCTACGAGCTCATGAAGGATTATAAAACGACAGAGAATCTGCAGTGTAAAAGCTTTAAAAACAAGTAAAAAGGATCTTATAATCTATTCTAAATAATACAGGACGGGTGGAGTGAAGCTAAAACCAGGGGAATATGATCTCTGTTCCTCCTCCTTGTTTCAGTTTAAGTCCAGCAGCACAACACACAGCAAAGACACAACCTGTGAAGAACCAGAATCAGCGTTTAATTTCAGGGCTGCTGATATCGAACCTCACTCCTCCTCTTTCCACCTCAGCATACGACTGTGGAGGGTAGCAGCTCTGTGGTCTGACAAACCATCAGTGGGCCCCCCCCCCCCCCCCCATTTCCCTGCCTCACCCA
Organism: Seriola lalandi dorsalis; assembly: GCF_002814215.2. Classification (NCBI taxonomy): domain Eukaryota; kingdom Metazoa; phylum Chordata; class Actinopteri; order Carangiformes; family Carangidae; genus Seriola; species Seriola lalandi. The sequence continues at coordinate 1,554,704 of NW_019525428.1, forward strand.
TCCCATCCTCATCTCACCCCCCTGCAGTGCATCAAGCCCCATTAACCCCCCGCCTGCCTCTCTGCAGACTCCCTGTGTGCTTAACACAGTGGCGTTAGCGTAAAAGATGCTCCTTCAGATGAGCTTTGCACAGTTTAATAGAGGTCTTGGAGAGGTCCACATTAATATAGTAAGGCTGCTGAGAGGAGGCCGTGACTTACAGCTCCCGTTCCTCCCACACTACACCCAGTCTTCCCCATTTTTCTATCTTTATTTCTTCTTCTTTTTTTTTTCTGAGACAAGTCATTTGGCGGTGTGGTGACACGTCTGTCCTCACGCTGGTGGTACTGTGTAAACTTTAACCTTGCAGCTGGGTTATAACCTACTCCCATCTGTGTGTGTTGACAGCAGTGGTCAAACAGCCACAGTAAGGTGGTGACTCGCGCTGCCTTTAGCACTGTGCCGGTGTTGTGGGCGTCTAGTTGAGCAAAGCCTTTGGCACGAAGGCCAAAGTGTTGAGGAACGGATTTTCTGAGGGAGCTTTGTTTGGCTTTAGTGAACAGGAAGAAAGTAACTTGCGTCCTTAATCGTCATGTATGTAGGCGGCCATTCCTGATGATGTACAGTCTGTGACTTAATGTCTTATGGCTCCTCAAACTTTCTACCTTGGTAGCAATTTGGTTCAAAGTGGGATATCTCAATACTGAACAGACTGAAGTTTTTGTTCTAGTTATTCATCTAACATAGCTCCTCTAGCACCACCATCAGGTCAAAACTTTATTATTATTATTATATAAATGGAACAGATCCAGACTGGTTCCTCCTGTGGTGTTCCTCAGGGATCCATCTTAGATCCTTTTATCTTTTATTTTCCCTATCGTGTATATGCTTCCTCTTGGTTAAAATAATTTATAAAACACATTTCCTTCAATTGCCAAGCCAATGTTATTGTCTATTTACAGCTAAAACCAAATGGTGGTTTGAAGACTTTTAATGAATCTGAAAAGTCTAAGATCATCTCTTTAGGCTCGTAGGACTCGTATCTAAAAACCTTAACAACACTGACCTGCGTAGCTTTGCTCTCTATCTGTGTTTTTTCTTCATTCGCAGCAGATTTTCAACCTTTACTTGAAAATCAGTTGATTCTACTTGTGTAGTTATTCACTGTCCTTTAAAATGGTTGCATGAATTAAAGCAGCAGCACAAGACGGACGCTGAGTTGACTTGTCTGATACTGTACTGCACTACACGTAGTGTGAAGTAGTTTGTTGTGTAATGTAATGTGATAGTAGTTTGCTGTGTTGTGTCGTGTGATGGTAGTTTGTTGTGTTGTGTAGTATGATGTTAGTTTGTTGTGTTGTGTAGTATGATGTTAGTTTGTTGTGTTGTGTAGTATGATGGTAATTTGTTGTATTGTGATGGTAGTTTGTTGTGTTGTATTGTGATGTTAGTTTGTTGTGTTGTGTAGTATGATGGTAGTTTGTTGTGTTGTGATGGTCGTGGACTCAGATTGGTGTTTGATTTCTGACTTGAGCGCGCCCGTAATTTCTTCGCCGTGGCGCCGCACACTTCTCCAAGCGCACACCGCTCCATTTTCTCTACGCGCTGATTGTTATTTTTTACTTTCCCTACTCCTTCATAATTCTGACCCCTCTCACCCCATCAGCTCTCGTCCATGCCTGTCTCCACTCGTCTTTCAATCTCCAACTCTCACTCTTCCCACTCTACCCTTTTCACTCTCCATCTAGATCCCCTTCATAGCTGTACCACCTTCTCCCTCCCCTCCCTGCCTCCAGTCCCCACTCCCCCTCCTCCCTCCCTCCCTC
>NW_019525428.1:1556528-1569062 GCF_002814215.2 Seriola lalandi dorsalis
CCTCCCCTGTTTCCCTTCCTGCACAGCCGTCACTCTGAATTATTTTCAATGAGCTCCTTTATAGCGGGCACCAGATCTCAGCTCCAACTCATCACTGAGCACAGGGCTGGGGGGACGCGCTCTGCATTTCGATCAGCTCTGAGCCTCCACTTTGCTATTAACCCCTTTCACACTAAACCCCACCACCACCACCACCCTCCTCTTCACCCCCCTCCTCTTTCTACACCTTAGCTCACTCATTTCTCTACCCATGTTTGTGGTCTCACCTCTCTACCTTCATCTCTCAACCTGATTTTTTTTTCTTTTCTTTTTTTTTTTTTAACTCACAATTTTACATAAAGTCTTTCTTCTCAGTGTCTACACACTCCACACACACACTCTTGTCTCTTAATTCAGCCACTTTATCTGCATGATTTTGCTTCTGAAACAAGAGCAACGACAACAACAACAATAACAACAACAACAACGCCAAAGAGGAATTTTTATCATCTGCAGGTTTATACTCGAAGCAAACTGAGCTGATAAAAATGTAGGAGTCTGAATAATTTTATAAAGTTGCACTGTGATAAATCCATACCTGTAATAATAGTATGGGGATGTGCACTACACTAAATTATATGGCAACATCACATCTCATGTACAATTTATGTAAATCATTTAAAAGGCAGTTTGAGGGTGTATCATTCATCAGTGTTCTCCACACACTGAGTCCATCTGAAGTGAGTATGACAGACAGTCGTTTTGTTGTAGCCTGGCTGCATTTAAATTCAAGAGATGGTTGTGTGTGTGCGTGTGTGTGTGTGTGTTTCTAATAAAATGCTCTCTGATAAGCATTCACTGGTGTTTTTGCAGATCTGTTTTTTTTTTAGCAGTGTTAGCAGTGACCAGGTGACTGAGTCCCTGTTGGTCTGTTTGCAGTAAAACATTAATGAATTTTGAGAAGATTGTCTTAATTTATGAATAACTACAATTACTGCCGAGTGGTTGTATCCCGCCGCCAAACAGTCAAGTTGCAGGGAATCTCCCCTTCTGTTCCTGAGTTACAGTGAGTGTTGAATAATGTCCAGAAGAGTTTTTGTGAGAATGTCCTCCTGTAAAAAAAAAATGAGCACATAGGTCGTCTGTGCAGCAGCTCATTGTGACCCATAGTTAGGTTTTGTTGCTAGGCGACATCTAGTGGTTGTAGTAATTATGACAGTATAAAGTGAGACAGAGTCCACGGCAGGAGGAGTGTGAGGTGCAGGGATGAATTTGACAGAGGAAGAGCGGTGTTCGATTCCCATGTGAAACCAGCAGTTTATGTCGTAACCATGACAACAAAGATCATCTAATGTTGAGGAAGAACTAATTTTAACCCAAATCACCGTCTCTTCATAAACCAAACCAAATAGTTATAGTGCCTGAACCTAACCGTATCAGAGGGTTGAACGACCTGTATTGTTGTTCAGGCTGGAGGAGGAGTTGTTGGGTTTTGCAGAACGTTGTGATGTCACAGTGATGTTTGACCTTTGAACCTTTGGATATAAAATGTCATCACTTCACTGTTAAATTGTGTCATAATAAGCTGATGAATTCTTGCATTATGGCCAAAAACATGTTGTGTGAGGTCACAATGATGTTGACCTTTGACCTCCAAATCCGAATCAGTTCATCCTTGAGTCCACATGAACGTTTGTGCCAAATTTGAAGAAATTCATGAGACAGACAGGCACCAAAAATATCATTCCTGCGGCCGGGGCATGAAACAAACAAACAAACAAAAAAATAGTAGAAATAATTTAATTTGTTTGTATGAAGAACTTAGTAAGGAAATTTAAAATTGTAAATTGTTTTGGTGGGTTGTTATCAGCACCAAATCACATCAGTGTTGTTACTGAAAGTAAAATTGAATGATATCCCAGCTCCATGTTTAGAAAATAGTCTAAAGAAAATAGTTCCTGTCAGAATACCTGATGCCTGCTGTGACAGCTAAGACACTAAAAGCAGACAGCTGAAGAGTTACGTTGTCTCAACATAAAAAAAGAGGAAAAACTAAATTTGTGTGTGATGAAAATAATTTGTCAATCATAATGTAAAATAATCCTCAGGTACAAAAAAGATTCACAAAATAATTAAGCAAATTTATATTTCTTAAAAAGGCATTTCAGGAGTCCTAACCCACTTTTGAAACTGAGCTGCAGGGGTTGTAGAAAAGCAACAACAACAACAACAACAACAACAACAACAACAGGTAGCAGGATGGAAAGTGAGGGTATATTAAAGGGGCATTTCATCATTTTTATTATTGCACTTCCAACTTCTTTAAAGTTAAGAGATTAAAGAATAACAGTCAGAACTGTGAGGCCCCGAACATGCCTCAAATAAAGGCACAGCTCTGTGGAACCAATGCTGGACATGCCTCCTTATGCATCAGTGAAAATGATAAACCTCAGTCCTCAAGGGGGTGATATAGAGATATGGATGTGAGAAGATGGGATGTGTGACTGTTGAAGGGCAAAGAATTTATTTCTCTTGTTCAACCAATGCATTTTGATAAGGAGAAATACTTCCAGTGTTTTAGGGTGACGTGCAGTAAATATGGTGATCCGCTGGAGCGTGTCAGGCCCTACATCAGAACCAGACTCCCATCCTTGACTTCGGAGCGCTGGAGTGGTCACTAAGACCGAAATTAAATTCAATTAAATTCTGAGCTAAAATCTGATTTAAATTCTTTATATTCTTATCAAAGATGGACTTTGTGGTTTGGTGCACAGAGCCACCCGAGGAATTTAAGAATGACCAGATATCCAAGCGCGTGACATCCGTCCACTCACGTGCACAAACCTGTCATGTAGTTGTTGTTTTTGCAGTTATTTTCTTGGCTTTATTGCAATAGAGACGGTGAGACAGAGCGACAGGAGAGAGAAGGGATGACGTGCAGCAAAGGGCCTGAGTTGGATTCAAACCCACGGCTGCTGTGGTGAGGACTGAGGTCAGATGGTCTGTGCTGTGAGTCACCGGGCGAGTTTAGAGCTGCTGAAATTTGACTGACTGTCGGTGCTGGACATTCAAACATTTCCAGCTGACTACTTTTTTATAAAACTTGATGACAGTTTTTTTGGATCTTAAGTTATCAGAGAAACAAGCTGAACAAAAAGTTGTTTACGAATGAGGACAGCAGCTCCTGTGATCCCACACTAATTCACCACGTCATCAAACTCCGTCTTGTGCTGTTGTTTTGATTGAAAGAACCCTAGTTGCAGAAAAGTGCGTTGAACTTTATTGTTACCATCAAAAAAACAACAACACAGCCTCAAACGTGTTTCATGATAGAAAACTTCAGCTCACATCGCTGACGACACCGGCTGAAAACAGGTGTAACCGGGCGGGTTTAAGTAGTTGGTGGCTGATTTAGGAGCAAATTACATGCAGGTGTTGCTGGTTCTGAAGGTTGAAAGTTCAAAGGCATCTGTTGGTGGAGAGAGACGAAGACCGAAGCTTTCAGAGAAATGGGGAAGAAAAGTGAACGAGTCTTTAAACAAGGAGTGAAACTTTAAATGCAAAGGAACCAATGCCACGTCACCTGCAAACATTAGAAGTGAACAATAACAGCGACTAAATGAAAGTGCATGAGTCAGTGCTTTGAAAGCATTTGAAAGGTGTAGAAATATGGTACAAACAGATTCTACTGTCAAGTGCTGTTGAGATTTTGTCTGTTCGGTGGAGCAAAGGTGGAACGGCTTAAATGGGATCAATACTGATGTGTGTAAAGAATAGAGTTGTATTTCAGGTGAATGAGCTTTTATACACAGTTTTCTAGTATTTTAGAGAAACATGGTTTGAAAAATAACAGAGGTTTACTTTTATTGTGAGGGCATTTGACTGTGGAAATTTCTTTATTTCTTTATAAACCGAAGTACGAGTACTTGTGTGTGAGGATATTCTGACACTATTTCCATCGCTGCTATTTCCAAGCCACAAATAATTTTCTGTCCTGCTCCCACCTCTCTCTCTCTCTCTCTCTCTCTCTCTCCCTGCTGTGGGACAAACCTGTCCCAGCACATCCTCCCAGCAGAGCAGTAAACACGTCCCTGTTTCCTGCCTGATGATGCTCTGCAGAGATGTGGATACATATCACTCTCTCCCTCGACTCCATTCAAGTTTTTTTTTAACATTTTGTGAGGGAGAAATTGAGTGTGATGCCTGAAAATGTGATGAAATCGAGATATTATTTTTCCACGGGCTGAATGTAGAACACGAGGAGTAACTCTGAGCTCAGAGTTATTCCTGGGAATGCTGCTTCTGTAGCGTTTGGCCACCAATAAGAATTCCTCTGTGAATGGCTGCCGCTTAACTGGACCCTGATAGAACCAGTGTTAATCGCTCCGTCTGTCATCCCGGCGCTCCGAGGCAAGATTAAACTGTGGTGTAAAAGCAAAGTCAGGAAAACCCCTAAAAAGACTCTCCGTCTCACTCCCGCTGACAGCTCGGAGGCACGTGCCGACCACGAGGCGTATCCGTTATCGCGGAAATTTATCTTCAAGACTTCACGATTGGTGAACGGCAGCAATGACCCATCGCCGGTTCTTGCTTTGCTATTCGCACATTTTATGTAGCGGTCCACAGGAATGTAGGACAGAGGCGGGAGATATCTTTTCGGCAGGAGTGAGCCGCCATTGTTAAGAATATCGTCTGTCGCCTACAGGAATGATTTGTCATCTGCAGAGAGTTCAGGTTTGGTGGCAGTCACTCCCTTTTTCAAGTTGGAAAAGCCTGTTTGTTTGAAGATCACTTGACTGTGCTGAATCAATTAAGTCATCCATGGCTAATCCAAGAAGAGTGTGAGGAATTGATTTGGGGACGCAGCCAAGTGATGGGTTTGACAGTGGCATTGTTTATCCTATATGTGCCGGGCCTTGATGTGCTGAGTACGATACAGCTGTTAGAACAGGACCAGAGAGAGGGAGAGAGAGAGAGTGAGAGAGAGAGAGAGAGCGGCGTGCACGTACAATGAGCAAGTCACAAGTTTGAATGTAAGATTATTAATCAGGCAAATTAATGACAATTTGATTCATTCTGATTAATGCTGTTTTCATTTTTCAAACTGTACATCGCTGTATTTTTAGCGGATTGTCTGATATTACCTGCTGTTGTTGTCTCTTCTTAGACTCTACATCACAATCAATACATTTCAATATAGCACTATTATTATTATTATTGCTCCACTTTCACATCTGTAGTGTGTTGTGGTTTTATGATAAAACTGACTGTTAATTACACTGTGCGTGTTTAATTGCACTCTACAAGAGTTGAGAATTAGCAACAGTTACAGACTCTCTACAACACGCCAGTTCAATGCTCTGTATCCAAACTATGTTAAATTGCATCGTCCGTATAATCAAAGAACACATGGACAATATGGGACCTTGTTTTAAGTTTAATAATGCAGATTTAAATCATTTTCCAATCCTGTTCAGAAAATGTGCGATGAGATATTTTCCTCCAACCGTTCAGCCAGTAAACCTGAACTGCACGTTTAAATCTCACACCACCGCCTCCATGCGTTTGGGTTGTCGGTGGCATCAGCCGATACAAACTCCTCTTCTCCTCCAGGTTTTCATTGTAAACTAAAATTTTTGATGAGAGCAAACATTTCAGTCGTTGCTGCGTCGTCTTCTCAATCAATAACCTGCGGTCGCTGTTAAAGAGCGGCATCTCATCACGCACTTCTCCAGACTGGGCCTTGCTTTGCTGCCTCTCTTTGTTATGGCAGCCTGATCAGTACTGAGCACCACTCACCTCAGCTCCACTCCACATGGAGGACCATCACTCCACACGCAGATTACTGTAATTGTTCCAACTTTGCTCTGTACCTGATAGAATACTACACCAGTCAATGACAGCACTCTGCGATGGAGGACTCGGGCCATTAGCACGCCTCAAATTGATTTCTGTCAGTGAGCACTCTATAATTATGCTGCACCTTGTCCTGCATCATATTTTGGTTGTGGGGAGAGCTGCTGCTTGGCTTTGTTGTCCCCGATCATCTGTCAAAGACACAGAATTGTGAGAATTTGTATTATCATTTGAGATATCAAAACTTTTCAACTGTAGAACAAACATTTTAAATTGTGGGTTTGACACACAAAAGGGAGGGAAAACAAAGGCTGATTTCAATCTGGAGGAATTCCTTATTTAACCCAGCACAAGTGATGTAATGTCGCCTCTGGCACCGGCTGCATTTACATACAAACTCATGATTCAGTAAGAAATAAATATAAATATAAAGAAGTGGAATACTCTGATTTCAGTGACCTGAGTGGAGCAGACAGAGTCCAGACTTAAACTCAACAAAGCATCAGTGCAGAGTGAAGATGACAGTCCACAGACTCTTCTCATCCAATCTGACAGAGCTTGAGAGGATCTGCCAGGAAGAATGAGATAAACTGACCAAACCCGGGTGTGAAAAGCTCGTAGAGACTTACCCAAGAACACTCAAAGCTGTAACTGCTGCCACAGGAGCTTCTACAAACTTCTGAAGACTTTTATAAATGAGAGATTTCAGTTTTTTTTTTTTCAATCAATCAGAAAAACTTTTTAAAAACACATTTTCTCTTTTGTTATTGTGGGAGTGTAGACTGATTAGAAAAAGGGCAAATGTTTCTCCATTTCAAATTAAATCTACAACACAATTAAGTGCCGAAAGTGATGAGGTCTGAATACTGTGTGTCTTTCATTTTACCAATTTAAACGCCTGCTCGCTACATGCTACATGCTACATGCTACATGCTACATGCTACATGGGCGTGTATGTGCAGCACATGTGCAGGTGGAACATGGCAACGCGGATGCACCACTCGAGAGGAACACAAAATATATATGAAAAATACCGTACAGGTTGTTTTGCGTCTCCTGATATAGCGCTCCCTACAGGGGCAGGCGCACCAGACCTCAGTTGTCATGGTTACAATAATAAACACGTGGACTATAGCGACAGCGGTGTACCGACCTTCGTCACCGCGGTAACTACTTTAACAGTCACGGCTTGGCTAGGTTTAGGAAAAGATCGTGATTTGGGTAAAAACAAGTAGCTCCTCAACATTAGACGATCTCTGTTGCCATGGTTACAACATAAGCAGCTGGTTTCACATGGGGAATCGAACACCGCTCTCCTGTGTCACATTCGTCCATCCACCACCACCTCCTCCTGACGTGGACTCTGCCTCTCTTTGTGCTACGTCGCCGACACTTTTCCCTTTTGTTCCTGTCATTATTACTACGACCACTAGATGTCGCTTAGCAACAAAACCTAACTATGATGTCATAACAACCTGCTGCACAGACGACCTGGGCTCGTTTTCTTACAGGAGGGCAGTCTCTATACTTTTTGTTCTGTTTCTTTAAAGTAGACGCGTCGTCTTTAGACTCTCTGACTCTTAAATGTAGAAACTGGGAACATTAAAGGAACGGCACACGGAGCGACCCACTGAGGCGTCTGAATTTAGAATAATCCCTTCATCTGATTATTGGCCATAAATGGATTAGTGCACACAGTCTGAAGAATCCTCAGAGTCTATCAAGAAATGCTTTTTATATATGAACGATGTTTTACACCCAGTTTGTGTCTTTATTACAAAATTTATACACACACAGAGTGAATGTTTAGAGACAACACACACACTGACTGAGTGGTGTGTGTGTGTGTGTGTGTGTGTAGGGTGGGGGTGAGGGGTGAGGGGTGTAGCAGCTTACTGTTCATCTGAGGTGAGGATAGCGACAATTTCAAAAAAGAAAAAAGAAAAAAAGGCGCCGCTGCTGCAGAAATACACTTCAAAATTACTACTGTACAATGGAGGAAATTGTAGTTTAGACAAAAGGCAGAGAAAAATGAGCATTCTGTCAATAAAGGGAGTGGTAATTACAGTAGAAAGAGGCAACTATCGCATCTAATCCTACATCTCTAACCGACTGCCAAAATCCTCACTCTATCTCGCACAAACACACACACACACACACACACACACACACACATAAACACACACACACATAAACACAAAGCTTCTCTGCCTGTAATAACAGTTTACGGAGCAACATTGTACAGCCACATAATAGCCATGTTATAATTTGCTCTAACAACTCTAATTATGCCTCTTATTGATTCAGGCACACATTTTAATAGGAGCAGCCACACCTCTTGTATTACCAGCCATTGACGGTGTTCAATGGGCGAACATTTGAAGCTTCTCCTCCTCTTCATCCCGCATGGATGTGTCCCTGACAGTGTAATTCATCGCTCCAATTCTGGGGCCACTGTAAACATCGCACAACAACAGTCATTTTAGCACTCAGAGACCTTGTCTCCCCCTCCTCCCCCCATACACCCTCCCACCACCACCACCACCCAACAGCAACAAGGAGACAGGGAGAGAGAGAGAGAGAGAGAGAGAGAGAGAGAGGCGAAAACAAAAGGTAAAGAAAGGCTAGTTTATTGTTGACTGTGCCGGAGTGGGTCAATCTCAGTGTTTTTCAGTGACAGCTCACCTCATTTTGTTTCTAATTGCGGTGGTGGATTTGGAGTCGAGGTCGCTGGAGAGGAGCAATTGTGCACGTCTCTCTCTCTCTCCCTCTCTCTCTCTCTGTGTCACTGTACATTCACTCCTTTCCTCTCTCTCTCTCTCTCTCTCTCCGCCGTGCTTTTCTTTATCTTCCTGCGGTTCATGTACAGTTAACATACAGCCTTCAAACTTTCAAAGTGCAATAAAGGCTCTTTCTCTCCGGTGTTGACTGATGGAAAAATAAAATAAGTAAAAGTCTTTTAAAAACCACTACTAACCACTTCTCTCAACCACTTCGTTCAGCGTCCAAGTTCATTCCTTTGTACCGGGGATCATGTGATTACAAGTCAGCCAACTCCGTGACAACTGAGCCGCGGATCAGATGCAGATGCAGGCCATGGAAAAAGCTAATAAGTGGACCTTGAGTTGAAATTGCTTTAATAAACTAGAATAATCCCTTCGGAAACTAGATGATCTCAGGTCAGTTAGTTAAGGTTTATTAGCACTTTCCTGCAGCCGCTGCCATGAGTGAAAATGTGAACATTACCCCCAAAGTGCCGAGATATCTCTATGCTCCTCAGAATGGGTCCAATTTACACTTCCCGCTCAGCACTATTTTTATGTCCGGCCCTTGAGAAGACATTATTAGAGCTTTTATGCAAAGATTTGAAGAGACTTCGTTGTCAAAAATTCCTAATAAAACACTTGCTCTCGTGGTGAATTCACCATAACCACGCCGAGTACTTTGAAGGTGACCCGTGTTTTATCTGTGCTCATTCTTTTTTTCCTGCCGGTGCATTGAAAATGAGTTATGGCAGGGACGGGAGAGAGGGGGCGTGTGAAGGGCAGGGTTTTTTAAAGGGCCGGCGGAGGGAGGACAGCAGGTCTAAACAAATGAAAGGTTGAAGGGCAAAAGGCAGATGAAGGGAAGGGGAGGGTTTTAAAAACAGTGGAGGAGAGGTTCATAAACAGGCAGTGACACAGAGGAAGGTGGGAGAGTAAATAGAAGTGCAATGGATAACACTTAATCTGGACTGTAAGACGTAAAAAGGGAATTACAGTGAGTCATATTTACAGCGTCAGTATCAAAACACACGTAAATAAAAAAGAAATTCAGAATTGTTCAAAGAAAAAGTCTCTTTCCCGTTTCCTTCCACGTCATCCTTTACAATCAGTGAACAAAATGCTGCATATAATCAAACTACAAATATCAGTTGTTAATGTACAGTGGAAAGAAAAGGGAAGTGAAACCGACTTTTACTATGAAACATCATGAAGTTCTACATCCGTTGTTCGTGTTCACCGGATGAACAGAAGTCCAGTCACTCTTCTTTCAGTTACTGAGATAAAAAACTTTGTCTGCAAATCAAAACAAAGAGCTGAAAGAGGCTAAAAGGTTCTGTAGAGTCTGGTGATGGTGGGATCATCACTAATATAAAATATGAATTAGTGCTGCTTTAATTTTAGGTTTATCCTCAATGTTTCATAAAACAAACAAACAACGCACATTATTTGATGGTCGTGAGCCAGTAAAGGATTAAATTCCCGAACACTGGTTAAAATTTTCAGCCCAAATTTCTGTTAACAACTCACAATTTGACAAATGGCTGCAGCTTCTTGACTTTTTGCACTGCTGCCTTTGTTTTCCCCCTGGTCACGGAGCCGTGAGATTGTTTCAGCAGTGGCGAGGTGTTGTTCCTCCCTCCCCTCCCACTGGGTGGGAGCTTACCCAATAAATGCCAGCCAGCCCAGGTGTGAAGTGTGGCTTTGGCATGTTGTGCTGGCTAGCTTAAAAAGCCTGCTGTGTGTGCGTGTTCACTGACATGCGTGCGTATTTGTGTTTTCGGCGCCACTGTTCCTTGACAACTTGGTGGTGTTTTCGCTGTCTGCAGAGAAGTGTTGGAGGTCAGAGAAGCCAAGTGGAGGGAGTAAGAAAGAAGAGAGGGGGAGAAAGTGAGGAATACCAGTGAGCGCTTTTGTGTGTTTAGCACACACAACATCGGCGCACCGTTTCCAACAAGGCCACACATGCAGCTAGCATTTATTGTGTGATGTCACCAAAAACAAGTAAAAAGTTACTCTGAAGTGTAATGTGGAAGCTCAAGGCCAAAGATGAATCTGTACACACTCACACATCCACATGTACCCTGCACTCCCAATATAAAAGCACTTCTACACACACACACACACACACACACACATTTCCTTGGGCCACAGGCGGGGAGAGGAGCCCCTGTTTAATTTTCAGCCTCCCTGTGAAGTTTGCAGAGGGTGCCAGGACTGATGACACACAGGTATCATCACCAGCAGAGAGGATCAGTGGCAGCAGGAGTGGGTTTGCCCGGCACATCCACCCATCACAGCACCCTGCGGTCCGCTGTGACACCCAGAGACGCGACCCTGCGCCTGCGGCGTGCCCCCGAAAACACCCAGGACAGACTGAGATTGGACTGAGAGGCACCAGGGTGAGATGGAATGTGGTGGGGGGTGAGGTGTGGGGGAGGGCAGGGGAGCACAGGAACAGAGGGTGATGGTGATGGGGAGGGCAATATGAAAGAGTGAGAAATGAGAGACATGAGAGTTAAGACAGACCAACGCCAGCTAACACGAAAACAAAACCAACAGTTTCATTCTGAGTCGCTTTGAAAAGCCTGGAACTCATGAAGCTCATAATGAGGCTCAGACAGAACAACGACATACACTGAGAGGTGATCAGTCTGTCTACTGGTGCATGTTTTATATCATAATATACGTGCTGAAGTGGTTGTCCAGGATGTGCCCCGCCTCTTGCACAACTGTTACCCGAGCTGGAATCACTCCCGCAACCCTCCTCAGGAAAAGCCGTGTAGCTGATGGATGTTTTAATGTCGGTGTTTCCTTCTTCTAAATTTTAAAAATCCAATCCTGGGGTCAGGAAAAGAGGATGGTTTGGGTTACTACAACAACTGAGGTGACCTTCGACGTCACGGTTACAATAATAACCACTTCAGACTGATGTAGAGACTGCAGCGAGGTGAAACATGCAGACAGTGAGGCAGAGACAGAGAGAGGACTCTCCCTCCTGAACGTCCTGTCAGTAAATGCTTGTGCACTGTTGGACAAGCCATCCACTTCCTTGTTCCCATGGCCGCCAGATAACTTCCAATACAACATCTGGCAAGTTCTGTTAAAGTAGTACATCAGTGATGTCATCAAAGAGTCACAAAGACATTTAATAAAACACAATGGACTCATTTCTTTCATTATCTCATTCGACCGTGGCTGAACTCCGGCCAGCAGAGGGCCCAGCATCAGCACCACTGAGCTCCTGCCTGTCTGCCTGCCTGTCTGTCTGTCTGTCAGTGGGTGGATAAATCCCCTCCCCTTCATCCTCACACCCCTGCCCACAACACCCATCTTTAATCCCACCACCCTGTCCCTCCCCCTTGAACTTTATCACCTATTAACTGCAGACCAAATAAATCCCACATGGAAAAAAGGAGGGGCTCGGCCATATAGCCCATATATATATATATATATATATATATATATACACACACACACACAGACAAACTCCTCTCTTTCAGTCTATAGCCAGTGGGCTGGCACGTAGGTGCCCTTGCTGTATGACTTGATGGGGCAAAAAACAGTTATTTCCCACTACACGGCTTTTCAAATTGAGTCTTATCCACCATCACCATCACGACTCTCTCTCTCTCTCTCTCTCTCTCTCTCTCTTTCTCTCTCTCCTCTCCGACTTGCCAACCTTTCCACTCTACACCATCCATCCGCCACCTCCTTCTCCTTTACTCTCCTCATCTGCGACCCTTTTCCTTCAATTGTGCTGTCATCAGTTTTTCAGCTGGATTAGTCAGAGGGGGGGTGGGTGGTGGGGGGGTCACCGACCTGCAAGATGGGACGAGCTGATAGCACCTGCCCCCATGAGGTTGGCTGTCACGAAGCCGGGGAGAGGTTGGCGACGGCGGCACGTGCTTAACCTCAGCTCCTCGGGCTGGTTACA
>NW_019525428.1:1569083-1575885 GCF_002814215.2 Seriola lalandi dorsalis
GGGGGGTGTGAGAGATTGTAATAAATGTGTTTCTCTAAAGGTGGGGCTGGTTGTGAGGTGAGCTACAGGGGCCGAGATCAGGCAGACGGTCCGGGACTCAAGTGAGTTTGTTTGCTTTGATTTGAGGAGGTTGGCTCACAGGCTGCAGCTGCAGCTGCTCGCTCCGAGCTGCATGTGCTACCTTCAGCACCTATCTGCTACTGGATGAAGAAGCGAGCTGACAGTTAGCTGAAAACAGTAAGATGGAGTTGAGAAATTGTCTCCTTAGCACCTGTGTGTGTGTGACTGTAACTGAGTGTGTCTACTTTGAGGTGTGTGTGTGTGTGTTTGTGGAGCTTTTCCTCGCACAGTGTCATAAACCACATATTGCTGTTTTGTGTGCGTGGATTAAAGAAATGTGACACAACCTGTGAACGTGTGACTCAGTGGGAGTAACATAAATTCTCATTAACGTGGTGGTTTTGTTCAAAACCTTTATTTTCTCACACGTGATTTTCTTCCAATGCCGGAGTTCAATGCCGCCGAGGGAAAACACTGGACCTTTTTTATGAAGTGAATTGAAAAAACTCGGGAGGTAGAGCGGGTCGCCTGCTAATCAGAAGGTCGGTGGTTCGATCTCGGGCTCCTCCAGTCTGTGTGTCGAAGTGTTCTTGGGCAACACACTGAACCCTCAAATTGCCCCTGATGGCTGTGTGAATGGACGAGTGCGGCCTGTATTGTAAAGCTCTCTCGGTGCACTATAGAAGAGCGGCGCATTTACCATTTATTTCACAACAAATCAATGTCAGTATTTTTGACCATAACCACTAATGTTTTTTTTTTGTTGTTGTTGCTTAACCTTGGAGCTCCTGTCCAGAGATTTATACATGTCTGAACCAGTTTGTACCGACCAGCCAGTGAGAAGGAAATGTGAGGGAATGGTTACCTCAGATCGAGGTTTATAAACGTTTATAACAGAAAATTATAAAACAAATATCACGAATCATAACAGCAAACTAAGACTGGAGGAAAGACTGGATTAAATTGCATTATATGACTGTGGGATCCAGCATTTTTAGAGCTTGACGAACACTCGGAACATCTCGAACTCTGCTGCTTCGATTCCTCTTCAGTCTGTTTTCAGAGTTGTCTGTCAAACTGTATGGAAGTACAATAAAATCACTGAAGTTCCCCATTAATGAAACTGTAATTACTAGATGGATGTTGTAGAGCTAAATCATTTAATTAGTGTTCACGTTGAGCACTGTCAGTGTCAAAATGTTTAAGATATCCACATTAGTCAAAGAGGCGACGGAGTGTTGTTGGATGTATTTGACAGAGTGTTGGTGTTAAACTCTGCAGCTCGCTCCTTTAGGAAGGAGATTCCCACATATTTTTTTTAATGTATATTGTTTATTGATGCTTCCGCCGCTCCTTTTATTTCCATTAATGTACAATATTTATTTATGATTCCTCCGCCGGCGTCATTTCCACCTCCCATGTTTGTGTCTGAACCAGATCCAAAATGACAAGGAAGTGAGGATAAGTGTTGGTGGGGGCTGGCAGTGAAGTGATGAGGTTTTTTTTTTTTTTTTTTCATTGTTGCCTCCATCCTCCTTCTCCTCCTCCTCCTCCTCCTCACATCACTTTCTTCCCTTTAAATCACCCAGCTCCCCTCCCCACCCCTCTCTGCTGGACAGCGGGGGGGCTAGAAATTCTCTTTGGAAATTCTCTTTGCCTCCTCGACTCTGACCTGAATCTCACTGGGACTCACAGTAACAGCTCGGAGAGAGAGAGAGAGAGAGAGAGAGGGAGAGAGAGATAGAGAGGGAGAGAGAGAGAGAGAGGGAGAGAGAGAGGGAGAGATGAGGAAGAAGGTCTGTACAAAAGAAGTGAGTGGAGGAGAGACGGAGACTGAAAGGGAGGAATCAAGTGAGACATGGAGGGAGAGAGGAAGTTGGAGAACTGTGTGTGTGTGTGTGTGTGTGTGTGTGTGTGTGTGTGTGTGTGTGTGTGTGTGTGTCGAGCGCTATGTGGAAGAAGTTGGAGCAGAGATTGGGAACATAAAATATAAGTCCAGCATGTTTGTTGACTGCTACCCATGATGCACTGCTTCCTCAGTATGAAGTTACAAAACTGTGAAGAAGATTAAGTTCCTGAACTTCTTATTTAAAAATGGAAACAGAGCCAGTCGTTTCTTTTTCTTTCTTCTTTAGTCGATGATGTCATGGCGACCGCAGCATTTGACCGTGATTAAGAACGAGCGCGTTTCCTGTTTTCTTTGTGAAATTTAAATCAGGCTGCCGATCGGTGCCAATGACGTGTCCTCCTTCCTCAGCCTCCATCTCCATAGCCAAGATGGCGACTGTTGAGGGTGACAAGTTTCCATTGATTTAAACTCGACTTTTCAACTGGTACTTACAGCGCACATGTTTCCAGACGCACTTACACTCTCACTGTAGCAAGTGCGCTAACTCACTAAACCAGGGGTCAGTAATGAAGTTTGGACACGAGCTAATTTTTTTCTCACCTATTACATGGCGACCAGAACATAATCAAAGGCTAATTTAAGAGATTGATTAATAAAAATGCAACTGGAATTTGCTTTCTTAATGTTCACATGTGGCCGACAGTCACGTATTATATGTTTGACCTATTTTATTATTTCCGCGATTTCATATGTCTGTCAAGCATGCAACAGAACCTTTGGAACTTCCTGTACGAACTTTTCAGAATAAAAGCTCACAATAGAGAAATAAAGTATCGCTGCAAAAAAAACCAAACTTAACTTTCTAAAGAGGAAGTGATTCTCACGGTAACTACTGCTGCCATGATGGAAATCTAATCTAATCTACACATTATGGTTAAATGTGGGGATAAAAAAAATCAGATTATACGTAATAATCCGATGAACCACATATTATTGCCGGTGGGCCAGATTTGGCCCGTGGGCCGCCAGTTGCCGACCACTGCACGACAGTGTGCTGATGTGGCTGTGCCTAAATACAGCCTCATATAACCTTGTTCAACAAGCTAATATGTTGTGGCTGTTCTGGAAACATTTTCTATTGGTTGTCAAGATGCAGAATGTGACATCACAGATTGGGGTGTGGTCAGAAACCGCAGACTACATTAACCTGCGTAATAATCAGTAATGGTGTAAATAATAGGCTGGGCATATTCATCAGTCTGTCCATCCATCTATTCATTATTCCACAACTTCATCCTTTTTTTTCTCCATCCATTATTCCGCTCATCCATCCATTCACTCATTAGTCTGTCAATTCATTCATCCATTCATTCGCCCATCCTTTTGTCCCTTCATCCATCCATCATCCATACATTCATCCACCCATCCATCTATCCATCCATCCATTAATCTGTCGATTTACCCATCCATTCGTTCACAAATTCATCTTCACTCTGCGTCCGCTCAGTCTTATTTCTCACACGTTCATATTTAAGTTGAACCTTGAATGCAGTTTCTTTCACTTTCACTGTAATATTCCATTAAACCGTTTCTACTTTTACCTCATTTGCCTCCACTGCAGCCACTGCTGAGGGGCTCTTTATATTAACCTACATGTATATTTTATGCAATCGTGAGCATGATTTATACACAGTATGCACAATAGAGTTTCATTTACATAAATTAGTATTTCAGTTCATTACTGCAAAATATATTTCCCTGCAGGACAGCTGTATATTTTAGATGAAAGCCTTATTTTAGCTCCTGTAGTCCCACCACCACCACCACCACCGCCGCCGCCGCCGCCGCCGCCGCCGCCGCCACCTCTCTCCCTCTCTCCGAGTGTGTCCTATTCTGTCCTTTGGCCTCTCACCCACAGTTTTGATTGGTTCATGGTGTCATATCTGGTCCTGCTGTGTCCCTGAGAGAGGAAGACACAGAGAGAAAGAGACGTCCAGCAGATCTCTTTCACTACTAATGAGCGAGTGAATTGGACAGAAGTCACACTGAGAGAACACACCCCTGGACACACACACACACACACACACACACACTCGTGGAGATACCCCTCCTGCAGTTTACTGTGACTAGGACGAGTAAACAGCAACTGTAGCTTGAAATAAAGGAGAAACAGCCACACACTCCTCTAACAATGTGAATCACACTTCACTGCAGAATCATTTCTGTTCATTAAAAGTTGGTTTGTTATTCAACATTGTATTTACTCAATTATTGCTGCGATGTGGGAACACTGTGACATTAAGTCCAACAGGTTAACAATAGGTTTTATTCATAGAACCCTGTGCTTTGACAAAGGACATGAAACACAGTAATAAAGTAAAACCGAGGATATGATGTAAAAACAATAAAGAATAAATAATATAATATTGTCCAGAACATATAAAAATCATAATCCAGACTGGATTAAAAAAAGACATGAGTCACTATGATTGTTAAGCACCGGAACTATTAAAAACAGTGAGGTTTGTCATCACAGCAGACGACCTTTAAGAGATGTTGTTTCATCAAACTTTGGACAGAGGCAGACGAGCCAGCTGTTTCCCCTCTGCTTCCAGTCGTAACCCTTAGCGACGCCAACCACACACCTCCTGACTCCGGGGCGTGTACTTTAACACACAGACATGAGTGTGATATTAAGCTTCTGATATGTTGAACTATTTCTTCTCAACTGTTTGTGGTAGTGCGTCAGTGTGTGTGTGTGTGTGTGTGTGTATAAAGCATTCTGCAGACACTCATGCAGGTTTCCCGTTCTCGCTAACAAAAGCCATTCATTGTGTATGTGTGTGTGTGTGTGTGTGTGCGTGTGTGTCAGTCCGTCAGTGTGCATTCAAATGAGGGTGTTATCTCCTTACCCAGGGTGCTCAGGGCCTTGTCTTGCCACCCCCTGATCCCTATCTTCCTCCCAGTTGTCCCCTACATACCTCCCTCTTCTCTCATTCAAATTCTTTCCACAACACTCACCCCCTCCCTCCTCGTCTGTATACCTTGTTCCCCACACACGCACACACACACACACACACACACACACACACACACACACACACACACACACACACATTTCAATTATTGTACTTATGAGGTTCTTCCAGGCTCCCATCATTTTTCCAAAATCTTAAATGGATTTTTTTCTATTGTGACCAGGAGCAGACGAGTGCGGTTGTTGTTGTTGGGACAAACCTCACTTTATCTTGTCAGTCCAGTCCAAGGTTCACTGAGAGTATGAAGGACTGGACGACGGGTTCTTTTGGGGTCAAAGTGCGGGGGGAGGGTATCAATTAACAAATCAGTCTAACACTTTGGTTCAGCTCAATATATCACAGCATGATTCCTGATGACTTTGGTGACCATCAGGCCAAGTTCAACACTGCTCTCTTGTTTGGTTTTAACCCAACAACAAAGAGCTGAAGTCATTTCTGTGTGAGTTTTATCACCTTGGTCCAGACTGAAACAGCTCAACAACTACTGGATGGATGAAGGACGAATCCTGCTGACTCTGATGACCCTCTGTCTTTTCCTCCTGCACCACCAACAGGTTAAAATATTTAGTTTCAGGTTGAAATTGTTTTTGTATGTTCTCCTTCGTGTGAATTGTAATTAGTTTAGTGATTTCTTGTTATCTCATTATGCTGAACATGTAAACGAGGTGTAAACATTATTCTCGGCTCTGGACTAAATACCTTGAGTATTGCAGGTTTATGAATATTTGTATTGTGTAGGATAAAAGAGCGCAGGGCCCAGTAAAAGGACGTGCAGATTTCTGGTGGAAAGGAAAGAAATACGCTTCATTACTCCCCAGTAGTGGAGTGGAAATCAGGAGGGTCAGGAGGATTCCAGGGGGGCCAGACTGATTATTGTGTAAGTGTTATATAAAAGTAGGCTACTTCCACTGTTTGCATTGGTTTGGAAGCATGGACAGCAGTAAAGAGAGAAAAGAAAAAGGTGGTGCAGAGAAATGCAGCGAAACGTTCCAAAATAACAGACATATTCCAACATCCGGTAAAGATCCTGCAGAAATGCTAAGCAGGGACGTTGTAGCTAGCTAGCTATTTAGCTTTGTGTGTCATTAGCAGCTAGCTAATGAAAATAATTAAAATATAAAACTTTTTTTTCACATTTTTTTTGCCGCCTCAGAACTGAGTCAGCCCAGTGATCTCGCCAAAGTCTCCAGGCAACAGGAGCAGTTTCCACAGGCTAACATGCTAACAGGCTAAAATTGTACCAAACAGTTTTAGCAGTTTTGCGCGTACAGCTACGGCAAGCCCCGAGGGTTTTCACATCAGATAGAAACAAATGGTGCCACATCTGTGGCACTACAATGCCTTTAAAGCTGCAGGAGTGTTGGCACTGTGCTACATGAAGGCCAGTTAATCAACATTATTGAGTGTGTGTGCTGGCATCTCCCATAATTCTTCTCACCTTAGCTACAGTCTACCCCCACAGGTGACTGTGAAGTATATAGTTGCAGTGAATTGATAGTTTACTATGAATAAAGACAGTACACTGTTGGAGTGTTACAAAATATGGTGCGGCTGCTGAAGCGCTGCACATATGAAGGATGGTTTAAAGGTAATACAGCAAGAGACCACTATATACTGTAGTGTGATTCCCTTGACCAGGTGTGTGTGTGTGTGTGTGTGTGTGTGTGTGCGTGTGCGTGTGTGTGTGTGTGCGTGTGTGTGTGTGTGTGTGTGTGTAAGTCAGGCTATGAATTTTATTACAGCTCCAAAATAGACTCTGGCCCCAAAGCCCAAGCCTCTACACATCTTCAATTTCAAAACGGTGGAGAGCGAAGAGAGAGGAAGAGCAAGGAGAGGAGGGGGGGGTGGGGGGGGG
>NW_019525428.1:1575916-1577549 GCF_002814215.2 Seriola lalandi dorsalis
GAAGGAAAAAAAAAAAAAAAGAGGGAGAGAAGGGCCCAAAAGAACGGCAGTAAGGGGAGGAAAATGAAAGTGAGCTGATTCAATCTTCAAGCACCTTACAAGCGTTTGCGTCAGGTTTCTTGTTTAAAAGGACAGGATGTGGAGGAAGAGAAAGAGAGAGAAGTGTGGCGAGCTGGGGTAAGGGAGGGGGGTTTTGGGGGGGGGGTAATGTCCACGATTCCTCCTCTCTCTCTCTCTCTTTCTCACACACACACATTTATTCCTTCTTCTCTCTTTTCCAAACTGTAGTGAAAAGATTAAATTGTTTACGAGTGCGAAGCGTGGCTAGCTAGAGCGGATGAGCCAAGAGCGACAGAGATAGACATTCTAATTCACGGCTGTACTTAGCGCCCGGGTCCCTGTGTGGAACAACTAATTCTTTTATCTGGCTGCAACACTCCGGGCTTCAGCCACATTCAAAGAAAAAAGATATATATATATATATAATATAATATATATATACACATATATAGGTTCTGCGTGAGAGAGAGAGAAGAAGAAGAAGAAGAAGAAGAAGAAGAGGGACTGAGGAGAGGGAAGAGAAAGAAGAAGTGAATGAAGAGACATTCTTTTTACACTGTGCAACTGATAAAATAATCAATCTGTACTTGAATACTTGATTTTCATTTTTTTCCCTCCCACCACCCCCGTTCTCGCCCCCCCAGTCTCACAAAGAAGGGCCGTCCGAGTGCCGTCTTAACCCTTTATCTTGACTGAGCAGAGAGACATTGCCAGCATCTCTGTCTGTGTTGGGCTTGGGGGGGAGTGGGAGGTTGTGTGTGTGTGTGTGTGTGCGTGCGTGCGTGCGTGTGTGTGTGTGCATGCGTGTGTGTGTGTGTGCAGAAGGGGGAGAGAGAGAGCTTTCGAGTGTGTGTGTACATGCGTGTGTGTGTGTGTGTGTGTGTGCGACCACGTGCTAGTAATACATGTTAGTATGTGCCGGGATTGGACAGCTTGATGAGAGATGGACAGACTGTGTGTGTGTGTGTGTGTGTGTGTGCTGGTATGTGTGTGTGTGTGTGTGTGTGTGTGTGTCTGCAAGGCGAGTAAGGTGGGGGGATACAGCATGGAGAAGAATTACTGTTATCTCCCAGGCAGAAGAGGGAAGGGGGGGGAGATAAGAAACTGCTGCAGCCGACAGAGAGAGAGAGCGGGAGAGGGAGAGAAAGAGAGAGAGAGAGAGAGAGAGAGAGAGAAAATCAGGCGTGCGAGAAGTCGTGTGTCGATGGGGGCCGCCGTTGTAAATTGGCAGGATATTCAGAGCGAGCTAGCCCTGCTTGTGTGACTGCATCCATCTTTTTTTTTTTTAAACCAGAGGTCTGCACTCCTGATAGTGGCATTGTGCGTGGCACACTGTATAGAAAGCTCATCAGTGCTGGTTGCCTATTGGGGCGTTATCGGACCTAGTAAGGTAACTGCACGCTTATAGACTGCACCCAGATAATGGGGGGCAGAAGAAAAGAGATAAAGAGGGGGGGACCTCTTCTCATTAACAGCTATCTACTGCACCGCAGACACTGGGTTGTATTGAGTGGTTCCTATGCTGGGCATAAATTAAAACGCACCCACAGAGAGGAAGTGGAGGGAGGGAGGG
>NW_019525428.1:1577654-1583323 GCF_002814215.2 Seriola lalandi dorsalis
AGTGAGTGAGTAAGAGGAGGAGTTCTGTAAATGACAGTGAAGCAGAAGGGTGGGGCATGCAGTGTGTTTGGGGTGGGGTGGGGGGGGGCACAGTGGAGTCTGGCTTCAGTGCGACTGAGCCCTGCCCACAGACTGGAGCAGAAACATGACGTGTGTGCTCTAACAAGCAAACGGACCAGCTGCTTGATGGAAATGTCAGCATGTGTCGGTGCCTGTCTCACTTCGCTGTCGGCCGCAGAGAATATCACAAGTCAAGAGACGACCGCTCTACAAACACACAGCTCCGCCTCACACCTCTGGAGCTTAAGTCCCAAATTCTATGATACAAAGCAGAGTCAGTACTTCTTTGTTGTTGTTGTTGTTGTTGTTGTTGTTGTTGTTGTTGTTTATTTGTTGTCTGCCCCCACGTGGCAGCTGAAAATGTGTGTGATTTTTATCTTGTGTTGAAGTCCTGCCCCACAACAAGCTAGCGTTTAAGCAAACTGTTAGCCTACCTGTTTACAACCCAGGACACAGAGACCTACATTCACCTACGTTTGAAGAAGTGTAAGTGTCCAGTTGAAAGGGAACTATATTCTATAGTCAGCGTATTACCTGCAGCGGATTCAGGTCATGGCGCTGCCACTTCAGAGCAGCAGGAAGCACCTGCACAGGAGCAAAAAAAGACAAAAGTGTTTCATCCACTCAAAAAATGCCCACAGAAAAAAAAAGCTAATATCAGTTTAAATTTTGAATATTTCCATCACTTTATCTCGCCGTCAGATGCTTAGCCCGGTCACACTCTGCGGAGTGTTACAGTGCGCGCTGTAGGTGCACCTGTGCGTAGTAATATGGTAGTTCAACGGTTCACACACTGTAGTTCCAAAGGAAATGGAGATAAAGTGGTGAAAATATTAGCTTTTATTTTTTTCTGTTGGCTAAATCACAATTTTGCAGATCCGTCCACAGCAGCTCATCACACAGCTGCCGGTGCTCCTGCTGCTTCTCCTGATCGACATCTACTGCCGGTAATACACTGACTATATCACCCAAACTGTCACTTTAAGTCCAATAATCTCTCTCCTTTTAGCTCCTGTTTTGTCTCCACCAACTCCTGAGAAGAAACATCTTTGCTGCTAAATGCTCCACTGTGTTCAAACGCTAGCTGCTAGCTAGCTGGATGCAAAGATGATCCAACACAACCAGCTGAAAGCTCTGCTCGCGTGTTGATCGTCGACTGTCCATCGCCCCTGAGTGACAGTATTAATTGAACCCAATGGAGCAGCTGATTTAAAATGTGCTGGTGTAACACAGCGTGGGAACTATTGTTTCAAGGTCCTTAAAGCAAAAACTTCAAATAATGGGCTTCAAATCCTGCCAAGGGGGGCCCCTCCCATTTTACCAGATTATAGGTGGCAGCAGCCCCCAGTGTGTGTTCGCTGAGGTTTACATATCAAACAGGTAATCTCCAGGCCAGTCGTCCACTCAGAGGCGAAGAGTTCAATCTGCCCTGAAGTGCTGTAGCTACTGGGGGGGGGGGGTCTGCATATTGCAGCACTCGTTTCATGGCGACAGTGGTTGTGTCCCCCGCTCACACACACACACACACACACACACACACACACACACACACACACACACACACTCTTTTTCTCTTGTGCTGTTCAGGGACATGGTGAAGAGGAGGGAAACGCAGCCAGCCTTGAAAATAGCTAAAAAAGAAAAGAAAAAAAAAACAATACTGTCTTCCTCTCCTTCCAGACCCCTCCTCCCCTCCATCATCTCTGCTGACACACAAGCATGTGCAAACAGGCTGAACATATACCGATGCACTGACACATGCTGCACTTTTAGAGTGTGTGTATATATATGCATGTGTGTGTATGTGGACAAGACAATCATCAGCTGGCAGAGCCAACGTCTTCCTGATAAACCACCTCTCTCTCTCTCTCTCTCTCTCTCTCTCTCTCAGACCCTCTCCCTTTCTCTTTCTTGCTCTCTTGTCTCTCCCCCTTCACAATAGAGTCTGTGCCTTCATTTGCATGGTGCAATTGGATCTCGGCAGCGGTGTGTTGTGGCCAGACAAGTGTAGCATTACGGGGGAACAAGTTACTATGGGGGAAGGTTAATACAGACAATAAGGGAGGCAGATAATGGGAATTGGGCTCCTGTTTTTCAAACCTCTTATCGGCCCCGGTGCGAGAAATCAGGCCCCTGCTTTGAATAAAGAGGTGGGGGGTATTTAAAGGGCCAGCTCTGTCAAGAGTGCTACTGTCATGTCCCTACATGACCGAGGTTTGTTCTGTGACATTTCTGCAGATGGGGGTGGGGGTAGGGGGCAGGCACTGGGTGATGGTAGTATGGAAGCGTGGTGTGGTGAATCCTGCCTGACTGTACTGCCTGATCCCCTGTGTCCTGTGGCCAGTAATGTGCACGTACAAAAATCTCTTGAACCAAAAGAAAAAAGAAAAAAAAAGAAAAATTCTTGCAGCTATTGATTTTGACGTGGCTGATGTGTATGTTTAGTCTCATGGGAGATGCATGGAAATATACAATAGTGGGCAAAGGTAGGGATCTTTAAAGTTTTACATAATGTTACATTACATTACATTCATGTGGTAGATGCTTTTGTCCAAAGAAGGTAAAAACGAGAAAGTAAAGCTGGAAAGGTTTGGCAGGGAAAGCACAACAGACAATCTTGCAGAGATTAGGAAAACGTGGGCTGATATGTGTCAGGAAGTAATTAGGGACTGAGGTGAGAAGGTGGGCAGGGAGGAGTCAGGTGGCGGAAAAGCTTCAAGGGTTACTGCAGGCTATAGGAGGGAGGGGCTGGGGTGTGGGGGGGGGGTCAGAAAGGACATAGTGGACATATAAAACAGAAGGTCCAGTTTGAGGAAAACATCTGGCAACGACTGTATCTTTCTTCGTTGGGAAGCAATTTTCCTCCTTTAAGCCTCTGTCGGTTCGTCCACGTTCTTTTATTCAGTGTCAACACACAACGTCGGTCACAGGTCACCATAGTTCATTGTTTATCTCCAACCAAGTGAGTGCACAGCTGCTCCACTCCCATCTGCAGTAACCATAGTAACCAAGGTCACAACAGGGCCCCTTATCGATAGCAAGTGTAAGGAAAGCGTGAGGTCCCTTATTGTCCCAGGGACAGACAGTACGCATCATCAAGAGAGACCCCCAAAGACGTGAGATCAGGTCACACATGTATGATGAGATGTAGAATATACTTATTGGTTTATAATGTTGATGACACATGATCTAGAGCCACGTGAGAACCTGTGGGTTCATTTACACGCTTAGTTCAGTGTAAACGAGGAGAGCCGGCATAACGAGGCGTCTCTTTAACGACAACACAGCAGAATCTCTCGACACCTCAGACCCTGCAGCTCACTCCTGCCCCGCAGCAATCTCAGCCTTTCCCACCGGACTCCTCCCGCCCACAGATCGTCTATTGTGCCATCCCAGCTGTAGCTCTCTCGCCTCATTTACCTTTTTTTGTGCTTCTTTTTGCCTTACTGTTTTGACCTCCTACCTGTTTTCAGACTTCTGCCATTTTTATTTCTTATTTTTTGCCTGGTTCTCCTGCCTGTTGCCGACGGCTGCCTGACTTCGTTCCTGTTTATCTTTGCCTGTTTTGTCCGCTGAGCCTAAATAAAGGTGAACTGTCTTGACCTTTTTCTCTGAATCTTGCATTTGAGTCCTTCCAATTCTGAGCTGTGAGAACTTTTTAGCAAAAGTTGAGCCTGATTCAACCGGAGCCCTCTGCAATGGGACCCCTGCTGCAAAGCTGAACTGGCCTCGTTCAGATTAAGGAGGCTTTCTTCATGCAGGCCTTAGTAGGAAGGTCGAGGGACGTGGAAGGTACAATCAAGTGTGTGACTTTGACACTCAGCGCTTGTTGACATATTCTTCCCCTCACCTTACCTCACCTTAACCAGGTATTTTTAATGGCCTAAACTAAAAGCGGCAAACAGGGGAACAAATATTCCTTTTCTGGCCATATGGATTGCACTGGTAAAAAACTTGAGCTTAACCAGTCACAAAGTTACAAAGTGTTTAGCAGTCCATGAGATAAAATCAAATAAAAAAAACAATCCAAGTCAAAGAATAATGATAAGACACTACATAATGTATATAAGGAGAAACAGATAAAGAACATCAGATATTTTTTAGGTTTTCAGCTGCTTTTTAAACTTAATGGCAGGCCAACTGCTGACAGGAAGACATGACTACACTTAGAAAACCTGGGAAGATCTAAGAGTGTGGATTATACAGTACATATATATTCCATATCTCGTCATATATATATATATATATATATATATATTTGTAAGGAACAAAGAAAAAAGGAAAACAAACGCATATGCCAGAAGGTGATGGTGACCACACATTGCTACAACAAACCACAGTGCAGGAATGCAGCTCTGCTCACAATTATTAACTCCTTCCACTGATGTGCAGCTTCATTTAAATACCCCTCCTCTTACCGTTACATCCCACCCCTCTCCTCCCCTCCCCTCCCCTCCCCTTCCCTCCTATCTCTCTCCCAGTCCTCCCAGAAGGTGAGCGCACCCAATTACCGTGCGCTCATACAGGTCCTAACTAGAACACAATGGCTGTGCATTTTTCATCCCGTATTTTAGGAGGAGGTGGGAGGAGGGAGCGCGGCGAGGGGAGGGACGATGGCTTTGTGCTGTAGGAAGAGTCTCCCACAGCGGCTGCAGATGGGAGTGGATGGCAGCGGATGTTGTTAAGGGTGAAGGGGGGGCGACTGAACGCCTCGTATTTGGAATTAAGTTTGAGCCTCTGTGGAGTGAGTGTGTGTGTGTGTGTATGTGTGTGTGTGTGTTTGGATATGTGTGTTAGATGGACCGGCAGTGGGGGAGAGTCCTTAATCATCCCCCTTCCTCTTGTCAAGTGGTTCCCATCATCATGACATTTAAAATATTCAATAATTATCTCACTGACTTGATGAGCTTTCTCTGATGCTTACACCCCGCGACACACACACACACACACACACACACACACACACACACACACTGAAATAAATAAATAATGGGGAGATGTGTCATTCCCCACTCACTTGCATCATTTTGAAGGAGCGGTTGTTAGATACTTTATGGCCTATTGTGAGACTGTGGCCATTACGCCGGAACTCTCTGAGAGTTATGGGGCCATCGTTAATGTAAATGTGTTTCTCCAGCCCCACTCATTCACCTTGCTGCGCTCAGAGTGGTCGGTATTTTGGATATGGGATAGTTTTTTGTATTCTTTCATCTTGTCAGGTTAGATGTTCTCATATTGTCAAACCAAATCCAAACCTGAGGCCGTAACCAAGGAGTTTCTGTCATGTTGGTAGAAAGGCACCGTGCTGCACCGTGAGCAGCTACAAATGGGGGATGGTAGTAAATTAAAGAAATGGCAATGTATGTTTGTCAGTATAAAGTGGGATCTGTGACATTAGCCTAGCCTAGCTCCCCTGAAAGTCTCTTCTGATTGGCTGATTGTTTTCTGAGTGATCCAATAAAAATATAGAAGATTTCAGGTAAAAACACTCAGAGAAGCCACATCCTGCAAGGTTTGGATGGTGGGTCCAGGTGGGTGGGGCTTGGTGACTGCTTTGTTGTGACATCACAAAGTTCCAGAAGTCCTGACGGCTGGTTTTAAGGCTCAGT
>NW_019525428.1:1583373-1585073 GCF_002814215.2 Seriola lalandi dorsalis
CTTCATTAGCCGATGCTGCCTAAAAACGCTGTTAACGCTTTTCGTGTGTTATTGTTCCACTGAATGAAGACGCTTAATTCAATTCAGCGTACCAAAGCGTCAGTTTGGTCCATTATCCAACTTTTATATACAGTCTATGCTAAAACCCCTAAACGATGGACAAAATTATTTTCATCGAGTCACTCTACAACTTGCCGAAAGCTACAATGGCTGATGTGAACAGAATCGCAGAAATGTTTTCATTAACATCAAGTTTTAAACTTGAGAAAGGCTACAAGTTCTTTGTCGAAAACTACTTAGCATTAGCATAAGCAGTTAGAATTAACATTAGCAGCTAGCTTACTGGCATTGCTCATTGATGAATGAATTTATTGATTTCATTCTAAGATTTCAAAATAACTAGTGGGCGGGGGGTGTAGGTAGCATTAGCAACCAGCATTAGCAGCTAGCTTGCTGATATTGTCCATTGATGAATGAATTTAACAATTTCATTATAAGATTGCAAAATAACAAAATGTAATAGAGTGACTGAGAACTTTCTAAATGCACTGTATGTCTAACTGATTGATCTGTCCAACAGTGATCTCTAGTGTTCTTTCATAACAGGTGCTTCCCACCAGGGAGTTTCTCTAGGATGAGGTGTAATTCAGGCAGAGTTTATGTTGTTTCAGCTGCTTTTACACCTCTGTTGTGTGTGTATTAAATTCACACACAAGTATCAACATTAACATTTGAAACCTTTCTCTGTCTCTCTCTCTCTGTCCGCATCCAGGACATATGGAGACACAGAGGCGCCACCTCAGCTGCATCCAGGACTCACCAGGTGTGCAGCTGTACACAGAGGCTGGTTGGCTGACAAAGGGCGGGGTCAGCCTGTAGGTTTCCACCTTAAACAGTTCATCCCAGGTACATGCGTGTGTCTCATAGCTTGTGATTAAGTATGTTGTGTATTATCATTTCATGCAAACATAAAATTCATTTTTGGTCCAAAACCTTTTTCCTCAAGACCTGCCAGACAGAGCTGGACAAATAGCGAGTTGTCTACCCTCCCAGATACCAGGAGAGGCAGCCCAAGTGACAGTTCAATGCAGCGACGGGGAAGAACACCTCCTGTCCTGGGAAGGACAGTCTCCAGAGGTGAGATTCATTTCAGATATCACTGTTTCCTCTAATGAATATCAGATCTATATTAACACACACTGCTCTCTATGATTATCTTTCAGCTGTTTTCTTGGACTGAACTCGGGCCCTGCAAACTGGCCCAGTGCCAGCCGCCTGGTGGAGGCCATATGCAACCAGCTTTACCGTCTTCAGCCAGTGGCCAAGTGGTCCAGAGGGACCATGACGACTTGGTCGTCCCTCATCCTCAAGGGCCATTAGAGAGGCAGTGATGGCCAGCCTGAGGTTGATGGCTCAGACCAGCGTCCAGCTCTTTGAATTAAATTGAGGACTCAGTGGTTAGAGTTTGTCATAAAGCTGTGTTGGTGTGTTGTAATCTGTACTGTGATTTATCTTTTAATGAAAGCTGGAAATCCTCAAACAGTCTGTGTTTGTCTGTGTGTTCCAGGTGCTGGCCAGACTCTCCCTTCAGCAAAGGGTCTGTCTTTGGTACAGGTGGGACAAGGACAGCCCTTAAACTTCAATGTCCCAGAGGAGCAGCCTGAGCCCTCCAGCAGGGGTCTGCCTTCTCCTCCTCCTCC
>NW_019525428.1:1585123-1591116 GCF_002814215.2 Seriola lalandi dorsalis
GGCTGTGTGCATTTCTCTGTGGACTGAGGCTTTGATACTTTCACAGTATTAATATAGAAGCTAGAGCTGATCTATAATCACACCACACATGGACAGAGACCTTTACACTGGATGGGACCTTTAAGTCCAAAAATACACCTACCAACATCTCTAAATCTTACCAACACATTGTGTCTTGATCTCAACAGTTCATTCTTTACCTTGGAAACAGCCACTGAGAAAGCTGCAAAAAAGCTGTCAGTGAACACCCAACCACACCTCTCACAGCACGGACTCGGGAAGAGGTCAAAAGGTCACCGACCAGGAGTCAGTGAACAGTCAGAGAATGATCAAGGAGGACATTCACATTCAATGCCACAGACCATCTTTGACTGGAGACAGGGGATACTATCTTGCCCAGTATACTGTACAACCACCTGTTATCATGTGACCACCTTGGCCGCACGATGACACACCAGCTCCCCTGGATAAGCAACACCAGCTGAAAGCTCCGAAGAGCACGTGGACATCCAGTTGTGATTTGTTTGGTCGAGGTCAAGAATGAGCGTCGGCGCTCATCAGCTGTCTTCACTGGATAAGTAGCAGCTGTAGGAGGTGATGAGTTTCAGCAGCAGACTAACAACACACAGACCATCAATCAAACTCGTGTCTCTTCACGCACCTGATGACTGTTGTCAGGCAAATCCTCGCCTTCACATGACCTTTTGTCACCATGACAACTTCTGCTCATGCATTAACAGGAAGGTAAATTTACTAATGACTTTGGGAAACCAGTGACATTATTCTGAAAACGGATCCGTATCTGTCTTCAGAAACCAACACGAGCGAAACACACGGTCCACAACGGACGACCGGTTCATGGTCTTCTGGAATAAGAAACAGATGGGGATAGATATCCTCCCGGGGAACGGCCGTCCATTTGTTTTCATTTTGCAGACGGTCATCGCCCCGCGTTCACATCACACACTCCCACGCCTCCCGTTCCCTCAGGCTGCGTGTCGCATTCACCTCACCCCTCACCGCGACCGTACACCATTTATGCCATAATAGCATGAGAGGGGCGGCAGTGGGTAAAGCAGTGACCTTCTAAGGATCAGAGGTGAATTCATGTTTGATTTATCTGTTGTACCTGTTGATTTAAGCGCATAATAAACACCGGAGCGAGGATGCTGTGATTCCTCTGGACCGCACCTGACACAGCAGGTGGAATATTTCTGATAAAACAAACTGATAATAGGTTCTGTTTCTTCAATATCCGATGGATGTTCCGTCACTCTGAGATTAGAGAGTATTTAAATGAGATATATTCTAAGTACTACTACAGGCTGGCTCACATTTAAAAGTGGCGTCTTCCTTTAACCTGCCACGTCAGGTTTTCCTTTCATATTTTTTAATTTACACCCTGTTTTTATTTTGTGTTACACGTGCTGTCGTTGCAGATCCTTCTCTTCCCGCCCTGCTGCCGTGATTGTCTGCCCCCTCCCTGATTGGCTTCACCTGTGTCTCATTGTCTTCCCCTTCCTCATCTATTTAGTCTCCGTGAGCCAGTTCGTCTTTGTCCCATGTGTCAAACATTCATTACATTCATTGTCCATTATTCCTAGTGTCAGTTTTTCTAGTTAATGATATTTCCTGTTTCCTGGAGTAAGATTTAGTTTACTCCTTATCACATTTGTTTGCCTGCTTACTGACTGCCTACCTTTTACAAGTGAACAGACTTGACTCACTGAACTCTGTTTCTGAGTTGTTGAGTCTTCATCCCTGCGGTTACACTAGTTTTACACAACCACTGAGTTCCCCACATAAACAGACACAATTATTAGTTATTTTATAAAAAAGTGAAGCATTTTCTGATGTGGTGGTGCTATTGGAAGAATCACATTGTTTGTCAGTGGCTGTGTTCAAAGGAACTAAATGACAACACAAAAAACATGGTTTGGGTCAAAGGCCCAGTCCAGACCTGGCATTAACTGGCATTATGTGTCCCAGGTGATGCAATCACAAGTGGACACCTAAGCACAGGTGTGAATGCACCCAATACACATTGAGAGCCAATCGCTCGGGCCACATTTGGAGATCTGGAATCTGGGTCACACATTCACCACATTCATTTAGCAGTGTGAGCGCAAATACGTCCTGAGCCACACAACAGAGAGTCAAAGTGAGAAAATAATAGTGATTGTGGTTGAACTAAAACTGCTTAAAGCTTACAGAAGTGTTGATACCCAGGGATGTAAGGCGACACAAGGCAAGAGCAGCTTAGTAAACACAGATAAAATGTTAGCTTACTCAGAAATGAGCTTTTGAAAACTTATCTTATGCGTGTCTCTTATGACGCCTCATAATTGATACCAGTAACCTATAGAGCTTGTTGTTGACATTGGTTTGGGTGTAGAAATCACCTCAAATATCTTTCTTTGAAGTCTCATCAAGTCTCATGATGCTCTTACATTTACCTGGAGATGTGAAGATATGATATTGAAGGAGACGAAGCTCAGCTCCGATGGACTCCAGCACAATTTAACCCCTGCCTTTACCCCTCCTTGAAACAATGCTGTGTTCTTCCTGAAGAATTGTTTAAATTAAAAAGCTTGTTTGTCCTGCACCCTGCCGTACTGTTGGTTTGTCATAGCATGAACAAAGAGCTGAATTCCTGCTTGTAAGATCTTCTAACATGGTCCCAGGTCATGGCTCCTCCAGCAGGATAATGAGCCAAAACATGCATCTAAAAGCAGCTGAGGATGGATGAGAAGAAAACACTTGGACCACTCTGAAGTGGCCTGATATGAGTCCTGATCTCGATCCAGTTGACGTCTGTGGAGCTGAAAGAGATGAAACTCAAAGTTGGGTGAAAGCTCCAGAAGACTTCGGCCAAACTACCAGCTGCATAAGTCTCGTTAAGAGCTATAGAGATAGAGTACTTTAATTATTCCAAAGGCAAGTTGCAGCGTTGCAGCGGTCACTTCATATGAATCACAAAAACAGTGAGGTAGGTAAATACTAAAGGAAATCCACTCAATAAAGAAAAAAAGGATAGAAATAAAAACAAAATATAAATAATAGAAAAAGAAAATAAAGGTTGAGATGGAGCCATAACTAATATACTGTGTGCTGAATACACACTGCACAATGATGGTAATATAAAACTATTATGCACTGCACATTAGTGCAAGCCGGAGGATGTATATGGAGCGAGTTGAGTTTTGGCGTCTCTACAACTCTGCCGTCGACAGTCGGCTCAGGAACACAGTAAAACCTAACAAGCCATTTCCCTCTGAAAACATTCTTTCTTATTACAGGTCTGAGTGTGGTCCATGACCTGTCACCCTTTTCACTGCCACCTGATGCCATAAAAATCTTATTTAAAGAAGCATAATATGTGATGACACCTCAGTCGGGAAGCAGTAAATTAAATTCATTTAACTGTAATTAAATTAAAAGCTGTGAAGACGGAACGGGAGAGACCTGAAACCAAAGAAGCAATAAAGAGATCTGAGCCACATCATGAGGAAAAGCTTCCAGTCAACTTGACGAAAGCAATAACTAAAAATAACAATAATCCATGACCTGACATGGCGCTGCAGTGGATTATTTATCTCAAAGACCTTTTATTAATTGTTTGCTCCTGTTTGTTTCGCGAGGCCAGCTATAGCATTAAGAGAAATTGCCTGTTTAAAGATTGATAAGAGCCAGGCCTGTGTGTGTGTGTGTGTGTGTGTGTGTGTGTGTGTATATGTACACATTCACACTATTATATATATATGTGTGTGTGTGTGTGTGTGTGTGTGTGTGTGTGTGTGTGTGTGTGTGTGTGTGTGCGCGCCTCCCAGAACATGCAAATGCAGCCATAAATAAAAAGGCAGGTATTCTATACTTTTTCTTACTGTTAATAATATAAATGTGTTAGTCTGCCTCTTTACTTTCTAACCTCCTGACCCCGTCTGTGACGGTTAACCTCATGTCTGCTGCTTCCTGGTGAAGATCTTTATATTTAGTTTTTGTAGTTACACAAACACAGGGTCGTGTTCTGGTGGCCAGTTTCATTTTTCTATCAGACTCCTGGTTAATAATATCCAGGAAGGTTTTGATAATATATATAGAAATGTGTTCATGCGTTCAATGAGGTAACTACATATGTGATTTTTCTAAGCTCAGACAGAAACAAAATTCAAATGGAATCTTTTTATTTATTATTATTTGAGGTGACAAATCAAGCCTAGCTCAATCTAAACATTAACAACATATAAATGTAAAAGATTTTTTGGTTTTCCTGCTCCAGGCAACATCACAACTTCCTCGGGCTCCTCCAAGATGTTCACGGGCTGATCCCTGCAAACGACCAAAACCACGCCGGTTCAATGGAGCCGCAAATGTTTCTAACTACAAACACAAACAGGTTTACCTGTGTTTTCGGGACCTTCTGATTCCAACAGGCTCTGCCACCTCAGGTGTGTTGCTAACACTGCAGCCTGAAGAGATAAAGTTATATCATTAGCTAGAAACTGTTAGCATTAGCAAACAGACGCAGCAGCGTTGACCTGCAATGGTGAGTTAACACTGATTTCATCATTAAATTCTGTTTTTTTGCTAATATTATTATAATGGATGTGCTTGAACCTCTGTGTTTTAGATTGAGCTAGCGTTAGCGGCCAGCCTGTAGCATGTAATAAACTGAGAAGTACAGTAACATTAGAGCCTGCAGGACACAAACAGGCTGCACACACTTTTGTGTTACTGACTGCGACGCAAAGACAAACTGCAGCCCTCTGTGGAGGGATCGCTGTACAGTTGGACCCTGCAACATTCAGTGAACTGAAACTTTGTCTTGTGTTGTATTCAGAGTGAACTACAAGGAGCCACCATGTGTTTGTTTTGCTGTTATCTGATCAACTAATAGAAAAAGTCTCGCTGATCAAACTCTGCTGCAGTGAGAGCCACCTGATTCTAACAAAGAAGGTAATAATGTTGTTCTGACACGGTGAGGAAAAAAAAAGAAATGACCTGACCCCAGAAACGCTACAGTGACAATCCGAGTCCGAGTTTGACTGATGGGCCAGAGCGGCATGGATCCGGAGTCGCAGCTGACAGGGTTCTCCTGCAGGGCCGTGCCTGGTATCGATTGCCTGAGCCTGGCCAGGTGTCTGCCCGGAGAGAGGGGGAGAGAAAGAACAAGATCAGCCATGCAGAAAAGAAAGAGAGGATGGCGGCGGCGGCGGGGGGGCAAGAGGAGGAGAGAGGGAGGACATGGCCGGTTGGGTTGACCCTGATGGAGAACGGGAGGAGTAGGAGGGCAATGTGGAGAACAGGCAGAGAACAATGTATAAAAAGAATTGAGTTGTATTGACAATGAACAAACAGCTGAGACAGTCGAACAGCAGAATTCATTTGGTCAAATCTGGAAAAAGAAGTACCTTAACCATAACCCATGGATTGGAAACCTTAAAGTTTGTTATTCAATTATTATTATTATTATTACTATTATTTTTTTTTTAATTATTACCAATAAATCTGTCGGTTAAAGGTCGGTTACAGTACGAGTGAATTCTCGGGGTCTTTTCCAGGAGGGAAGGGAAGTTGGACTGTGAGATTGGCAGCAATGTGGACACGTGACATCAATACGCAAGTCAGCTACAGGGGGCGACTCTCTGTCTTTATTCTGACTCTCACCTACGATCAACAGTTCGTAGGGAAGTGATTGAAATAATGCAGTTGTAGATACGAGCCGCAAAATCGGTTTCCTTCTCCAGGTGGCCGGGATCACCCTCGGAGACAGGATGAGGAGGTGAGACGCTGCAGAGGAGCTTGGAGTAAAGCCACTACTGCTTTGCATTGAAAGGAATCAGCAGAGGTGGTTTGGGCACCTGATCAGGATACCTCCCGACATCTCCCTTGAGCGGTTCTCACGGGCAGGTCCAACTGGAAGCAGACCAGAACATGCTGGAGGGAATACAGATCCCATTTGGCTTGAAAACATCTCAGGACCCCCCCGCCCC
>NW_019525428.1:1591136-1592053 GCF_002814215.2 Seriola lalandi dorsalis
TTGTAAGAGTAATAGTGACCTGTCCTCCGTCGCCGTGCACCTTCCCACCCCCCACCTTTCTTTCTTGTGTTGAGATGCTTTTGATGTCCCCACACCTCCTTTGGTAGTTAAGGGTAAGGGCTTAAAGGCGTCTTATCTCAAATTCATCATGGCTTCAGCTGCTCCCAGGTCACTGACGGACAGACATATTCCTCAGAGGAGGCTTTTATTGTGGAGGGAAGATAGGAGGGTATCAGAAAGCAGCTGAATGTCACTTTGGTCAGAAACACTGTCCACATGGTAACCCTTTGCACGACTGGGTGTGGAGATGTTTACTATATAGCCAGGAGAATGGAGATGGTCACACTCTACGATGGTCTGTTTTTTCCCTTTCAACCCTCTGTTACAACCCACAGCGCCTCTACGTCAGTAGGCGTGTTGGACCTCGGTTGTCATGGTTACAATAACAAACGCGCAGACTGTACCTGTGTTTTGTTGACCCATCCATCCACCACAACCTCCTCCTGACCTGGACTTTGTCTCTCTTTGTTCTACGTCTCTGGACTTTTCCCTTCGGTCATAATTACTGCGGCCACCAGATGTTGCCGAGCAACAAAATGTGACTATGGGTCATAATAACCAGCTGCACAGACGACCCTTTGTGCTCGTCTTTTACAGGAGGACGATTTAGATTTTCCTTGTTTGGGCTACGTCGCCGAACTAAACGTTAGCATACACTTCCCAGTTTACTGTGTGACTTTGTGCTAATCTGATGAATTGCAAACTTGTCTGATTACATTGTACTGTGCTAGGAAAGCAGGTAGGTAGAAAACAGGGTGTCATTTGGGGCCCACGGCCCACGAGGACGTTACTGCGGCCCTGCACGTAGCAGCCGGAGTCATGATTGACACACAAATGAAGAAAGTTGTTTAAAAAAA
>NW_019525428.1:1592073-1592688 GCF_002814215.2 Seriola lalandi dorsalis
CCCCCCTCCACGTCAGGAAGAGCTGGATAACATGTTTATGGAAACGACCGTCTATGGAAATTATTGTAAAACAAATAACCTGCTTATCCTGCTGCCGCTGTGATGAACAGCAGTAAATGGAAGGGTTGATGAAATCCCTGTACTCCAACATGAAACATTAAAGTACCACATGACATTTTTTACTGAGTAGTTTTTACTTCACTCTTGAAGTACTTGTTTTAGCCTTCGATTACTCAGCTTTTACCACTTTAAATAACACTGGTCCAGCTTTAACAAATATCAGCGTTTTCCTTTTTTATTCTTTGAAATTTTACAGTCTTACATGTTCATTTCCTTCAGTCTGTCCGTGCGCTCACCATGAGGAAATATCTGTTATCGACCGCTGAAAACATTCTCTCTCCCACCCAAGGACAAATCCCTTCATCTCCTCCCTTTCCTCCCTTTCCTCCAAACATGGCTGCTGAGCAGGATTTATGTTGCGGGCTAATTTACTGCCCTGTTTTTTTATGTGAGTGGTGTAAACCCTTAACAGGCTAATGCATTAACAATATCCTCTTTTAAACAAAATCCAGCTTAAGCATCCTGCCACCCCCACCCCCCCCTCCCCCCGACCCA
>NW_019525428.1:1592708-1602412 GCF_002814215.2 Seriola lalandi dorsalis
CCGAACTAAACGTTAGCATACACTTCCCAGTTTACTGTGTGACTTTGTGCTAATCTGATGAATTGCAAACTTGTCTGATTACATTGTACTGTGCTAGGAAAGCAGGTAGGTAGAAAACAGGGTGTCATTTGGGGCCCACGGCCCACGAGGACGTTACTGCGGCCCTGCACGTAGCAGCCGGAGTCATGATTGACACACAAATGAAGAAAGTTGTTTAAAAAAAAAGTTACATGTTCAGAAATACAACATGAGAAACAAAATCATTTATTAATAAAATAATTTATTTATTCAATTATTGCTTCTGGAAACAATGTTGATGAGAACAGAATTGATCCGAATCAGCTGAGCTGAGGGGAGCTGCAGAGCGGCAGTAAAATACATCGTCATTTGATCCATTGACAATATAAAAACATTCATTTATACTTGTGTGCCTGTGTGTTTTCTAGGTAGCTGATGGTTTGGTTATTGGTTGATGATATTTAATATCTTTTTAATCTTGCTCTATTAGTGTCAGTGAAATGTATTTTTTGCAGCCCTGTTCTCTGTGTGGTGTCATCTGATTGTCACTTGAACTTATATGCAGTTTCATAATTCTAGTTTCTATAATATATGCTATTCTATTCTACATAAATAGATAGACAGATAGATAGATTATTTCTAACTTAAGGGAATTTTAAATGATCTATTTTTGTCTCGCTTGTTTCTTTTAATTCTTGTCACCTTGAGCTGAGTTTAATTCCTGTGTGCTGTCCATGTGACACCTTCACATGAGCCTGCAGAAAACAGAACCAACTGTCAACCCACACAGCCGCACACGCAGCCCACACGCTGAGGGCAAATTCCCCCCGATTAGTTTTTGTAAATCAAAAACCAATACATATAACATGCGAGAATTAATTTGTTTTACATTCCTTGGTTACATTTTTTCGCAGAACACATTTGGAAGATTTAGAACGTATTTGTGCCTGCTGCTACCCACCATTATATGCTTCAATTCATACATCTATTTGTGAGCTCATAAAACAGGCATTGACTACCCATGTAAATTGTGTTCCCTACAATAAATTATATGCATACTTGCAAAAATACATAACTGCTGTCGGTCTCCCCGCTCCATGTCACTGGCATACTAATAGCGCCGTGCTAGGAGGCCAATGATGCCACTTCCATTATTTTTCCATTTAGCCATAATTTTGCGGAGGAAGTTAAGAGTTGGTGAAATTGCCTCCCTCTGCTTTCCTTGTGCCTGATTACCACCACCCTTGCTGCTTCTCTCACAGCCCGGCTCTACATCTCCCCCCGGCCTCCACTTTTTTTCTCTCTCCCTCTCCTTCTCATTCAGCTTCTGAGGCACGTGGGGGTTGTTTTCATCCTTGTGAGTGGATAGAAAACGCCAGTGACCTGTACTAGCCTTCGGTTCAGTGGGCGATTCCTCAAGCTGTGGAGGCTACAAGCTTCAGGGGTCACAGGTCAAGTTATCCCACAGTGAAATGGACACCGAGGGGGAAAGTGATGCAGCCAAAACCTGCTCCGTATGCCTGGCTGACACCGAGTTGATTATCGTATCACGAATCCTTTATCGCTGCTTAAAACTGAAGTTAAATTGTATATTTTTTTCTGCTACAGCAAACCGATCCGCTCTGGAAATTACAAGCAGCACATTACTCGAGGGAATCGGTATGCAAAAGAAAGAATGTGTTGTGTTTTTATTTTTCGGTGACATGATGGGGTGTCCACCGCTCCTTTGTCTACGGAGACAGACACATTCACAGCCCATTAAATTATTTCCTTTTTCCATGAAACAGTACGACAGTGTTCACCCTCACAATACCACTGAGTAGATAAAATTAAAAATAAAAAAACACAGGTGGTTGATACAACATTGCATCACACTTCCTTTTAAAACACTCGCTGTATTTGCTGTTGCAGATTAGTTGTATATACTGTCTTGGAGAAGGAGTTTACCTCTGTCAACAATCATGGCCCCACGTCTTGTTTTAACCTGCTGAATGAGCTCCCCAAACAAATGTCCAGTGACATTAGCAGTGAACCCTTCCTCACACATCTGTGTATTTGACAGTCGGGGACATGAAAAATGAAATTGGCCATTTTTAATCCATATCGTTTTAGGATTTCCTTTGCAAATTTAATTCAAACGAAAAACTAAAATTTCTGATTTACAGACGTGTTCAGAGACTTTGCCGTGGCACCTCGGCTTCGTCTTTGCTTTAATTATCCTCGACGTGTGTAGAACTTGATCGGAGTCCACCTGAGGCAAGAGGAATTGATTAGAAAGACACACACCTGTGTATATAAGTCCAGAGCACTCTCTGTAGACATCTGGTGAAACATGGATCAGAGTAAAGGTTTAAAACCACTTCCAAAGCTGCAAGTGTTTCCAGCAGCACAGTGACCTCAATGATGGTGACCAAACTGAGCCACTGGGCAACGAGTGCCTCGGTCAGGGGGGTGATCTCTCTAACAGAGAAGTCCTCTGCAGCGATGGAGAACGTGTCAGAAGGACGACCAATCAATGAGACAGCATCATGCCGGTGAGGGGGGGGGGTCTCAGCAGCAGGGAGACTGGTGAGAACCGAGGGAGTGATGAATTCAGCATCAAATACAAAGTGGCTTTGGGACGAGACGTTGTCTGTCAGATACTGTTTCCAGTGAAAGTTGGTGTTTGGTTTGTCTCTGTGCTGCAGTCAGCTCAGCTGTCAATCAAACACATGCTGTGGCCCGCCCACTCAGACGCTGAAGGAGCCTCTCCTGTCAAATATAAACGCCACGGATGATTTCAGACCGCAAACACAGATGACGTATGATTTTAGCTTGATTATAATACTTTCTAAATGCTAATTTATGTAGCACAATTTGAGCTGGTTTTCCCTTTGGAACGAGGGTAATTCAGTTACTTATATAGGTGTTTATTTATATGTGAAGCTATACGTTATTTCTGTCTCAAAACACGTTGGATGAGGAAAGAAAAAATGTTTTAAAGATCTGAAGCACAAACCAAATGGGCTGAGCAAGAGGTGTGTGTGTGTTTGTGTGTGTGTGTGTGTGTGTGTGTGTGTGTGTGTGTGTGTGTGTGTGTGTGTGTGTGTGTGTGTGTGTGCGTGATGGCTGATTGATGCAGGTTGGCCGGCAAGGAGAGTTTACATACAGCGACTGAGGACTGAAGGTCACCAGAGCTGCTGAGCACACATGCACACATGGCACAAAACAGACACACACACACACACACACACACACACACACACACATGCACTTTTTAAAGTTGCCCGCTCACACACACGGGGGCGCAGACACACACACACACACACACACACACACACACACACACACACTTAGACAGAGCTCTCTCACAGCTCTTACGGTTGCGGAAAACCAATAAAATTGCAAATTTCCCTTCATATTTTCACAATATCCTAAATAAACAGCAGCCTAGCTTTGCACATCCTCTCTCTCTCTGTCTCTCTCTCCGTCTCTCTCTGTGTCTCTCTCTCTCTCCCCAACATTAAATATTAATCCGTATGTGGCTAGGATGACTCCAATCAGTGGAGGGTTGACATATAGGGAGATGGTGGCTGCCCCTCTCTAGGTAAACAGCAAGGAGATTGTTAACTCCCCACACATACTCCACCACCACCACCACCACCTCCATCTCCTCGTTCTCCCACTGCAAATTCTCCTCCTAATTACACAAATCTACCCTCCATGGAAACTGAGGGTGTTCAGTGCAAAAGTGTCATAATCCACAATGTTGATCGGCTGCACAATACACCTAATCAGTTTTTAAAGAAGCAGCTGTGAAGGTCAACGTACGTTTCATGTGTGTGTGATTTAGAGCTGAGGCAGATTTAGCCGAGTTTAGCATGTGCTAGTTTAAACGGGAAGCATAGACAAAATGCTAATGTAGCTATCAATGTAGCGCTCTGTGCATTCCTTCAGCACAAAGTTAGAGCACTTCCAGAGCGTGTTTAGCTTAGCTTAGCACAAAGACAGGAAGTAGATGGAGTCCAATAGCTCCAAAGCTTTTGCCCAGGTCTAAGCTGTGTCCTTCCTTATCTGGGCTACAGAGGATTTTTGGCTCCTGGCGCTCAGCAACTTGGACGACACGTAACTTTTTTTTACACAAAAACTTGAGGTTTTAAGGTGCTTGGTTTTAACAGTTATACCGTTAGCTGTTGAACTTGAGCTGAGACACAATACTGTTGGGCCCTCACATATACAGGATCCTTTGGGCAGGTAACAGAATCTGGAAATCTGTCCAATTATCTTTCAGTGTGAAGCCAGTATCATCCAGATGTTGCTTTGCAGACCTCAGATGTTGACTTTAGTGATGAGGTTGGAGGTAAAGTTTCCTTGTGATGACTCTTCCATGTGGACCCTCAGTGGAACGATGCAGGTAAAGATAAACCTTCATCATATGGAGGTTCTGCTTTACCTTTCTGTCCAGACCTGCAGTCTGATTCCTTTTCTAAAGCCTCCTCTGCTGTTGATGCATCGATAAGCTTTATTCTCAGATCCTCAGTTGCTGTTGGTTGTTGAGTGTTACCACGAGGTTTGAAGAGTCTTAACGAGTGTTTTACAAATACATCGATGCCCGATTTTTTTCTTTACAGTGGATTTACATTTGGTGAATCATCCACTTCAAACGTTTGTTTTCTGCATTTACTACCTTTCACTTCACACTTCACTTACATCATCAATAAAATGAAACATCATGTAAATTCTAATAGAAATCAGGCCTTTTTCAAAAATAAAGAAATTAAACTTTATAAAAAAATAATTTATTTAAACTTTATTATATATTTGTTCTCTGCTTTGATTTTAACTGAGACATTACACTAAGTACATTTCAGTAATTATATATAACATTTTAAATAAATGCTTTACATGCTGTTTGTACTTTAAACTAAATGGAG
This sequence comes from Seriola lalandi dorsalis, assembly GCF_002814215.2. NCBI lineage: Eukaryota > Metazoa > Chordata > Actinopteri > Carangiformes > Carangidae > Seriola > Seriola lalandi. The sequence goes on from NW_019525428.1 coordinate 1,597,640, forward strand.
ACACAAACTGTTAAAACTCAACAGCAGAGAGAAATTCTTTGAAATATTTTTGCATCAACTTCCACAGAAATGTGAAAATATGAATTAAATTTAAACAGATTTAATTCAGTCACAAACTTACAGATAAAAACAATATAAATAAAAAAGACGTAAGAACATACAGGAAAGTTCTCCTTATACATGACACACACTGTTCGGTCATTAAATGTGTTTAAAAAAATATTTTTTTAATAATTTACATTCTTAAAGAAAAAACTCCTTAAAACTGCAACAACAGTGTGTGATAATGTTTATCTGAAGTGGATTTACTGCAGGTCAGTTACAAAAATCAACAGATGATTAAACACTGAAGATCCCAATGTCTGCACGCACACACACACACACACACACACACACACACACACTCTGCACCTGCTGCAAAGAAACTGTGAGTTTCCACGTCCAGTCAGAGCACCTCCTCCTTTTCTTTTCCTCTCTCCATCCTCCTCCACTTCCTCTTCCCCTTCCCCTTTTTCTCCTCACAGACTCTGTGCCGCCACAAGGGGCAGCAGAGGTACACGCTACAACACCTGCAGCTTCCTGAATCACTGTGAACAGGTAGACCAGCCTCTCTTTGTCTTACAGAAAGAAAGAAAGAAAGAAAGAAAGAAAGAAAGAAAGAAACTGAGCAAACAAACAAGCATCAAGGAAGATACACAACAAAGAGAGAGAGAGAGAGAGAAAGACAAAGCATGACAGAAACAAACACATTTAATAGGACAGAAAGGCCTAAATACAAACAACAAACCAACAAGAGAAAAGAACAAATAGAAATCAATGCATCAAAGAGACAAACAAACAGAATCTGAAAAAAATGACAGAGACAGCCAGAGCATGAGAAAAATAAATAGAGGAAAGACAAAGACAGAAAAAGTCAAAAGAAAAGAAACTGATGGAAAAAAAATTAAAATAAAAATATGGGAATTTTTTTTTTTTTTTAAAAGATTAAAATATTTTTTTAATAGATTAGAAAAAAATATATAAATCAGCACTAAGATGTGGTAGATGTTACACATATTTATAACCTGCTCTCTCTCTCTCTATCACACACACACACACACATACACACACACACACACAGTCATAATGCAGGGTTAATGCTGTGGCACCATGGCAACTCTGTCTTATTATATTTATACCCACCCTTCTCCAACAGCAACTCTGTTATGTATCAAACGTCACTGTGACTGGATTAAGTTTCCTATTAACACAGTGAGGATGAGTTTGTAGCTGCTGAGTCTCAAACACGTTGATGCTGAATATATCAGTTAAATATTCACACGTTCATTTGTTTTCTGCCGGAATATCTGATCCTGCAGAACAATATCTAACATCCACGAAGTGACTCCAGCATCGTTAAACAGCTGTCTGGTTCTACAGCAGCACCTGGTTCAGGTTCAGGAAAGACCCTGGTCCACACCACCTGAACCCCCATCTCTCTTTAACCTCAACCGAGCAGCTTTTGTTTGCTGTGATTCGAGCGAATGGTGATGCGCCTCTGGTTACGGGTCTGACCTGCATCATCACACCTAACTGCGGAAGAGATCCTCTGTTTGATGGATAGAGGGACGAGTGAGGAAAAAGACAGAGACTGATCCATTATTCTTCCCGCTCTCTGCCGTGTGACTAACAGTATGATTACACAGCCTTGATCTCAGCCTTCTGAATCATCTCAGATGGAGGAAGGGGCTAAAAACTAATGAAGGGAACATCCACAGTGACTTCTCGCTGTCCTTCAGGATCAGGCCGAGCCAGCTCGTCATAAATCCATCGCTAAGTTTGAATGTAAAGTCACTAACTACAAGCTAGTTGCAAACTACTGGTTTACTAAACTGGGCACCAGTGGCACCAGTAACACTTGAAGAAATATGCATATAGTTTAAAATGAGTGGGAAATAGACAGTTATGCTAACCTACCTGATTTTAATTACACATGTGAAGTGTAAATTAAAATCCTCAAGACATCATCATGTTTTGTTTTCTAATGCATCATATACTGCTCAAAAAAACATTATTATTTAAACCAAGTTATTAAATTTATCAATAAATAACAAAACATGAACGAAACTTTAATTCTGACAAAAGCTGCATCTTTCACTGAGAATAAAAATCTTGTTTATACTAAAGAAAAACAGGATGATTTTAAAGACGGTTTCTCAACAGACTTCTGGAGCGAGTTCAGTTCATAGTAGCAGAGTATGATCTCTGTCTGATCTGAGACCAGGTCTGGACCGCAGGATCCGGGTCTGGCTGCTCGTGTTTCCCTCTATATTTCTGATGATGCCGGTTGGAGTTCGTGGACAGCGAAGACAAAACGCAGGAAGTTAAAGAGAAACTTTCAGCAAGCGATGACTCTGCTGACCTTCTGCTGATTGCTGCTCTCCAGAACTACAGAGCTGATATCACCAAGCGAAAATCCAACACTCAACAATAAATCAAAAGCTGCATCACAGGTGTTCACTGTGGCACTCTGTCAACACCCAGCATCGAGGATGAATCCATTTTAAATTATGACTCAGAATAACTGGTGATGCTTGTTCAAAGTGGGAGATGCTGATGTATCATCATGTCTAACCTGTTCACATCCCTGCACTGTATAGACATACGATCAATACGACACCGACACCCGAGCGTCAGAGTTCCTTCTTGACCAGCTCATCACCAGCTGCACGGACCGAGTTCATTCAGTCGTCGTTTTTCCTCTCGGAGGGATCAAGGTTATGTGCTCAACTCTCTGAAAAGTAAAGCCGTCTGAGATCTTCTATTTTTTTTCTCTGCATTTACAAAGGACGTACAATATGTCTGAGTTTTCTCTCTCGTCTCACTCAGATTTTTCGAAGTGAATTTTAATTCCAAACGTTTGTTAAACGGGTTTGTTTTAACGGAGCCAGCCAACGGAAAAACACATTTCCTGTCCTTTCTTTCCTCACTTCCATTTTCCCATCACTCCTCCTGTTCTGTCCGTTCCTCATCTCCTCCCTCCTTCTTCCAACAACGATCAAAGTTTTCCCTCACTTCCTTTTTTTGTCCTCCCCCTCCCTCATTCCCCTTATTAGTGTCTCTCAGCCTGACTGTGGCCACCTCAGCTAAACCCTGCTGCACAAACACACACATCATACACACACACACACACACACACACACACACACACACACTCAAGAGAACCACAGTGCCCCTCCCCTCCTCCATGATGGACTGGGATTGGCTCCCACTGTCACAGTGTGTGATTGCGACCTCCGTTTGACCTGCTGGGGATATATGGCGTCCCTGGGTTATCTACATAATGCACAGGGAGAGAGGTGAAGGAAGCCATCTTAGAACAAGGGAGGAGTGTGAGGAGGAGGGGGGGGAGTGAGGAGAGGGAGATAAAGGGAGAGGGAGAAAGAAGTCTGGATGAGAAGATATTGCTGGGGACAGAGTTGGATTAGATAGACAATAGTGTTGGCTAAATGACAGGGGCAAATGTTGCTCTTTATTGGAAGGCAAGGGGCGTGTGTGTGTGTGTGTGTGTGTGTGTGTGTGTGTGTGTGTGTGTGTGTGTGTGTGTGTGTGTGTGTCTGTGAAAGCAGATTTGTTTTTGATGGAGATCCAAAGACAGAAAATGTTTGTTTGTATCTAAACGTGATGATTTCTTCATTCAGTTGTTTTCACCTCCAGCTGAGAACGATGTCGTAGCTCAAACAAAGAGGGTCACGTGGCAACCAGGGCCCCACGATTTTATTCTTAAATACTTACAGTTTAATTTTTTAATATTCAAAGTGTTGTTATTACGCTATGAATTTATTTTGCCCTGGGTTTTGTCACTCAGGCAACATACAGGCTGGCGTTGTTTCTTGGAGAGACCTGCAGTCACTACTCAGGGCTAAGACAAAAATACGTTCAGTAAAAATTCAAATTGTTAGGTGCAAATTCATGTTCGTACCGATGAGTGCTCTAAACTGTTACATTTTTCCACCTCCACGCCCAAAATAAACTTTCTGCAAAAACCACCGCACACATGACTTGTTGCTGCACGGATGTGGGAAAGGTACAGGTGCATTTCAGCACCACAGGAAATGAACAGCAACGGTGACATACACACACACACACACACACACACACACACACACGATGACCTGACCATACATGGCCTTTACTCTTATTGTTTTCTTTTCTTTCTTATATTATTATTATTTGTTGACATGTGGCTCTGTGGTTAAATGTGTATTTGTTAAATCTAAAAAGAAAATGGAGTAAAACTCAAATTAAAGGTTTAAAGTTGATGTTTTATCTCTTCTATTAATCTATTCTATTTCTGTCTGATTAGATTCTTCATAAGAGGCTGATTAAGGTCTGCATGGGGCCAGTGCTGTGGAATAGTGAAATATGCAAAAAGAAAAAGTGCAAATACACTGAAGCTTATAAACACTATGTTGTTCGAAGTGTCCTATAAATATTATGCAGCTTTTTGTAAAAAGCATTTTATAATAAATGTAATCACTCAGCGGCCTAATCATGGCACTGTATGTTTATTTCTGTAAGTTGTAAACATCCAGACCCGTCACAGCTCATGCTAATATAAAGTTACAGTAACACACACACACACACACAGTAAGGTAGATTTTCTCAGCAGCCTTCTCTCTCTCAGTCACTGGGCTGTTTGAATGAGCCGGTCTGCTACTGACTGCCTACACACTCACAATAAATACTCCCTGTGTGTGTGTGTGTGTGTGTGTGTGTGTGTGTGTGTGTGTG
>NW_019525428.1:1602453-1605656 GCF_002814215.2 Seriola lalandi dorsalis
CACACCTTGTGATTGGCAGAATGGAGAAGAGAGAGCCTGACATAAATCTGTTCATGACCTACATTCTTACCACAGTAAGCCGTATCAGTCTGACTGAAATTAGCTGAATACTTTCCTGAAAATCTTTATAATTGATTTTTTTTTTTCTTTTCTTCATATCAGTTATTGGTCGGCGTTTTGATGATTAGAGGAAGCGCAGTCGTATGATGGTGTTAGTGTTGGAAGTCATCCTGGAGACTGAAGAACGGTCTCTCTCAGTGTTGAGCAGTATTTCGATGTAGCAGAGGAGAGGTTTCCCAGCGTGTAGGAGAATCTACGGTGGCCTTCAGGTGACATAAAAACATGAAAGGCCAGTGTTGGGTTTGTCCGTTCTGGGCTACTGTAGAAACACAGCGAGCTCTGTGGAAGAGAACCCGCTTCCTATGTAGATATGAATTCCTCATTCTCATTCTTTTCAGGTGATTTTACACTAACAAAACAATAATCATAATTATTATTAGTATATTCTATTTCTGCCAATAAATCTCCACAAATCCTACGGACTGGTCCTTTAAGTCTGAGCCTTTGAAAGCCTATATGGATAGTTTAAACAATCACAGTATATCATACTCTGTGAGCGTTTTATATTTGTATTTATTTAGATGTTATATTTATTTTCAAAATCATATTTTTGTTGATCTGCAAAACATCTACACTCATCACATAAATAAAATGGAATAAAATCATGCAGCTGAAATACTGTGAAAGTGTTCTCTGCCACAGTTTAAAATAAAGACAATAATAGAATAAAAATAAACACGTCTCTTGAATGAAGTTGTTTTCCAGCTGGCGACGAGGGTGATGCTAACATCCGGGTTAGCCGACAAAAATACATCCTCGCTGCAGCACAGCAGCTAAACATTCATTCATACAATTATTTCTCATGTGTAAATATGTGGATATACAATACACTCCTGTTATTTTACCAAGAATGTGCAGCTTCTTTTCCATCTTTCATCATGAGGGAAATCTGGGACACAAGTCTCTGTAGAAACGTATTGATACCTTTTAATACGCGGACACATTACACTGTGACATATTGTGCTCAAGTACAGCAGGAGTTATTTGTATGCTGAGCCCTTGAACGCCAACTAAAAGCCTCAGGTCATTGATCATCTTCAAACATTGCACAATGATGCATAATCCCTCCCCATAATACCCTCTTCATAATCATCATGACGACTGGCAGCTCCCCACACAAATAAAACACACTTGGAAAACAGATTAAAAAAAAAACAGGGGCATTTAAGAAGTGGACCATTACGACACAGTCCCTCTCCTTTTATTTTTTATGATCGCAAACAATCAATTATCCAGATGGCAAGAGATGTGGAGGGGCAGCTGGCATTGTCCGCAAACACACACACACACACACACATATTTACACATTCAGAGAGACAAAGATACATAAATTCAAAAGCAGAAAACACACCCTTTGACACATGCACACGCACACGCACACACACGCAGAGTCATAAACATCTGTTGTGTTGCACATGCAGGTATCGCTGCCTATAGCAGCAGCAAGTGCACAGATGAGGCCTACAGCTGCTCGATGGTTCCCAGTGAGAGTATAGCACCGCTGTGATGGATAAGGTGGGATTCTTCCAATTGACAGTTTGTGGGGAAACAGATGGTTTATTTGCCGGCATTTATCACGTCTTTATGACCAACAGAAGATAACGTCACAGCCAAAGGAGAGATCTTATTTGAGCATTTTTCATAGTGTAACAGTGTGAAGCTCCGGAGCGCGGAGAGTCGTTGAACGTTGTGGATGAGTGGTGAGTTTATTTATTGAACCATGTCCGCAGTCTTTTCCTAACCTTAACCAGGTCTCTTCAAAGGTGCATGTGTGTCACGGGGTGTGAGTATCTCCAAGCACCCGTAAACCTCTGTCTGTCTGTGTGTGTGTGTGTGTGTGTGTGTGTGTGTGTGTGTGTGTGTGTGTGTGTGTGCATGTGGGCCAACTTTGTATCCGTCAACCTCCTTACCTCCTGGAGTTTCCATTATACCTGTGAGCATTCTATAAAATGGAGGTCATATCAGGTGCCATTTCCCCCCCGAACCTGCCTCATCTAAAAAAAAAAAAAAGCAAGAAAAGCATAATTTTCCCACAAATGACACACGCATGATGTTTCAGCAGAGAAAAACAAACTGCTTCTGCTTCTGCTTCGGTTTAAACAGTGATGAACATATAAACCAACATACGACTAAATAGAAAATCACTGCAGACACACGCTCACACGCAACTGCGAATAATCACCTGCCACTAGAATTTTATTCTGCAGCAAAATCAATGATATAAGAGCGTTTTGATTTGGATCCTAACCAGTGACAGTTCACCTCCGTTACACAGAGTAACAGTATGTTGCTGAAACACTACAGTGTTAAAGGAATAATTCAACATATCTCCAGCAGTTGGCTAGCTTAGCTTATCTTAGCTTAGCTTAGCTTAGCATTGAGACAAAACAGGGGTATGGCTAGATGTTATTTCTCACTGTAGAAACCAGCGTGTGAAAACATAACGTTGTAGTTTCACAGGGCGATGTGTTGGACTTGCCCACGTCTTGGATAGGAGTGGTGACTTCCTGGAAGCTCTGGTGGTTGCCTGGCAACCTCACACTGATTGATGAGACCTCAAGACTTTGGTAGAAAATGGGCAACATAACCGAGGCCTTCAGTGTCAGAGTCGGACACTTTGTGTGTCCAAGTGGCGTACCGGACCTTCGTCGCCATGGTAACAAAAACATAAACATGCAGCTAACCTTGTGGAACAGTCGTGTTTTGGTCAGGTCCGGTAAAAAGGTTGTGGTTTGGGTTGAATTTTTTTATTTTCTTAAGATTAGAGGACCTTTGTTGTCATGGTTACAACAATAACAACAACGTGGTTAAGGTCGCGGAACGGTTAATGGATAAAAGAAGGCGACATAAACTGCTACAGTCACGTGGGAATCGAACACCAACATCAAACTCCATCTATGTCACCTGACGTCCTCCTTTGCTCCTGTCGTAACTACTACGACCACTAGATGTCGCCTAGCAACAATGAGCTGCTGCACAAACGACCTATGGGCTTGTTTTTCTTACATCGTTTGATAAAATGTGTTTTTTGTTTGTTTGTTTGCTGTAACAACGTCACGCCCCCCCCCCCCCCCCCCCCCCCC
>NW_019525428.1:1606474-1608974 GCF_002814215.2 Seriola lalandi dorsalis
CACACACACACACACACGCTCCCGACCCCCACCCAACGTAGATATGGTTTGGTTTTAAAGCCTCTTCTTCCCTGACTCACTTCGTCTTTTATCCTTTGATCCTGCGTCCAGCATTTTCTTGGGTGTGCTTCATTTGTAGTGGAGCCTGATCAATAATGGTGTGTGACACCTGATACTGATAATGAGCTTTTGGGTTGAATTTCTCTCTCTGTTATATATTAATTATATATCAGCAGGAAAATCAAGGATTCACTGTTTTACCTGCCTCTGAAATGAACATCTGGATCAGAACTGGGCATCAGAATAAACATATGAATCAATCAACCACATTGATACTTGTTGAGGGTTTGAATCTCATAATCAGGGCTCGGTTAACCCACTGGGGGGGGGGGGCTCAGGGAAAACATGACCCATTGACCCCCGTTTCTCCCACTCTACCTTGTTATATATTAGCTGCTAAATAGTTAACCTGTGACTTCATTAAGCATACTTCTAAAATGCATATGTCACATTTAACATTTTTCTAAACAAATAAATAAATAATAATTATAAACTTTATTTGTGCAGCACCTTAAATACAAGAAATGCATCTCAAAGTGTTTTACAAAGTAGACAGAGCATGAACAGAGAAGCAGGGCCTTGGTAGCAAAACTCAAAAGAAATATTTCTTTAAAAATAATCAGTTTGTAGCTATAATCAAATAATCAACAAATACTGTGATTTATTCTTTACTTTTGCACCTTCACAACACAACATCCCTCTGCTGTCCCCTTCGCAATGATTGATTGAATTGTGCATCAAAAGTATCTTAAACTTTTCATACGAAAACAAACAGAAACGAAACAAAACAAAACTTTCACTCAAACTCGTTATATCTGCTGGATTTATTTCCACCACAGAGGGTTTCATTCTTTGGTTAATATTAGCTAAACATCTTCCACGCTGCAGGCCAGTGTCATATATGTTCCATATTTACATTTCCAACACTTTCTGTTGCCACATATTGACGGCGATGAGTGAAGCCATGATTTTCTGGCCGTGCTGCAAATATTCTAGTGGCCTCGTTCCCCATTTTAGATACACGTCCACATACAGTGTAATTTGGGGTCTTTTGTAGAGTGTAAAATGACCTTTTGTGCGTCTCAACAATGGTCAGCCATGCGTGAGTTTGTAATGGCGGGCCACAGGTGGGTCCGGCAGGGTTGGAGAGGTTAACTCAAGGAGGCAATTTTGGTACTTTTACATCCCTGAAAGCTTTAATCAACACCGACGCCAAGTTACACATTCGCTTCCTTGTGTTGGCTGCCACACTCACTCTCACCCCGCTACAATGGCCCTCTAATCTCGCTCTGTAGAGCAATCATTAACAGGCCGATTCCACTGTGGCTGAGATGGGTGGAATAAAAAGAAAGAGGAATGTAGGGAGGGGAGCCGAGGAGGGGCCTGTAATGGATACTATGGCCAGTAATTAGGCACCAGGTCCCGTGTTAAAGTGTCGTGACTTTGGGAGAGCTATTTAGCCTGCTAATGAGTCTCTAACAGTTTATTGATGCCACTTCTCCCATCACTTTTCTGACGCTCGCTTCCCTTCAGCCCATTTTTCCCTCTGCCCTGTGGGACTCCCCGAGCAACCATTGTCGCTAATTAATTGAAATTAGGACAGATCAAATGCATTCCAACTTTTCTCATATGAGCAGAAGTACCTGGGGGAATGAAATTCCAATTTAGAAACTTGGGGATTTCTGGTCCGCCCCTTGAACGGTGTTAAACGAGGATTCTTAATACGAGCATGAGGCACTAATGCATCCGAGTAATAGACGCTAATCTAGAGGCCATTGTGGTCCTATTGTCCAACGTGATTCATTGTGATACAGAAGCATTTGTACCATAGTTTTAGGCTTGATTGCTTTGCCTCAGGCCACTTTTCTTTTTCTCTAAATGTCTAGTTGCGTTTTCTCCAGAAAAGTAATGAATTAAGACTTTGATTACAGTAACTTGTTTCTTTTTCCTTATTTTTTTTAACTCTTATATCCGTCTGCAGCTAAGATTCACTTGTTCTTTCATTCTTCCCTGAGCAAGTTATTTTTAAGGTTGATAATTTTCATCCTCATCAGACCATCAGTGACCCCCCCTGACCTGTGGATGGAGACATTGTCATCCTGTTTCTTTTCCTTTAATCTGTCCCCCGTCTGTATTTCCTATAAACATTACAGCTACACACTGATATTGCTGAGTATGTGTGTGTGTGTTTTTTTCTTTTCTCTTGCAACTATATTTTTTATCCTGGTTAAAAAAAAAAAATCTGAGGGTTTTAGAGGAAAATCATGAGTCCTGGAGAAGTTCATTAACATACGCCTGGTGTCCTCAGCCCGAGTCTGGCCCTTATACTTACACATCTGGGCAGATTCCGGCTGTTATCCCCCAGTCTTGACCGACAGCCTGTGTGTACACCAGAATCGGTCCATACGTGGAAGCAGCATCTGACAATCTTACTTCACAT
>NW_019525428.1:1613974-1628204 GCF_002814215.2 Seriola lalandi dorsalis
TACATCACAAAGTTGTAATTTATCATGAGAGACGCAGGTAAAACTTGATTGTCAGTGTTTCGCTGTTTGTTGCGGTTTGTGTTTGATCTGATGTCAAAGTGTAAAACAAAAATCACGGACTAAATGCACGAAAATACAGAGAACTCTGGATGACACGCGTGTTATCATTTGAATATGTGTTTTATATGAGTAGAAATAAAATAAAAATGTCTTTAACTCAAGTAAAAAAAAATATAGAAACGTTCATGTCTTTGGTTTTTACTCTCACAGGGAATTTAACAGTGAACCTCCTTTATAAAACAATAAATGATGGTTAACATAATAATCTTTTATGTTATTGTCAGTTTAATCCATATGGACACCTACAGTTTATCTAAATTTCAAATACTATTTCAATTATATTTTACTTTTTGTCTCATTGCCACTGTTTCATCTGACGGTTATTTCCTTACTAATGTGTTCACGATGACATCTGTCTTTAATTTCATGTCGAGTTTCTAAGGAATCCATATATACAAACCATGTGAAGCACAGCAAGTATTCAGGCCTGTGCGTTGCCTCTATCTCGTCTCCTGCTGACAATACAGCGCCTTGTCTGACATGTCACACATGCATGTCACGAAAAACTGTAAAACCCTGTGGGTCAACTGTCGGAGAAAAATAAAAAGACGGCTTGAGTCACAAAAAAAAAAGGGAACAAAATAAAGGAAAACTTGGACGTCCACAACTTGCAAAAGTCACCTGTCGTATCGAACAACCACACTCAACAAGCCTGACACTACTCTCCATGCCAGAGGCTCCGCCCCTCCCCCTACACCCCCTGATTAAGTCAATTATCTTCTCTTTCACTCAGTCCGCAGCTTTACTGTCACCCTCACATTCAGCAAACACAACCCATCAAAGGAAACACAATTTCCCACTTTAATAACTTAATAAACCCTAAAAACCTGACCACAATTTCACTAATTAGGCAACATGACCGTTGACCCGGTTAAACACGGTATCATCTGCCATCAGCACACCTGTGCAGGTAACTGCTGCTTCTATTTAAGACGGCATTCTGCAGCAGCTCTGGTTCAGACCCAGGGACTGTGGAGGAGAAGATATTAGTATATTTGATTCTGTTTTATAACCCAGTGGTTTAAAGATGTGTGTGTTTTGTGAAGCTGCAGCATCAGGTCGGCCATAAAAGACGTCTCCTTAAAACTGCATTAGCAGCTTCAGTTTTAGATCCTATTAACAGAAAGAGATTGTGTGTGTGTGTGTGTGTGTGTGTGTGTGTGTGTGTGTGTGTGGTCAGACTGAACGTAGAGTGAATTTTGCTCAGGGACACATGTGATGAACATCTTCAAGGCTGTTCCTGTGTGGGTCGGTGTCCGGGGGGGGGGGGGGGGGGGGGGGGGCTGAGGATATCACGGGAGAAGAGCATCACTAGAAAAAAATAAAAGTTGCAAATGAAGTGTTGTCCTGTGACCTGTCCTTTAGCTGGGGCTCATTCATTTGATGCGTTTTGACATTTCTTCTAACGCCTGAGGAAATACGGAAGTAAAGATAGAAGAAAAAAATCTCCATATATTGTTTTCAGCAAAGTCCCCCGTCACACTCACACACACACACACACACTGTGTCTCCCCGGGCTTACCGTGGCAGTGGAGGCTTCACCTTAAGTGTCTGCAATTCCTGAGGCAATCACATCTAAACTAACATGTGCGTCCAGGTCAGTGGCAGGTAGAGGCCAAGCCGGGTCCATCTCCTGTCTCGTGCCTCCATGACACTCAGAGAAGCCTCACCCCCACCACCCCCAACCCAACCACGCCACCCTACCTTTAACCAGTCAGAGAGAAATGTATCTGACCCATCAGTGTGATGTTCAGCTGCGTCCATCTCATGCATGCTGGTCCCTGTTTTCCAGCCATGTTTCTATTTCATTAATGTAGCTCGGTCAGCTAATCATGGCTACACACTGGTTCATTGCTCTTTGTGGTTATTGATACAAACAACTGGTAAAAGACCAAAGAATGTAATAGCTTTGGTTCAAATCAATAAAATGTCTACGTGACCATTATCATCTTGAACACCACCTTAAAGCTCCTCCAGTGTAAAGGTCTCTGTCCATGTGTAGTGTGATTATAGATCAGCTCTAGCTTCTGTATCAATACTGTGAAAGTATCAAAGCCTCAGTCCACAGAGAAATGCACACAGCCTGTATTCAGAAACTGAGCCTTAAAACCAGCCGTCAGGACTTCTGGAACTTTGTGATGTCACAACAAAGCAGTCACCAAGCCCCGCCCACCTGGACCCACCATTCAAACCTTGCAGGATTTGGTTTCTCTAAGTTTTTAGCTGAAATCTGCTTTATTTTTGTTAGATCACTCAGAAAACAGCCAGCCGATCAGAAGAGAGACTCAGAGCCTCCTCTCTTCTGATTGGCTCACCGACCTGTTGTTACTAGAGCTGCAGAGAGAAGCCTGAGAGAGGAGATGTAAAACTACACTGAGATGGTTTTTGGTTCTTATGGATCAACACTTCAAATAAAACACAGAAGAAAAAGAAAATATGAAACATTTTAAAGTTCATTGAATTTACAGCATATTAAGTAATTAGTGGGTTTTATTTTAGGTCAATAACACAACAAAGAATCATGTCTGAAATATATTTATTATATTTGTGAAATTGTGATGCAAAGAAAATGACAGGTTCACCCAATTTACACACAAACAAACATATTTTCTTATGAAGCTGTTGTCGTATCCACCTCAGAACAATGGAAGATGAAAACGATAAAAAGTTTTGTAATTTAGATAAAATGAATTTTGAAGAGTTGGTTTACTAGAAAAAAAAACTGTAAAGTTGGAAAAGCGCAAATAACTAAAAAACAGAGGATGTGGACAGTAATCAGAGTCCTCGGCTTTATGCTGATTCTCTTTTTTTCCCTTTATCATGTAGATTTTCCACACGTCCATCTGGTGGAGATTTTCAGGTTGATTTGAAGTGTTTGAGGGTTCACATGTTATTCTACTGTCACATAGAAATCCACAGCTGAAGTCGAGTCGAGAACTTATGTTCCTTTTTAAAAAAAAAAAAAAAAAAAGAAGAAGAAAATTAAATCTCTTTACTCTTCAGAAGAAGAAAAAAAGAAGAAAATCAGCGACGGTTTTGACAACGTGGAGTGTGTTTCCCCCACAATCCAGACCCAACCTTAAATCAGAGCGTGTGGGTTGACAGTGTGGTCACTCCTAGAATCTGACGAGGCCTGTCATTTCCCTCTGAGCCCTGATGAGGACTCGTCCGCAGAGACACGTCATTAGAATATGAAAGAAATAATAAGGGGTCAAAAGTTTCCTGGATGGCTTTCATACAAAGTTTTCTTGATTGGGACATTTTGTGACTGTCATTTCCTCCCCCGGCTCCCCGTCCCTGTTGATGATTTGAAGCGTCTCATGATTGTTTGGCGGTGTCCGAGGCGATCCCGGCGCCCGTTCCGCTGCTGGCTCGGCGGATGGGAAGCGGCCAAATCAATCCTGAACTGTCAGAGGCGACGTGGTGCAGGTGTGTGAAGGTGGGAGGACGGGGGTGTGGGGGGAGGGTTCGAATTTACATTTATATATGAATGTAGATGCCTGCAGCGGCGCTCCCATCAACATGTTAAGACGTTGACATGCTAATCACAGGGCTAGGGGATGGCACCTGTCCAGTGAGGTGAAGGGAAAAGGCGGCCAGGACAGACACACACACACACAAACACACACACACACACACACACACACACACACAGAGGGTAACATGTACGTCCTGCTCCCACAGATAACTACCTGCACTAGCCGTCACTCCTCTGACAACACACAATATTATGCAAATAGGCGTCTGTGTGACAGAGCTGCTGCTGTTGGTGTTGCCCACACGGCCCTGCTGACTGCTGATCAGCTTACTTACATTCTCTCTGTATCTGTCTGCAGCCTGTCTCTCCTCCCTCCCCAACATCTGGCTCCCCTCCCAATGCTAATGTGTCTCCCCCCAGTCTATTTCATTGTCTGAACAGTCTTTTCATTTGCCCCCCTCTTCTCAGGACATCACACTTCAGGGGCGTGTCTACAGGGAAAGCTATTTACTGGATCGGCTTCAAAAACTCCCCAAGAGTCCCATTATAATGTTGCGTAGCTAGTTAGTTAGCTTAGCTTGATGTAACTTTGGCAGACTAGTGAATTGCTATGACTTTCACTTGTTGTTCTTAGACTGTATTTGAAGATGGATGTAGGGTTAGTGGTTTTGAGGCTCAGAGTGAGCTGCTCCGCCGTTGCAATCTTGGCAGTGTGTGACTCCGCCCCTAACTCCCAGCTAATCCAAAATTGGGCAAAGAGGAGAAGTGTGGGTGGAGCAGAGACTTTGGTGCATGTCGGTTTGTGGCGAGCATACGTTCATCCACCTGTCACTCAAAGAGGCCACGCCCTCAATGATACATAACTTTGAGCCTTAATAAAATGGAAACAGGTGAGTTTTATAAACAGTCGTCATGAAGGAGGAAATTAGCTACAACAAATTTTGTACCAGGCTGTAAACATGTTTATTTCTGCTGTAAACATTTTAACATGGGAGTCTAAGGGGACTGACTCACTGCTGGAGCCAGACTCTAGTGGTTGTTAGAGGAACTGCAGCTTCTGGATCTTCATTGTTGATGCTTCACTTTCCTTGGTGTTCAGCATCAAATAAAAGCACAATCACTTTTCCCATATAGACTGCCGCCATAAAGTGGTAACACTGAAATTCAGGGTTTGAGAATTTGGGACTTATTCTTGGTCTCCCCCACTCCTTTACAATATCCTGGGATCACCCCTGTAACACTCTACTTCTCTTTCCTCAAAGTTCGAGCCAACTTGAACCAGACTCTTTTTTTTTTCTCTCCTTTATCTCCTGTTTGTGCAGCAGTGTGACCTTTGACCTACCGATGCTGCCCCTCCAAAGTCCTGCCCTCCACACTTTTAACATGTACTGTAGCTATCAGTGAAACCAAACCATCAGCCCAAACTGATAAAACTTGACCCCGGTCCGACCTTTTAAACCTCTGAACTCTCAGACGACCTCAGAATTCAGAGCCAGTCACAACAATCGCAGCTGGAGAAATAAAACTGAGGCCAGGACGAGTTTTGATGGATAAGAACTTGTATCTTTATCATACAATTTTTTTGGATGCTGTTGTATAATCTCACTTTGTTTGGCTTTTCACCTCCTTTCTGATATGACAGTAATTCATCATCATATTCATAGCTGTGTCCAAAACACCTATAAGCCAACTCCAGAGCTGTTGGCATGCACACTGTCGATTGAAATTTGAGTCGGGGGGTTCCTTTAAAGTTTAAAATTGTTCCACCAGACTGTCCAGAATAGCTGTTAGATCAATTGCCATGATTGGCCAACAGATAACACCGTGTCTACAGAGGCCGAGCTCTAGTGTATCTAAAACTACAATACAATGAATTCCAGTCATAAAACCACTAGAAAATTCAGTTTTTATTTTTTCAGAATTCATTGGTGTGAAGTAAGTTAAACGTCAGCGCCTCGTCGTGCTGTTTCCTGCTGGATGTTCCCGCCGACAGCTTTTCTTTTTCTTTTTTACAGAGTGTCAGAGCTGGATATTTATTCAGCAGACATGACAGCTGGTGTGATAATAGACACACAGACACAGGAAAGCTCGAGGAATAAGCATGAACTTCTTCTATTTACCCTGTAATGTCATCTCTGTGTTGAATGTTGGATATGATCTACCTTAACTCTCCGGTCCGCGGCGGTGTGGCCAGCAGTTGAACCTCACACTGTACAGTCGAGACGATAGGCTGCAGTGATTACATCTGTCCCTAGAGCGGGGTCCAGGAAAATGGCCCTTTTCCACATTTCTATTATCACATTTGACCTTCCTCATCCTCCCTGGCCTGATGAAATGAGCATTTAAGGCACACTTATTAAACATAATCTAGTGAAGTTATTAAAACAAGCCAGCTTACTGAGAGATCTGCCACAATTCAATTACCTGTGTAGCTGGAGGGAGAAGCGGCCAGAAAGGGTGACGAGTCTTCTGCTTTTATAGAGCGGGAGGAATGGAGTAGTTAGCGTGGCTTCAATTAACACAATGGGGCTGTGGCGGTAATGAGCTAGCCCGCCATTGGCTGGGAGGAGAGTTGGATGTTGGCGGCTGTCTGCTGTCAGCGCTGAGGGCAGTGTCGGGGCCACGGAGAGCTCATACTTCCTTGTCACTCACTTCCTAGTTAGTTCCTGGATTGTGGCTTTTCCATTAGAGCCGGAGTCAAAGATATGACACTGTCATTACAGTGCAGCGCTGGAAAAAAAACTGCAAAGACAATTTATTTCATTTTTAAGAAGCTGGCTGTTATAAATTACTGTCATTTTCTTGTTTAATTATCTATTATCTTACTTTATGCTATTTTTAGTTTCCCTTCCGTCTTTCATCATCGCTGATCTTGTCACATTTAAAGGAGCTTTTCCTTCATCTCATCATATTTGCCTTTTCGCCTCCATGACACTGTCGATGACCCGATGCAGCTACTTTGTGTGTCTTTGTGTTGGTGTCTTGTTCGGTGGCGCAAAGTGCATCCTCCCTGGACGTGTGCACTGAAATGTCGACATTACTTCGGATCAGAGGGTCTTGAGGATGTTGTCGCACTGACGAGGCCTCGACGATCAAACTTTATTTTCAGAGCAGGAAGTAAAGTGAAAGTTGTGAAAGCAGCAACATTCCTGAGACAAATAAAAAGTCTTTGTCTCTTTTCGATGAACTTTGGACTCAAAAATAAAGTAGAGGAACAAAAAGTTGGGCGGGCAGGGAGAGATCATGGTGGTACAATATTAGTATTTAGATCAGCTTCATTCCCATCACATCATGTGGGTCTTTATGATATGAATTAGAAGCTTTCACAAATACCTTGTTACAGCGTAACTTTACAATAATAATATGCAGTATTATGGTCATGTTTTTTTTGGAAAATGTTGATCTTTTTTTTAAAAAAATGACAAAATAAAGATGAAGATAATTGGTCACGTGACGTGTGTATATGTATTTATCAAACCTGAAGTGAACCTGAAGCAGCCGCAGGTGAAACAAGGTGAGGTCGTCTCAGTGAGCGCCAGTCACATTTCCTTTTCACCTTAGTTGTTCCTGCGACCAACCAGCACCTGACAGCTAACCCTGGCGAGAACACGAACTCGTGAGGACAACTCAGTCACATGTCAATTATAATTGCTTTTGTAATATTTTAGCTCATCTGAGCCCCAGCAAAGGTTCTGATATAGTGTTGTGTATTATGTAGTGGGAGCTGTAGCTGTGATTGTTATTATTATGTCTGTGACGTTAGTTTATAATGGATGTAACTCCATGAGCTGCTGTAATCCTGATTCCTGTAGTGTATCGGTAACGCATGTGAAGAACCGATAGTTCGGGTCCAATGTGGCTTTCACTGCTAATGATAATGGGAGCAGTAAAGAGTCGTCACAGTGTGGCAGCCGCAGCCATATCATGACAAGTCCAGCCACAAACGCAGCTGTAACCTGAGCAATAACCACAGCGCCGCTGCAGCTCGCCCTTTTTCTGAAGGAGTAAAGAGCAATAAATGTATAATGCGACGTGTCACATCATCTCCTCCACCTCTAGTGTCTGCAGAGCGCTTCCCTAAACTGGCAACGTGTTATTAACTGGACTGGACCAACACTAACTGTTCCTGTGGATATGAGTAATGTTGTAATGTAATGTGACTCTTCAGGATGTATACATGTATATATTTCTAATACTTTCTCACGTAACATACGCATTAAGTTGTATCATATTAAGACAGTAGACATAAGAGTTTTTATTAGTGTGTCAATTGTCCCTGCAGAGCAAGACGAATTCTTTGTTTGACATCTTTTTCTATTCTCATCCCCCTCCCCCTCCCTTCCTATTAGTTCTGCTTTGTTTAATGTAATTTTGTACGGTGGCCCTGATAGCTCACACAAACAAACACATGCAAACGAAGAAGAATATCTGTAGTAATACCACTCTGACAACGGGTGACCAGCATTTAGGGAAAAGGAAGGAAACACAAGCAGACGCAGAAACATCAACATCGTCTTTTTTCCCCGGGAACTTGGTTTCTACCACGTAACTTCCATCTGGTTTTAAACCTGAAGCTGGTTCTGAAAGGTTTCTGATCAGGGTCGGTTTATTAGCTGTCGGTCACATGATCTTCACGAGTTGTAACCCAGTTGTTACTGACCTGTAGGTGCAAAACATTTTTCATTTTTCTATTTGAAATACTTTAGGGCGTTCTGTGTGACATGCAGTACATCACTGCAAGTGTTTTCAATAGGAAATATGTCATTTTTACCTTTTTAATGTGTGTCTTGGTTAGACTTGGGCAATATCCAAAATGTAATATCTCAGTACAGTCCAAACCCAGATATCACAATACACAATATTATTATCATTATATTATTGTATTTTATGTTTCAGGTGTTTTTTATAATATTTAATTATATCATATATGTATTTGAAAATATGAAAAATATCATTGAATATCGCCTCTGAGAAGACATTATGTCTTTATGAGACGTGTCTGTTGGGGCATTTGTTTGATTGACATTTATCTCAGCCAACCAATCTCAACTGTGGAGGCAGCTCCACTAAGACTCCTCCCCCTAAAACACTTGCTGTAGGTGACGTCACAGATGCTCCACCCACCGGTTACCGTGACAATCGTGAGCATTTCAATGGATAACAAACAGGAAACCTGTTGCGATCTTCCACGGCTGTATCGCAACGCTGCTCTGTTTCCAACTGACTGGCACTCGCCCATGTGTCCACGTGCATGTGTCTGCATCTCTATTAACATGTGCTGCTGTGTGTGAGTGTATATCTGTTTACCTCTGTTTGTTCCAGTGTCTCCTGCAGCACGCTGGGATCTGTGGGTTATCAGTGTAATTGGATCACCTCCCTGTCATCTTGTCCCAGTGTTTGTTGATAGGCCCTGTTTTAATTTGGCCTTTGTCTCTAATCTGTGGTAGCTGGCCCTCACCGCAGTAATCCCTCAGATAAGTGACAGACAGATTGGGTATCTGAGGAGCAGCAGCCATGTGCCCTGGCCCCCGTTTGTAAGCCTCTGTAAATATGAAGGTGGAGGGGCTATTTAATGGGGAAAGCAGAGTAATATGAAAGAGGGAGACGTGGATGAGAGAATGTGGGTTTTCTGTCAGAAAGCTCGGATACTTAACTCTAAAGTCAAACCAAGGTCAACAGAAGGTGTCAGCTGAGGTCAGAGGAGCTTCCAGCATTTTGAGGCTGTTCCTCTGTGTCTCAGTCCCACTGAAGATTACTGCTGAGACACACTCTCACACACACAGCTGCAGTTCACACCACCTCAGCCGAACAGTCATTTCATCTGACTCATCAAATCTCTGGAAAGGAGTGAGATTATAGACTCATCTGCTAATTCTTGAAGATTTCCACCCAGACTGTTTTTAAAAGCTTACAGCAAGATTACGAATAAATCTTTCTCTATGTCTTATGTCAATGTTTCCAGACTGATATAAAGCTGTGGATCAATATCATATTAATAAGTGTGGTTGCCACCTTTAGCTGACAATTAAAACATTTTCTTGGGGAAAAAAAATATTTCAGAAATTTTTTGTCTTTTTCTGTGAAAATAAAATATTTTTGAAGGCAATCATTTTTCTAAGTTTTTTTATTTTTATTTAATTTATTTTTTCTCCCAGAAAAAAAATTCACTTGCCACTCTGGAGTGTTTATATATATATATATATATATATATATATATACATACATATGCTGCTGTGTGTGAGTATATATCTGTTTACCTCTGTTTGTTCCAGTGTATATATACATATGTATGTATATATACATACATATATATATATATACATATATATATATATACATACATATATATATATATATATATATATATATATATATATATATATATGCTATACAATAAAGTTTAGTGAGATTATCCTGTCAAAAAAAAAAGAAATTCACTATGAAATTCTAAATTAGAAGGTGCATTTTCATAAAAGCCATGTCCAAAATTCGTGTCCTGGGAAAGAATATAAATTTTCCGGGCCAGTCGCTCAAAAAAACACTAGAATCTTGGGAAAACTAAGATGGGAGAAATGCGCTTATTTGTTTCCTCCCTGGGAGTGGGGGAGAAAATAGATAGTGCTTTCATGCCTGTGCTGCAGATATGAAGTGCTGCAAGGCTTCACCACACTGCATTTGATTAATTATGTTTTGTTGTATTTGTGTTTTAAACTGCGTCAGACTGTTTTAATAGTTTCGGGTGTTTAATCATCTTTTTACTTCTGTGAATCCGTGAGCACATTCTGGTTGAAATGAGCCCTGTGTCAGTCCTGAGGGGTGACATGGTGATGAGTATGACATCATCAGCACGGACGAGAGACAGCCAATAACAGCAGCGGTCCTGCAGAGCCGCTCAGTAGACGTTTTTGGCCTGTCCGGCGTGGAGGTCACGGGATCCTGGCCGGCGACTGCAGCATCTGGCTATCAGGGTGTTAGCGTGCGGAGAGGATACAGAGAGGCCGGAGTGACGCAGTTAAAGTTTAGTCCTGATACCACGGCAACTGTCTGATGCTCCTCTACGGGGGAAAAAAAAAAAAAAGAAGAAAAAAGAAAGCGAGAGGAAAGAATCTGCTGTCCCAGGCTCGTTTGGAGAGGAGCCTAATTGAATTAGGGCAGAATGAGAACATGGAGGAACAGTTCACATGCTTGGTAAATGCCTGGAGATCCGTTACTTAGTCTTGGCAGGATCCTCGGCTCTTTTAAAGCTGACACTAAAACCACTGAGTACACTGAGAAATGACAGCCATCGAGAGGAACTCGACCTCATTTCCCACCAGGGATTCCAGGTTCATCCCTCTCGCACCCAAACACGCTTATCATGTACAATTGTGCTTGTACTTTCTATACGTTCTCAATTAAGTCATTGATAATCAGTAAAACGTATGTTATATCATAATTTTGTTTTACTGAAGAAAAACTGTTTAATCAGCCTTTTTATGTGTTGGAGCTTCAGATGACGCTCTGTGCATGTGTGGGACTAGCTGCTGCACGTGTTTGACTCTGGTCATTTCCTAATTTAATTTAAATGTAAGTGAATCTGAAGTCTCATCAGAAAAGTAGTTTCAGCTAACAGCTGCATGATCACACACTCACTGTTGTATGTTATATGAATCCTTAACATTGGTCGTCTTTAATACCACAGGAGAAAAACACACATGTTGCTGTTTATTGCTGAGACATTGTGAGGCCAACTACCTGCTCATATCTCAAGCAGTCAATCTTATCATCGCAGCAACTGTAGCACTAGATCTCCAACTCGGCTCCTTTTAACCATCCCCGGGGTGCATTCAGAGGCCGGTAAAACTGCTTCCTCCTTTTTTATGTGCCGAGCTGCAAAATAGCAAATTACCTTGGATGCACTTCCTTCTTTGAATACTTTCAAAAGATCTTTTACAGGCTGCACTAAAGGAAACATGTTGCTCTTTTACATAATCCTAGACTTGTATCACTGGTGTGGCCTGTGTGCCTCTTCTGTCACTATTTACCTCGTGTTGCTTTTATATGCTGCATGTAAGCTCTGAGCCTCTCTTCTGATTGGCTGACTGTTTTCTGAGTGAGCCAATAAAAATATAGCAGATTTCAGGTAAAAACACCAAATCTTGGTGACTGCTTTGTTGTGACATCACAAAGTTCCAGAAGTCCTGACGGCTGGTTTTAAGGCTCAGTTTCTGAATACAGGCTGTGTGCATTTCTCTGTGGACTGAGGCTTTGATACTTTCACAGTATTAATATGGAACCTACACCTGATCTATAATCAAACTACACATGGACAGAAACCTTTACACTGGATGGACCTTTAAAAACACTGTCCCAGTTCTCTAGATAATCTCCAGAATATGCCGTCCGAAGACTATTTCTCTAAAGGAATGTAGTTCCTGTTGTGTTTTGACAGAAATGCATTTTTTTGAATGATCATTTTCAGTGCTGTGGGCATCACAAACATAATTCCAGTCACCTGCATTGTACTGGGTGAAGGGAGATCTCCAAAAGCTCAGAAAAAACAGTTCAAGTCCATGCAACACTGAGGCTGTGGCCTCCTCCTGGGAGCTGACACCTCTGACACGCAGCTTTGTCTTTGCTCTGTTCTTGGAGCTGCAGTCTGGTTCATGCCATCACCGGGCGTCCTGCTGCACCGGTCCTGTTTGCCCTGTCCTCCCCAGCAGCAGGGCTCGCTGTAGCCTGTTTGTTTTAATCAGCACTATGTTTGCCAAAGAGCTTACCTCAGGAGATGGGAGTCCTTGTGTGTTCTCCTGCGATGCAGAGAGGACGAGGCCAAGTACAGTCATAGTATAAAAGACACAAATAGAGTAAGCCGCTTTTTGCTTTCATTTTTATTCAATTTTTCCTTGGAGATTCTTTCCTCAGGACATGAAAGCATCTCCACACTTGGCTTCTTGCAAACACTCTGTAGTTTTTTACGTTTTTCTGAGACTGTCCTCGGTTTAAAAACTGGATCCATACGTTGTCTGTGCCAGCACCTGTTAGGCGACCTCTAATGGACACAGGAATTATGACGGGAGCAAAGGAGGGTCAACACATCAGATCGTCGCTCGTTCCCCACCCATAACCAACAGTCATCCTTGTGTCTTTTAACCATTTCCACTCTACCGGCTCCTTGTACCACCAGCGTCTAAAGGTCTTACTCATTCTTACCCACAGACTGTAAATAAAGCTGAGTGTCACCCACAGGTTTTCTGAAGAGCGGTTGTGAAGCTCAGATTATTTCTGCTGTAAAGTTGGACATTTTAACATGGGAGTCTATGGGGACTCTAGTGGTCATTAGAGGAACTGCAGTGCACTTGATTGTTCTTACCACGCGTCATTCAACCACATCTAAAGTAAAAGGTTCAAAATCCAAGCTGCATCCAAATGCGTCCCCGGTCTCTCTTCAAGGATCTTTTTCTCTTCGTCTTTGTCGTTTGGACAGAATGAGTGAGAGTTATACAGACGGGGGACAGCAGTGCACATTTCATCGGTCGGTCTCTCCCACAAATGGAAAGTGATAGAAGCAGTAGCCGGAGCTTGAGAGGGAAGTGGAAGCGCTGCCTTCTTCTCAATCATGTTGTAAATTGAGTATAATTGTCGGAAAATTACAAAAATCATTGGATGCAGCCCTCGACCCCAATTCTGCCGTCAGAAAAGAGGTTTTTTAGACACTTAAATGATGTGACGAGCTCCTTCTGAAGCACTTCCAGGCCTCAACTCGCACAAAAAAGCTTCTTCAATAATCTTTGTGTTGTGGAAAGTTTTTTTTTCTTCGCTCTCCTCTTTGATCGCTCTCATTACATGTCTACTTTTGGCATTCACATCTCCACGCCCCTCCTCCCCCCTCCTCTTATTTGTTCTCCATTTCAGCACCGTCTGCCAGTCAGATTATCATCAGCCCTCATTTAGCACGTCCACTCCCAGCCAGACATACCATCTTTGGCATCACACCCTTCTGTCAGGCTGCTCCTCAATGGCATCACCTCAGCCCACGATCCGTCCAACACCACCACCCCCCACCCCCCCACCCCCCTTTGTCAGCAGCACAAAGTTGATCTATTTACCCACCATCCCACTGATCTTTTTCACAAACAACCCGAGCTAAAGGAAGGAGGGGAGGCAGAGATGTCAGCCAGCCAGTCAAACAACCAAGCAGCCCAGCCTGCCAGCCAAACACAGCTCCTCTCCTTCAGTCGGCTGTAAAGCCCATCTGCTGGAGGCAGCATTAGATGCAATATCCAATTCAATCCCTTCCCTCAACTTTCCAGAAAGCTTTTAGCCACATTTTAGCACACAAAAGCTGCTGCTCTGGCCTTTGTAGCTTGAGCTTCTATTTAAAAAGGTGAGGGTGAGGATGCAGGGGGAAGAAATCAATAAAGTGTCCTGGCTCTCAATCTTCTTGGCCTGCAGTGGAGGTGTTTTTAGGTTGGGAGAGGGAGGGAGGGCAGTGGAAAGAGGTGGACTGTTTTTGTCATTCATAAGCTTTGCTGACAAATCCTTGACATCATTTGGCGGATTGTATCGATAACTTCTTTCCCGGACTGCAGAGGACAAATCGAAATCATTTGTCTGGCTTTGTTGGGGTAGCGGTGGCGGCGGCGGCGGTGG
>NW_019525428.1:1628246-1640376 GCF_002814215.2 Seriola lalandi dorsalis
GGGGGTGGAGGTGGTGTGGGGTTGCCACGGGCAGCGGAGAAGAGGATGACGTCCAGGACAAAGCCGGCAATGCCAACCTCGGATGTGACATTGGCAGCTGAAAGCGTTTTGTACCGCAGAGAAGTTCAGAGGTCGCAGTGGGACAAGCCGGTTGTGTCATTCTCAGCAGTTCTTAGAGTTGACGGAGGCCGGACAGCTGCTGCTCCTTACTCGCAGTAAAGATGCAGATCAGTGTTCTTTTAAAAGAGATTTTCCTTCTGGATCACAACATCCCAAAAAAATTACAACAAAAACTGGAGGCAAATCAGAAAAAAGAAAAAAAAAAAGGAATGACATCAATCGGCATGTGTCTTGTAACACTGACTGATATCCAATTTAATCCTAAAATGCACACAAATATGCACTTACACTCACTCACACCCCAAAAAACACATTTATCTCTCATAAATATGCCCACTCACACAGATCTGTATTCATGTATTCTTAGTGGGGGCTGTTCCAGAGGGGAGAAAAAGAGCTCGCTTTTCCTGCCTGCTGTTTTGACAGTTGTGGGCTTGAGCGTCAAATGGCAAATCTCTTAATCTGCCCTTATTAATACGAAAAACATGAGACTGTCTGATATTGTCACACACATTCCCCATCTGCACTGAGATGAATGCAGAGGGAAATAGCAAAAAAAAAATACTACAGAGGTATTAGCATTACATAATTTAAAAAAATAAATAAAAAGGATTGTGATGGTTCAAATGCTTCTCTGGTGACACCTGGATCCAGACTGGTGGTGTGAGCTTTGGTGTTAGGCTTGGAAATTGTGTGTGTGTGTGTGTGTGTGTGTGTGTGTGTGTGTGTGTGTGTGTGTGTGTGTGTGTGTGGGGAGGCTTTCCGTTTTGGGAACAGGGATGAGACAGTGCTAATCGCAGTGTGTATCCGTGGCTGGGGGGGAATCTATTTGGGTGAATGAAAATGGCTAGACTAGCTTAATTAGTTTGATCCCTGTTTGAGAGCTGTGAAAGGTCAAAAAACTAGGTCTGAAAGGTCTGTCTGGACCGTGCCCTCCCGACCTTCATCTCTTCATTTTTTTTTTTTTGGCTCTGGTTTTGTCTTCTGCAGCAACTTCGGAGCTTTTTTTAGAAAATCCAGGCCAGGCATCACGATGCCACGAACGAGACGCCGCAGATTTCGGATAGATCTCTTCAAAGCCTGAGAAAATATACATAAATTCCCCTTAAATGGTCCCATCCAAAACCCACCCATCATACACGGGTTTTGTGCATGTCTGATTCCAAATTCAAGTGCTTAATTTTCTGCTTTTTATTTATTTTTTTGGTGATTTGGAGGCAAAATCTGGTATTAATGCAGCTCAGCAGAGACAGAGTGGGGCGGGGTTGTTTGGGTATGAGGGAGGGTAAAACTTCTGGAGTGAAGCCACCACCTACAGGTCTTTGGGAAGCTTCTACCTGTTGGCAAAGGTGGGTACAAAATAAGACACGCTACACATGATCAACAGCAGAGCTCAGTTCAAAGGCAAAAATTAGCATAGATTTATGTTGCTTCAAACCAACCAGGGCGCAGACACTGTGTCGTCTGACTGCGGCTGGAAGTAAGAGTGTTTATACCTGATCCAAAAAGGTCACACTTGGAAAAATCGTCTTTGTGTTTGCAAAGCAATGAATTGTACATCGAGGATAATGACGCACAGTTTTCGTGAGACACATGTTCAAGGTTTGTTTTCATTTGTACTCATGAAAAAAGGTGGGAGCTGTGTGAAGATCACAGCCTGAGACAAGTTCAAGACATTCATACATCCACACGCATCGCTAATTACTGCGTGGAGCAGGACCGATTGTTGGATTGTCAATTTCAGAACTTTTGGAAAACTCCTCAGACGCAGCGCTCCCTGATTCTGCCAAACCGAAAAGTTTCAGACGCTCTTAGAAGATCTGAAAAAATATTTTATCAGATGCATTACCGAGGAATTAGGTCGTAGAAAATACTCCTTTAATAGTTTACATTATCTTTGGTCAGAGGCAAAGTCTAGCATAATGTTCTTACTTCAACTTAACTAGATGCCTGAAATAAGGCCTGAAGTCTGTCAGTAAATACCAAGGTCCTGATTTCTTTAAGTTTTTACATCTGTTACTGATGCTAACGTGATGCTAACAGGGGTTAGCCCAGAAAAACACGTCATCCCTTCCATATCATCCTCTGGAATAGAGCGTGGGGAAATATCTCAATGATCAAGAAGAGTTTAGTTTTGGTCGTCGTCCATCACCTGACCAGAGGAAACCCTGATGCACAAGTCAGATTTGGAAACTTGTGAACTTCATCTGCTAATCTTTCACCCGATGAGATGTCATTGAGGAGTCCCCCCCCCCCCTTTGTAGAACTCCTTTGTTTTGCCCGACAATGTCATTCACACTAACTCGTACACTTTTACATCGTATTGCTGCATTATTCATATAAGAGCTCGCCCCTTGAAAAGTCCAACATTTGACTGTAATAAGACTTTGAGAGCTTCTGTCTTTGAGACTCGGCCCGAACGGGAAGGGTCTTTCTTTTTCTTTTTTTTTTTAATCTTCAAACACCCACTGATTATGTCTCAGTGCCCGTGCTCTGAGGAGCGTTATCCATGTGGTCACAGAGGGAGAAAAGAAAAAAAAAAAGCATTAAGGTCGTCAAAATATTACTTCATGTTCTTTTTTGTTTTTGTGACTGGTCTCTGTGAAGGTGTGCCGTTCAAACGCTCTTTAATCTGAAACATTTGCGCTTGTTTCTCAGCCTGTTCGACGTCACCGTGGCAGCGTCAGCAGAAAACTGCAGCGAGCACAATGTTATCAGAGCAACTTTGCGCAGGAGAAGTTGTAACATGGTGCAATTTTCCTTTTATAGGAACAGTGAGGAAGTTACAGGGTGAGTGGCAGGGACACTTTGAGCAAGGTCAGAGGTATTGGGAGTGAAGAGGGGGTGGGGGGGGCTGCTAACCCCTCCACCCCCCCACCCTATTGTTGTGCCCCCTATCCTCTTGTGCATCCAACTTCAATTCCACTTCAATTTTTATCAACCTTCTGCTCGCCTCTCAAGGAGATAGGATTCAAACCCTGACACGCATTAGCCCCCCAGATTGACTTGATACTGCCACACCCAGGGGACACTCCACAAAAAAGGAGACCCAGTTTTTTTTTTCTCCCCCCTCCACCCCCGCACCTCCTTTCACTTCAACCTGTTTCCTATCTCTCACCCACTTGCCCTCTACATCATGTGTCCTTCCATTTCTTATCCTCTCCTCCTCCTCCTCCTCCTCTTCCTCCTCGCTCGCTTCTATCTCCATCCCCTCGCCGCTTGTCCATCCTCCACCTCATCTTGTTTTCCCCAGTGCATGCCTCCTTGTCAGTCAGCTGTCGGCGCGACATTCCACCTCCTCCTTCAGCGTGATGGACAGGCGCCACCGGGTTCTGATGGAGTAATTTGCTTACGAAAACAGGCTGGCATCAAAAAAAGGAAAAAAAAAAAGGACAGATGGCGGCAAAACCAAGTGATTGCATTAAGAACGGGGACGAGAGAGAGAGAGAGAAAAGTGTGTGTTGGGGGGGTTGGGGGGGGGTCAAGGTGAGAGGGGAGGGTTTTTCCATTTCCATTCATCACGGCGGCCGATAGACAGAACACAGACAGTTTCTTTTTTCTCTTTCCATGACATTTTTGAGGCTGAAGTCGTCTGTAGGAGCCAGAGTCGGGTCAGAGGACACACTCCAGATACAAATACCACAGAACACACACTCGTCTGCCCTGACTCCTGCAGTACTGTCAGTGTGTGTGTGTGTGTGTGTGTGTGTGTGTGTGTTGTTATTTTTAGGATTGGTGGAGGGTAATCAATCCCTAACCTTTGCAATGTTTGTTGATGATTTGAGACACATGATCCACCTCGGTCAACTAGCATTATGTTTAGTGGATAGTTTAATACAGTGAAACTTAAAGTTGCATAATGAGATACAGGTTTAGAAACTTTGAACTTTGCTTTAAAGATCTCATATTTTTTATCTGACATGTTGATCCATACGTCCAATGTATTTGTGCTTTTAAGAACCGAACACTTTCAGCTCAGTTTTCTGCTTGATCAAATAAAAACATGGTACAATATTAATATAGAACCTACTCTTGCTTTATAATCAAACATCACATGGACATCTACCTTTTTACAATATGGACCTTTCATGACAAACACACACCTGCTAAATTGAAGAGAGACTAAATGTAACCCAAACAAAAGTAAGACTCAGATTCTACCTGGACTTCTTCAAATTAGACCAGACCTCCAGTGAGCAGGTACACTCACAGAGCACTTTATTAGGAACACCTGTCCACCTGCTTATTCATGCAATTATCCAATCAGCCAATTACGTGGCAGCAGTGCAGCGTAAAAAAAAAAAAACCCTGCAGATCCAGATCAAGAGTTTAAGTTCACATCACGGTCTTTGGAGCTTTCACTCAGAATGGAGCCAACCACAACAAAAAAACCTTGTTGATGAGAGAGGTCAGAGGTCAGAGGTCAGAGGAGAACGGACTGACTGGTTGGAGCTGACAGAGAGTTCTACGGTCACTCAGATAACCACTCTCTAGAACTGTGCTGAGCAGAAAAGCTTCAGCGTGAACAACACGTCCTACAACCTACAACAGAAGACGACCACGCCAGCTTCCACTTCCTGTCACCACCAACAGGAACCTGAGGCTGCAGTGGACACACACTCACCCGCACCGGACAGTGGAAGATGGTGCATACAATAAAAGGCTGTGCTTTTGACCTTTTTGTGTGTTTTCATTAGGATTTAGAGAATATTGTGTTTTTGTCTCCAGCAGAGAAACATTTCAACCTGTTTGGTGTTTTTCTTTAGAGAGAAATAACGTTTACTTTGACATCCTCTTTGGAGGCCGTAATTAATGCCGTGACCCCTGGACTCCTGCTTCTGAAATTAAACCAGCTAATAATAAATAATAAATCTCTAACAACTAACTTTGTTTTTGGAGAAAAAAGAAATTCCTGTGTGTGTTTCTGCTCTCTCAAACCTTAAGTACAGTTTTTATTTTTTTACCCATATCATGTGGGAAAACACTGCAGTCAGGTTTACATACTGTGCTGACCAAACCCACAGTGGTGACCAAACAAGGAGCAGCCATCACATTCACAGGAGCTACCATAAATGAATCTACACACACACACACACACACGAACACGCTCATGTGTGGCTGTCCGGCCTGCTGGTGATTCCTCACAGATAGTATTGATCGGAGACGCGGGCCTCATTCATTACAGGCTGACTAGCAGCAGATGAGCTGCGGCTTAATGCTGAGCAGGGCCTTTCGCTGTCATCTGGAAAAACCACAAGGGTAAATTGTAGAAGCTATGCATAAGTAAATGTGAAGGTGGGCTGTATGTCTTACTCAGCAGCATTACGTAACACGCAGCGTTCACTCGGCGAAGAGGGGGACGCGCTTTTGTCCTAAAATAATTATGTGATCATATGTGATGATGAAGCCGGAGGTTATTCTGACTGTAAAGGATGTTTCTGCCAGTGGGAAGAACTGACAAACGTTATTCAACATCAGAGATCAGTTCATACTTCATATCATTTTATCTTATACTAAAAATGGACAATAAGGCTTCTGTTGTTTGGATACATTACAAATACATACAGTATATTTCAAATGTTTCAGTTAAAACTAACTGTATTTATGTATTTAATATCCTATATTTCCATGGGGATAAATTAATTACATGATTTATGCGTTTATACATTTAAGGGCGTAAGTGTCCTCTTCAGCTGAAGCCACTGACCACAGTTCTGCTAGTTATTATAGAGCTGATGTAAAATCAGGCACAAAACAACCTAAAATGTTTTTCTTTTTATTAGTGTATTTAACCCAGGCATTTTTAAAAACATTTAATTTAAAGTTAGTGCAACACAGCTTGGCCTTAACCAGACAAACAAGTGAACATAAAACTTTAACCAAAATGTTTTCACTTACAAAAATGATGAGAATCAAATTAAGTTCTTGTTTAACAAAGATAGACATGAATCACATCTTAGATTTTCTGATTTAATTGTTAAACTACCTTAACATTTTAATTAGTTTGCATAAACAGTTAAATCAGAGTTAAAGTGATTGGAAACCTTCATCATATTCCAGCAGTGTTGCTACTGGAGTTTCTGAAAGTTGGAGTTACTAGCCAGTGATGACGCATGATTTAAGATACAATTTCCTAATTAACTTGTTAGCAAACTGAAACTTATTGACACAGAGAAACATTAGCATCAGCATGTTCACAACATGAATGTAGGTCCAGTATTCATTCATTCTCTCGCCGCACTAGCTTATATTTACCAGCTAGCTGCTAACACTGTCTACGTCTCTGTCAGGAGGATGTGACGCTGAACCAAACAAAAAACTGAGTGTCAGAAAACCAAGACAATGAGCTGAAAGAGGCTACAGCGCTCCACAGAGCCGAGGGTCCTGCAGGGGTCCGCCGCTTCAAATACTGATCAACCCAACCAATCAAAACCTTTCTGACTTCTAGCCTTTAAAGCAAAGCACTGTTTCCTTGTGACATCTATCTCTACGTCTGTGATATCTATTTATGACTAATATCTTTTTTATTTTTAGATGCAGAATTTGAGCCTTGGGATTAGCGTAAAGTTCTCTCTTTATCCTCAGAAATAACTCCCCCACCTCAAATAATACTTTCTGTTTGTCTGACTGTAGCTGCGGCCGCTGCAGTAATCTGTGAGTTATCTGAAGCTGGATTCTGGCCGTCTGTGATCGGAGCTGGTGGAGACTCTGACAGACAATGCCTTCTTTCTGTCCCGGCCCTGCAGACTCTGCCTCATACATGCAGCTGTATTTCCCCAGAGAGTCTGTCGCATTCCTGTTTCCACAGTGCAGCACACTGCCATTTTCAACGGGGGACCGGGATCACAAAGAGAAGAGCTCCAATTGCCTCTGCGAAACCTGGCACAGCTGCGAATTTGGCCTTTTGGATGCTTCATTTTCTCCCCTCTACGTTTTCTCTCAGTTCCCGGGCTGCAGGAAAAGAATGACTCCTGCTTAACGATAAAATCAATGTCATTTTGAGGCAGCAGCGAAGAGGGAGGGTGGAGACGGAGGGCTGGAGAGAAGAGGAGGGAAGGGAAGGTGAAAGGGGGGAAGTTGGGGAGGCGAGTATATTACTGAGCTGGCAAATGTGCCCTCATGCCAGGGAGTCAATTTGAGTGAAGCCGTGCAATGTGACATCATTTACTCAGAAATCCCTAATTTGTCAGCATTAATATTTCAGCCCCAGCATCGCCTGTCACAGTGTGCCAGAGATGACTGATCAATCTATAAAACGGCCGCAGCTAATTTATTGAATATTTATGTGCAATGTCATGTGCAGGAGAGAAGCAGAATTTATTCCACCGCGCTCTGCTCGTACGGCCGGGAACTTTTTCTAAAAATCAAATTCTAGCTTTGCAGAGAATATGAGAAAAATCTGCATGACACAAAATATCACAGAGTCAAATTAGAAATGAGGAGGTGTGAGCTGATTGGAAAGTGACAGAGTGACAGGCAGAGAAATGTACTCAGATCATTTAAATAAATAGGGAAATAAATACATTTAATTTTACTTTATAAAAATAAACATATTAGTGAGTCGTGTGTAAGAAAATTTTAAGATGAACAATATTTTCATTTAGAAAATCTGGAAAATTGCACACTTATTATTTTGACTAAGTTACTTATTATTTACATTTAAAACAATGTAAATAAACATTAAAAAAAAAAAAACTTCACGTAACCTCTTGTAAATATTCTTCTCATCATATTTGGACCTTTTAATTTTTAATTTATCTTTTTTTAAACGCGACTTTCTTGCCTCTTGTTTTCATGTTTGTTTTTTATTTAAAGAGAGTTTTATGTAGATTGTACATTAGATCATGTGATCTTTAAATTGCATTCAGAGCTGTGTTTCAGGATATACAGTAAACTGCACCGTCTGTTTGTCTTTCACATTTACAGACCCTTTTGAGGCAGCGTCTAGTGTGCAGACAACCTCTTTTTCAAATGCTACCTTTGTCCTGCACCTGTGCACAACTGTGGATGCATGTGCACACGATCCTCCCTCTCTGCCTCTAACTGCCAGTTGCCTGACCGGGGGTCACGGCTTGGATTATGGGGATCCATAACTGCCCCCTCCCACCTGAGACATTTCTGACAAGCCAGAAAGTAAACTCTGTAAAAGACAAGATTTCAGATTTTATTTTTCACTAACAGTTCAGTTTTCCTCACTACATCATGGTCTGAGTGTTTCAGCTTTATCTAGTCCTTTTGTTCAATCTGGTTTTCTATAATCACTTATTTTTCAGCTGTTTTAGTATTTTTAAAAAATTATCAGAATCTTATTAAAAGAAAAAAGATGTTTAATGTGTTTGTGTAATTGCAGAATTTAAACACATCACGTCATAAATTTACAGAAATACGACAGAGCACATGATTTCAGTGACTTTAGCTCCAGTCCCGACTTTTCTTCTCGAACCTACGTTAAAGCTCCACACTGCAAAAGCTCATGTAAGAATATCTAAATTAAAATAAACTACTGCTTGTTCCTTAAGAAAGAATCTGCAGTTTTCAACCTTGAACAAAAATCCCAAGACCCACTTACTAGTTTTCTTTTCCAGAGCTTTCAACTGCACCACACAGTCTTCATCAGTGGAGTTTGTTCAGTTGTCATGGAGATGGATCTGTTGACATGTCAGCTCAGAAGCTGATGTGATTTTTGCATTTTAACAAATCCATCCTCCATGAACAAACTCCATCCGCTGATGAAGACCTTGTGACACAGTCGAAAGCTCTGGAAAAAAAAAATGTTAATGGTCAAATGACTAAAACAAAGAAAAAGAATAAACGTAGATGTTTTTCCGGGTGAGATTACGGGTTCAGACTGATCCAGAACGTGTTGGAAAAGAAGCGCTCTTTGTTTAATCCCTGGGTCAGATTCACAGTAGAACAACTGAGTCTGTGCAGCTGAAAATGATGAATCTAAACAGAAGTCGCAGCTTCTCTCCTCCAGTAAATGTGAATCCCCTTAATGCCCCTTCCTAATCTGTGTGTGACTGTGCTGCCAACACATGACTTTCTCCGTCATTGTCTTATTCCATACATTTCCTCCTGTATTATTCCTTCTGTGGGGAGAGATTTTTTAGCATAACCCACGTTGTATGCAATTATTTACCGCCTGGTGATGGAGAAATCCCTCCATTTTCTGCTTTTGTTGGCAGCTGCACTGCACATTTCCACAATAGGCATTTAGCACGGACAGCGTAATTATGACAGCACATCAGAGCTGAAAGTGCTGGGACAGTGCCAAGGCGAAAGCTGCTCAAACCCTCATCCTTCAACGCCGCCCATGAAGATCATTATGAATGAAAATTAGTGCCGGTGGGATGCGGGAGACGAAGTGCGAGAAAAACACCACTGCGGAGCGCTGGAAGCACGGCATCCCTGTACGCCGGGACTTCTCTCAGCAAATACTACTGCAGGAGTAAAAACCCAGAGCTCCGCTTTTATTCAAGTGTCTGAGAATTTATGCTTAAGGTTAAACTAGGACTAAATACACACATCAGATCTACACGTGACTTCCAGAGAGAACTGCTGGGAAACAGTGCGGCGTCACTCACTGTCACCAAGCAGAAATCATGACCACATATTTCATTTGCTTTCCTCCAATATCTGAAAACACTTATGTTCTTAATGGTTTTTGTTGGTTGTATTTAGGCTCTTCTGTCAGGTTGGGGAAAGACTGTGCTGCTCATATATATTGTATTTATCCAAACTTTGCTCTTTCCTTTTTTAACCAGAAAGATTTTGGAGCCTAAACCACATGTGAGACCGAGGTAAACATATTATAGGCATCTCTTTAAAGCTCCTCCAGTGTAAAGGTCTGTGTCCATGTGTAGTGTGATTATAGATCAGCTCTAGCTTCTATATTAATACTGTGAAAGTATCAAAGCCTCAGTCCACAGAGAAATGCTCACAGCCTGTATTCAGAAACTGAGCCTTAAAACCAGCCGTCAGGACTTCTGGAACTTTGTGATGTCACAACAAAGCAGTCACCAAGCCCCGCCCACCTGGACCCACCATCCAAACGTTGCAGGATTTGGTTCTCTTTGACTTTTTTTTTTTTTTGACTTAAATGAGCGACTCATACCAAGTCATCGGCGAATCATTGGCAGTGATTCTGGGAACAGTGAGTGAACCTGTCCCGGATCACCTGACCAGGCGGGTCTGGATGCTTCATATCGTACAAGTAGATCGGAGATGTACATGGGACCATTTTAGTGTTTTATAAATGAATTGTAGGATTTCAAAATAAATTGTTTGTACCAGTTCTGAATGAAAAGCCTGCGTCACAGTCTCCTCCTGATATCTCTCGGAGAATTTTGTATCTTTTCTCAGTCTTTCATGTTGAACTGTGCAGTTGCAAACAAGTGTCAAGTGTTTCCTTGAAAGCAGCTGTGATTTTTACGTGCGGTTCTGCACAGAATACGGGTCAAGACAGGAGTCATTTCCTGGGTTAAGGATATTGATGAAAATGATTTTACAAGAGCGCCAAAGATGCCTCACTCCATCACTCCAACTCCTCAGACACTTGTTACAACAGAGCCCTCCATCCAGGTCTCTTCCCAGCGTGCACCTGGTGAGCCGGCGGGTCAGCGAGTGACCGATCCCGACAGCTCACAATCCAAAAAGTGCAAATCTCTTCCGTTGCACCACGGTTAGCTTTAGCCCCTCCAGTCCCTTCATTATATCAGCGCTAATTACAAATTCTTAAACCAGTGCCAGACATTACAATAAGACAGTGCAGTGAGCATATGGCATAATATCCTATTAATGAACACTCTAAATTCAAACTCAGGTCAGCGCTATCACGCCGGAGAACGTGTCACTGATCCGATGGAAGCAGGGGGAGGGGGGCTGCGAGGGAGGGAGGAGGAGGAGGAAGTGACCTTCTTCTAAAATGCACAGACCAATTTCGAGGGGGGAAGGCAGCCCCCGGGGCCGTCTCATTGTTTTACTTGTTTAATTTTTCGCCAGCAATTATTGATATAATATTTTGATGGCAGAGCTGAGGAAGGAGAAGTCATTAAAAGGGACTGAGGGAGGGAGGAGTGATTTTTTTTTTCTCCCTTCATTTTGCTTTGCCACGAGCTGCTTCTACTCATCTCCTTCTCTTTTTCTTTTTTTTTTGTACACTCCTCTTTTTCTGCATTTTTTCCTACCTGCCACTCTCCATCTCTCTCCGGGGGGAAAGTTGAGCTATTTGCATTCGCTGTCACAACAGTGCGAGGAACAAGTTGTGGCCGTCTCACAGGCTCAGTCCTCAGCACGCTCGGCGTTTTAATGGAGACTGTCAACTACAAGAGAGATGGATACCCCCCACCCCCACCCCTCCACTGCCTTCCCTCCTTTCTTCCTCCCCGACCCTCCTTCTTTTGGAAAAAAAAGGGGGGGATGCAAATAGACACATTTAGCATGATTGCATCTGCGAGGTGATAGATGTTCCCTGTGGCGTGTTTCGTTTGGATCACGTTTTCTTCGGAGTTAATCTGCCGAGATGACCTCCTGTCTGACGTGACGCGGGGGCCCAACGCAGAGAGCAGAAGGACGGCAGAGGTAGCGAAAGGTAGAGGAGGAAGACACTTCACCTTTATCTGGAATGGAGCTGTGATCAGTCCTTTCCTTGTCAGGGACTGAAAGGCCATCAGCAGCCAAAATTACCTCTCCACTCCAGCTGTGCAGCGGGAGCTGATAAACTGTACCGTCCTCTTTATGGGAAATTCATATGGACGTGAAGTCACAACAACTCTTCTCACCGAGGGGAGGGGGGGCTCATCAGATTACACAGGGGCCCTTCTCTCTACCTCTCCCCAGGGATGGCTCACTCTCAGCGGTCCCCAGAGCTGGACCCCTGCCCCTGGCCCCCGCCGAGCGCTGCGGAGCTGTGTTTGTTTAAAAACCAGACTTAATCCTCCGCAGCAGCTGTCTCAGATCAGGTCCCATTTCAGCGCTGAGGGAGGCGAGTTGAGGGTGGGGGGTGTGGGGT
>NW_019525428.1:1640396-1643364 GCF_002814215.2 Seriola lalandi dorsalis
GGGTGGGGGCACAGGGGGCTGCAGGTGCAGGCTACAGAGCAGATGTGGTAAAGAGCTGAAACATGGACGTGGAAAAGAGTCGGATGTGGAGCGTCCACAGAGGGAAAGACGACACTGTAGGACGAGAGAAGAAGAGAAAAAATAAGTCCCGTCCCGTCTCCAGAGGACACGTGTGGTCCACATTCACGCTGCGCCGGTGATGGGCCAAAGTCTTGTTTGCGTAACCGTGGGAACAGTGAGATGAGACAAAACAAACAAATAAATAAACGCAATAATTCAGCCGATATAGCTGTTCATGAACAGACACACAGCTGCACTGACAGCTCCACATTATCTCACATGCACATGGTGGTTAAGTCATTTACCACAGAGCCGCTTGTGTTTTCATGAACCTCATCAACAGTTTCCTCTTCACATCAGCTGCTTTCACTCGGTGTCAGAGCGAAGCCGAACGTTCGTGGTGTTGCCAAAAAAGTTTATAAATCTGATTATGAATTATGTAAGAATCATTTTGAAGTTTTTAGATATACTGTAGCTTCATAAATATCAACTTTAAACTCAGTATTAAAATCAAAGTCAACGGGAAAAGTTTGTTGATGTGTGGTTCTTTGCGTGTGTGTGTGTGTGTGTGTGTGTGTGTCATCGTTGTGAGGTCACTTTGACCTCGGTCACTGCAGCTGTCCCTCAAAAAGCTCTTTGAAACTGCGAGGACTGGTCGTAGTCAGGATGAGTCTCTACGACATGAATGAAAGTCAAGGTCCCGTCCTCTGTGTGATGGATCCGCACTGAGCATCAGGCACATTCACAAGTTCTTCAGGAATTTTTCTCGTTACTCGTAATGTTTGCATCTCCTAAAGCATGATGGGAGCTGTAGTACCAGAAACTCAAAACAGATTCAACTCACATGAGAATGAATAAGAAAAATAAGAGAGAAAAATATTAAAATAAGTCTTTTACCTGCTTTACATAATCAATAACCTGTCTACCTGTCTACCTGTCCTTGAACATGTACGGTACAACTCACCTGCCAAATGTTGACATTTCTGAGAACTTAAAAGCATCTAATGGCTAGTTTGCCAGCATGCTTACAGGTGTGTGTGTGTGTGTGTGTGTGTGTGTGTGTGTGTGTTTCGTGGACACACACCCACCGGGCTGTGGTTGATATTTTTTCCCAGGTTTCCGCGCTGCCTGCGTCGTGCGCTCAGCAGTCACTATCAGTCAGCTGATAACCACAAATGAACAGACGCAGAGAAAGGCCTGTTGTGTGAGTGTGGACTCCACCTGTAACGGCTTGATTAGAGAGAGAAAAAAAGGTCATCCTTGTCCAGGAGTAAACTGGATTTATTGTTGTCACGACTGCCACGCAACAGTGATAAAAATGACCTCAATAAAAAACAGCACAGCCAATGACATATGCAAATGATTCCATAAAGGCGTAAATGAAAGGAGGTGGGTGGGGGTGGGAGCCGTGGGGGTCAGATGGAGCAAATGAAGGCCGAATGGCGGATACAGTGGCCGGGCCCATCACTCTTCATGCTAGCCTTTTATGTAGCTGTCCAGCAGCCCCTACACGTGCCCCCTCTTCTCCTTCACTGGCCCTCTGGCTCACTGATAACGCAAAGGGCAGTGCCGTGTGTGTGTGTGTGTGTGTGTGTATGTGTGTGTGTGTGAGTGGACACGTTCGTCTCTGTGTGTTCATGTGCAGGATTTGGTGGATTGTGATTGTGAGCAGCAGCAGCAGCAGCAGCAGCAGCAGTGGAAATATTAGCATTAGCTGTAGTGATAATAGTTAACTGTCATCGGGGGGGGGGGCCCCGAGTATTTGCCTGGTTCACCTCTCCTGACGGTGCACCTCTGCTTATGGAATAAAGCAACAGCTCGTCCTCACACATCTGCTGAGGTTCAATCCAACATTTAAAAACAGTTTCAGCAAAAAAAAACTAACGAACTAAAACAAACTAGTTTCATTAGTGAGAAATATGTTTTTACAGCAGCTGGAGTTGTGGTGGTTTATAAATCTGGAACACTGAGAACAAAGGCTTTTTAAAAGTGGATGTTGGACACCTGGTAAATATGAGATATTTAACCCTCCACTGTGCGCCCAGATAAAGAGAAACTAGAGACGATGGAAAAGCCAAGAAATGTGAGAGACAAAGCGGCAGATAGAAACATACAGTCATAGAGACAGACAGTGAAAAACAAAGAGAGGAGGCTACAAATGAAGAGTGCAGCAATGCTGGCGGACATTGGCATCCCTCTAGCTGGCACACCAGCATGCCAAGTTGTAGGATTTACCCTGGAGCCCTTGGGCTTCGCTGTGAAAAGACTCAGTTGGCTTGAGGGGCCCCCGCGGCTGGCTGCAGCCGTGGTTCCCATTGTCTGAGCCGCTGGAGAGAGGGAAACGCCGGATGAATGGAGGGAAAAGAAGAGGAAGACAGAGGAGGAGGAGGAGGAAGCAGAGGAGGAGGCCAGAGGGAGAGCAGCAAGTGGTTCCAGGGAGCGGGGCCAACATGTAGAGAAAGAGGAGCGAGCAGGATGCCGCTGTACGCTGAGGAGGAGGAGGAGGAGGAGGAGGAAGACACCGTCTCACACACTGGTACAGACAGATGTACAGGGCTGTTCCTGACGTCTCACTTCCATATTTACATGATTTTACAACCACAAATAAGACGTGAAGCTACAGCGTCAGAGGCACAGTCACAACCCAAAAACTAGAATTACACCTCCTCCACTCCCCGTTCATCCAGAGTCACATCAAAGATGAGCCATTTGCTGTGTGAAGTCCTGAGTGATGGCTGTTTTGTGAGGTCACACCGACCTTGACCTTTGACCTTTAGCAACCAAAACCCAACCAGTTCATCCTTGATTCCTAGGGGAC
Organism: Seriola lalandi dorsalis; assembly: GCF_002814215.2. Lineage (NCBI taxonomy): Eukaryota > Metazoa > Chordata > Actinopteri > Carangiformes > Carangidae > Seriola > Seriola lalandi. The sequence continues at coordinate 1,643,275 of NW_019525428.1, forward strand.
GGACAGACGGAAACAATATGGCTGCCATAATAAAAACTTCAATTTCTTCTTTTGACCAAAAGAAAAAGTCTTTAAACTTCACCCCCCCCC
>NW_019525428.1:1643388-1647672 GCF_002814215.2 Seriola lalandi dorsalis
GTGTGTGTGTGTGTGTGTGTGTGTGTGTGTGTGTGTGTGTGTGTCTGTGAGATATGCCGTCTGCTCTTCTGTCGCCAGCAGCCGGTGCATCAGAGCACGAGCTCGCAGCTGTGCACGGACCAGAAGTCGACCATGAATGAGAGCTCATCCGCCGGAGCCGGGGAAAGCACATGGTCAAGTGGTCAACAAATGAAAATGGAAAATTGCTACCACTTGTTGGACCCGTTCAAGTAGATGCAGGCGGGGGAGGTGGTCGGGTCATGATGGATGCCCCGTGTCCCCATTGTTGTTGATATGATCAAAAAAAATACCGGGGCCAAACCCCCCCCCACCACCACACCACCACCCCCTCCTCACCACATACCCCCTCATTCACCGCCATAATAGACAAACAGATGTGTGCAGGTGGGCCGCAAGCACAGAAAATTGCCTGTGTGCAAAATTGCCTTTAGAATGAGAATTTTTGTTTATTTGTTGCACGAGTCCAATCATGTTTCTGAGTCCAAGTAGATTGCTAGTGGGTTTTTATCAAAATAACAGGGATTTTAGGCTGTTTTTCAGTTAAGCAACCAAATAGGGACATGAATAGTGCTTTGGAACATGCTCACTGCTGCACAAGAGGGCCAGCTCCAAATTAAATGTACAAAGAGTAAAAAACACAATGCCATTACTTCCAGCTCCTTTGAACAGAGCAGACAGTGGAAAAGATGCTTTAAACAAGAGGTTATCAAAGTTTAAAAAAAAAAGCGAGTGTGATCATATTTCAAAAGCCTAAAGCAGTTGTAAGTAGTGAACACGCTGCATCTCTATATAAGTTAAATCTAGTAAAATGTTCGTGCGCCATTTACCACATAATTTGATGCGAATACTGTGAAATGTAGGAATACGAAAGCAAATACGCCAGAATGGCAATTTAATGAAAACAAATGTTGGATGTGGAAATGCAGATGTAATCGTGTGTTTAGAGCGCGTCCTTCTATCTTTCTCTATCTGCACACACACACACACACACACACACACACACACACACACACACACACACACACACACACACACACACAAGCGCGTGGGTTCTAAGGAGATTGTATTTGCCTAATCATATGCAATTTCCACTTCATTTCCATGCTTTTTTCAGCTGCAGGCTGAAGTCTCTCTGCAGCCATCACAAACACAACAATCTCAACATTTATGTTACATCACAGAACATAATCAGCAGTGTGTTAAAAAGCTGCCACACAAACCGCAGTGTGTCAGCTTATAGGCGCGACGCTGCTGTCGCCAGCAGCGTTGGTGGTAAATGAAAAAGCTGGCGACCTTTTTACCTTCAGTCAGTGACGAAGATTTAGCAGCTGCACGACTCATCTCATTCAGTGGGAGAACAGTGTTCAACAACAGGTTTCAGTGTGTCTGTTACTCGTGCTGGTGCTAACTCCTTCACTTCTTCTAAATCTCCTCTTAAAACTCTTTTTATTTATATTAATTATTCCTATTTATTTGATCTTATTCATCTTATTGTTTTCACTTCGTTTGTGTCACGTTCTTATTTTCATTTTATTTGTCTTGTCTGGTTTTATTTCTTTCGTAAAGCACATTCATGTAGTGTCAGTAGTTGCTGTAGCTATGGATTTAATAGTAGTTGCACCAGAAGTGGCAGCAGTAGCAGAAGTTTTGCTGTAGTATTAGTGGTAGTTACTGTTGTACCAGAGGTAGTGGTAGTAGTATTTGCAGGAAGTTTTATTGCTGTAGTATTAGTGGTAGTTACTGTTGTACCAGAGGTAGTGGTGGTGGTCAGCAGCTCCTTTTACACGGATGTCGATCCAGCATCTGCATGAAGGCAGAGCAACGATGCTCAGCCGTTTCATGATGTCAGGCTGTGTGAACGGGGCAGGTGCTGCACTGGAGTCACAGCGCCTGAGGTGTGATTCGCTCACAAGGAGTCATTCATGATGAAATCCAAGTCCAAGACTAGAAGTTGAGAGGCAGAAAACTTGCTGTGATGCTGTGTTTCCTGCTGCAGGTTACATGCTGTGTTATTTTTCCTTTTTTTTTTTTTTTTTTGCATGAAAAATGACCAAATATTCGCTGAACACTGGTGAAAAGTATCAGCCCTCCGCAGCTCGACTCTCGCCGAGCCCTTATTAACCTTGACAGACACACATCAGTGCTGTGGAAACGCTGACATGATACAAACTATGACGGTTGAACGAGGCTGTTTGAGGACAAACTAAACGACTCGGGACCGGTAGAAACGAGGCGATGCTGCCAATCACATCACACTCCACCGTGGTCAGCATTTCATCACAGCCGGACCAAACCTTTTGCCCTCCTGTCCTCCCACCTGCAGCCTCCTGCCGCTCTTCTACTCCACTTCACCTTTAATTTAAAGTACATCCACCGTGTGAGCATCTCCCTGTGTCACGACTCGTCAAAATAAAAGTTACGGGAAATGTTGCTGATTCTAGCACTTCCTCTAGTTTCTGAAAGTCGTTACTTATTTTATTTTGAAGATTAATTGTGTCAATCACATATTCTCTATGTCTATATATGAATATATATGTATATATATATATAAAGGAGTGCACTATCCACATACTCAACATTAAACCCTTTCCTCGTGCACAGACCCAGCTTCATGCAGGAAGTCGCACTGAGAAGGAAACAAACTGAATTTTTCATCATTTCCAAAAGCTTTATTCACGACGGACCTTTCTTTACCAGCGCTTCTTTGTTTTCACTCGAAAGCTTTGACTGTGGCTTAATCACTCCTCTTCCCATTTCCTTCTCATTTGCGCTGCCTCTCTCTCTCTCTCTCTCTCTCTCTCTCTCTCTCTCTCTCTCTCTCACCCTCCCCGGTGAATATCAGCGATAAATAAGAAAGGATTAAAAAATGAATCCTGAGCAGCATCAGTCTGGCTGCGAGTCGTCTACATATACAACGTGTGGCTGCTTCTCCTTGATGAGTCCGGATACTGACGGAGAATAAAACAGGTTGAATCTTATGAGACAAAGGTGCATGTGTCTGGAGCTGAGTGAATATTGTATGTTCTACACGAGGCTCTTTATTCTATATATAAATAGGGAAAATAATCCAATAATCCAAAGATAAGTAAGATAACAGGTGGTTCTGGTTCTGGTTCTGACGGGGCCTGATGTCACTTATTAGAGCTGCTTGAAAGCTCTGGAAACTAATTATTAACCACTGATAAAGGCTTTCATTTCAACTTACAAACCAAACATGAAAGTTCATTCTTGGCTTTGGGAACGATTCCAGCTCAAGGTCCACTTACTGTCTTTTTCTGAAGCTTCAAACTGCATCACCTGGTCTTCATCAGAGTTTCAAGGTCAATGAACTTGAGAGAAGTAGTCCACAGCTGACGTGTCAACAAAGAGTAAACTCGTGTAATCGTGTGTTTCTTTCAATCGCTCATTATACAGCCACAAAGTTTCAGCATCCATCCACGATTTTATTTTATGATTAAAAGAGTTTCCACTGTCTCTGTCCTCCTGGACCTCCGGACACCGTGTGCACAGAGACCCGTGATGCAACAAGTCCTAAAGAACGAGAGAAGTCTGAGCGGCCTCTTGTCATTTCTCATTAGTTCCCGGCGCTGCCCGGCTCAGGCATGGTGAAGCGTGACCCACAGCAGGTTAGGGCAGCCTGGTCCTTCCCAGCTCGTAGGCCTCTTTAGGAGAGATATTGATGATGGTCAGGAGGAGGCTTTGCTAAATGAGCCTCAGCAATGAGCTGGAAAATGACTAATGTTCCCTGGGTGAGCCCAGAGTGGTCGGGCCTGCCTCAGCACTGCCTGCCTGCTTCCTCATGACTGAGGGGGAGAGAGAACATGGACACGTGTGTGTGTGTGTGTGTGTGTGTGTGTGTGTGTGCACATGTACACGCTTGACTATCCAATATCTCCTTGACCTAAAGTGCATGATAGATGTGATCTGTGTCACATACAATAGGTTTATATGGTTCCTTGTACAAACTGTCTCAGGGAAAATTCATCTGTAATAAACCAACAAAAGAACCGAAGCCAACGAAGGACATTGAGTCAATATGTTTGTTATTTTCAATTAAAATTTTTTATAGATAGGCGATTAATACCTTTGAACATGTATTTTCTTTCCATTTCCCATGGCAGCTACAGTCTGGTTAATGTTGAGTAAACTATGGTTAAGATGGTTAGAGTTAGTCAAACTAGACTGTGCAGACGTGAACATCAGTCCTTGCAAATAAAGATGCGGTTCACCTGTGAAACATCGTCCCACCCTGCTGCCCCCCCC
>NW_019525428.1:1647692-1648773 GCF_002814215.2 Seriola lalandi dorsalis
CCCACCCCCGCTGCCCTCCCCAGCACTGTTGCATAAGCTGTAAAGAAGTCATTCAATTCAATTTTATTTGTATAGCGCCAATTCATAACATACATTATCAAGGCAGTTTACAGGGTAAGGTCAAGATGTTATAGAGACAGATCAGCAGTGTGATATATTGATAACTGCAACAGTTTCTTTTTATTTCTAACTGATGGAACTGCCTTTTTCCAAATAAGCCACTAAATAAATGAAATAAATAAAGTAAAAAGATAAATAATGGATTTAATCAGCCTTTGTTTAGACGTTTAATACACGTTGTTGAGAATTTCCCATCAGGTGCTGCTCGCTTTGTTCTGTCAAATCCGGACCTAATCACTGAATTTCAATATCAGTTAATTTTCCAAACATCCTTTAAAACATTGTGAAAAATATTCGAACGCTTGGAGTCGACACAGAACTTGTCCATTTCATGCACATCAGCCGCCATCAATTGCCTGCGAGTTGCTGCTGAATTCAAAACACTCAAGAGAAGTCATCCACATCGACGGCACTGTATTCCTTTTACTTTATTTGTTGAAATCATATCAGACCCGGTTAAGTGTTGCCCTCCTCCTGCTTCTCTCCTCTCTCCATCTTCCTCTTTTTCTCGCACTCTCGCCTCCAATCCACCATTATTAGTGCCTCCAATACTCCAGAGGGCAAACAAACTTTCAAAAAATTCCCCATAACCCGCCAAGCGTAGCCCATTTTCCTCTCCATGCAATTAACTGCGCTAACATTTACAATAATATGATTACAGACACTTTGGCAAAGTCATGGGGGGAACGCAGGGCATATTAGGTATCAGCAAGGGGTTGATCGTAATGGTCGCGTTTCCCGGAGACTCACATTTTCTTCTGCACGCAATAGTGAGAGCCACTAAATTCTCCTCAGGCAGTAAAAACCAATGCACTGGAACCATGATAACAAACACAGGCAACCACTTTCTTTCTCATCACTCTCTTATTTTCTTTCTCTTACTTTGGGGCCTAGTTTTTTTTTTTCTCCTTCCTTCTTGCTTTTCTTTCCTCTGCACCCTTCTTCTTAACTACCCCCCCCC
>NW_019525428.1:1648793-1648891 GCF_002814215.2 Seriola lalandi dorsalis
GCCCGCTCGCAGCCACAGCAGGCAGGATGAGAGGGCTCCTTGTGGGGCTGAGAGGGGGACAACATGACGCCCGGGCTGCCTGGCACCCTTCCTGCTGC
>NW_019525428.1:1649195-1657622 GCF_002814215.2 Seriola lalandi dorsalis
CCATCCCCCCTGCAGTGACGCTACGAGAGACTGAACCCTCCCCTGTTTACTCATCTCAGATCTTTATCAAACACCCTTGTTATGATATTTGTTTGTGGCCCTGTGATTGTCACTCTGCTAAACGTCAAGACAGAAAAGACAGTCAGGTAGAGAGGGATGTTTGTACCAGAGGGAGGAGGAAACATCTGGGCCATAATTCATAATTAACCAAGACAACAAATAAATATATCTGCAGAAGGTTTTCGGGTAAAATATTATTTACAAAGAAAAAATGAAGATACTGTGGTATTTACTACAAGATGCTGGGCTTAGTGCAGGAGTCAGGATGTGCACCATGATCTCTGCTATTGAACATAATCCAGGAAGCAATAATAGTACGTTTGTAATTGGAAAAAAAGAAAAGCGCAAAACAAAAATTAGTAGCATTTAGGTGTAATGTCAAAGATACAGATTGAAAGACGTCACAGTTTCTGTTTCATCTTGTCAAGAACTCTTCATAATAATAATAATAATAATCTTCATCATGGAGAAATACTTGGTGATGAACGTACGTCACCAGTTTTATTTCCACTTTTATTTCCTGAAGCTGCCTTCAAAAACCTTGATGTATAAAAGTGATCAGCTGTTCAGCGACGGCAACTTTCTGTCATTTATAAAATGATAAATTATTGTCTCCTTCATTATTTTAACTCTGACACTGACTCTGGAGTTTCCTCCCAAAACTTCAAAATCATGCAGAGGCCCAAACATGATTATTCCCCCTCTGTGCAGGTTAAATGTGTGTGTGTGTGTGTGTGTGTGTGTGTGTGTGTGTGTGTGTGTGTGTGAATGTGTGTGTGAGAGAGAGAGCACAGGTTCGTCCAGCCCCCTTTTGTCCACGCCGCTCCACAGAGAGGTTAACGGCATCGATGCCTGTGTGATTCCAGCTCAAGCACTCTCATCAGCAGCCTTATTCTCTCCTCCGGCTGCACCCTGACCTCCCAATAACCATACACTATTGTTTCTATTTACCATTTGCCAGAGATGGAAGGAAAACTGGAGAAAGAGCGTGGCAGAGAAAAAGAGAGCCAAGGCTCGTATTGATCGGCTTCCACAAGTATTGAAACCAGATATTGATTTTCTTTCTTTTTTTTTTCAAATGGGAAAAAGTGCATTGTCCGACCGAAGGAGATTTCTATGGGGATTTGGGGAAAGAGGAGTTGAAATGAGCATCCGGTGCACCGTTGTCTCCTGTGGATTGTGTATAGGGCTGTGGTAATTGAATTGAGTGAACGGGGCCTTTCTCCAATATGTGCTCTCTTAAGAGTTTTTGGCCTGTCGATGTATCTCTGTAATATTTCAGTCGGAGGAGACTTCGGAGAAGCCGGGAAAAGTTTTGAGGGGAAACATTTCAGACAAGTTGAGCTCACGATGAAGCAAATAATCATCGGGCTGAGGGAAAATAATGAGTTTTTAATGTTGATGTTGTCGCTCAAATGTGGTTGTAAATCAGTGGGAGACTCTCGGTATATCTTCAGCATCTGTAGCTTTATGTCATCCTCTTCAGGAAACATTAAACGCATATTTGTGACATGTTGATTAACAGGGATGTGACAACGACGTTGCAAATGAGAAGGTTGTGTGGTGAGACGCCGCTTCGTCTCAATCTGTCACACGTTAAACTAGAGGAAGTCTTATGGCGGGATAAAGGGGTTTTTTTATATTTCAGTAACATTTGAGACGAGTTATTTCATCCAGACTTTCAGGAATCAAAGTTCGCCGTCTGCAAAGACAATGAGGACGAATGGGCGACTGGCGGCCAGAGGATTTCTGGGGCCTGAACGGACAGGAAACTCTACGGCAGTGGTTTCCAACCTTTTCCAACTCGTGGTCCGCTTGGAAATCTTAAACATGACGAGGAAACCGTAACAACACGGAGGCCAAATAATGTTTCCTCAGTGCACTTTTTACTTTAATGATAATCTTGACTTTCTTTCCTTTTAATTCTTCCTGTTGCAAACAAGCTGTTCATTTTGATTCATGTAATTTCTCCTCACTGGTGGGAACGCAGAAGTTCCTCTCACTGGCTTATCACAGTGATAGAAAATAGACGTGGAGTTTTTCCACAGTTTAAATGTTTTTAAAGATCATTTTATTTTTAAGTTTTAAAAAAAAGCTAAGAAATACTTGTTTTATTGTTTAAAAAAAGGTTATTCATAAACATGTAAGACGATACGCTAACTACAACTCCCAGGGTGCTTCTTCCAATCACAGAGCCGAAAACTGTGGTGACCACAAATGGTAAAGAACGGCTCAAGTTAAAGTAAAACATTCATCAGTTCAAATCGGGTCACATCTTTCAGATTCTGGGTCACTGTTGAACAAATTGGTGCAACTACAGCAACTTGTTTTCATCCCAAAGTGTTCTGGATTCTTACAGCTCTGATTGGTTCCTCTGACTGGCTCATTTATGTTGTTTAGAGCCAAATCGACAGAGAACACAGAGGCAAAAGTTAAATAATTAAAAGTGGCAGTTGGAAAATTTGAATGGGAATTAAAAGTGGGGGGAAAATACTCCATTAGACACACAGCTCCAGTCTGTGGTTTCAGGTGAAATCCTCATATATTAAATACAATTTTCAGTCATTTTAAAGTAAGTGCAAATTTGCCGATTTTCATCATTCAAATTCAGCTAAAAAACCCTTTTAAGAAAAATAAAAATTGACGGTGATTAGTCTTTAAACGGAGCAGGTTCTCTGAGCTCTGACAACAGATCGCAGCTGAGTCACAATCATGGTGTTTTAGCATTTGCTACACCGTCACTGGTTTTTATCAACATGCACTGGGAGAACCTCAAGTTTCTCTTCTCATGTCAACACGACCTGAAGATGCTGCAGGGAAGAAAAAAACATACACACTGACTTATATGAAAATGTCTTGAGAGTTTAAACTCACCTGGACACTTATTGTGTAGTGTGATCTTAAAAAGAACAAAAAAAAAATCATACAACATTACAGCCTAAAGACTTTCAAAGGATCCACAATTGCACAATTACTAGTTGCCATGGTTTCAGGTGTCAGGTGAAATGTATTCATTATTATTTAACCGTCGTGTTCTCGTCTCTCTGCTGGATTTTGGCCTTTTCATCACAGTTTCTGCTGTTCTGACCCAAACACTGAGACGACTGCATCAACACACACTTCTCTCGGTACGTTTTCTCTACCTACCTTCCACGACCCCGACGAACTTTGACTCCTTGCATTTGCATTTCCGCCGCGGCATCAGCTCGTCTGCCGTCTGTCTGCCTTTGTGAGTCGCCTCGGCGGCCGCAGCCAGAGCCTCGGCTGCCTGCTTCTCATTCAGCCGGCGTCAGCCTGCTCTCCCACTCAATTTGCAATTAAGACCAAATTTAGAGCGCTGAAGCCTGAAGGCAGGTGGGTGTCCACACAAGGAACATGTTGCCTAGCAACTGGGGGGGGACGGGAGTCAGGAGGGTGTACCTGAGCTGTGGGGAAGGAGTGTGTGTGTATGTCTCCGTGTGTGTGTGTGTGTGTGTGTGTGTGTGTGTGTGTGTGTGTGTGTGTGTGTGTGTGTGTGTGTGAGGGTTGGACATATGTTGGCGTTTTCTGATATTGGACATTAATAACTGGCCATGTGACAGGTGATTGGTCCGTCCTCCTGTCATGGGCGTCTTCCTTCACGCAGCTTGTCAACATGTTTCTCATCACTTCAGTGTTTGTGATGTTTCTGTCTTTAAAACCCGGGAAGAGAGAAAATATTTCAGTAAAGACTTTGTGTTCATTAGATATTGTGACTGAATACAGTTTCTTAACTTTGCTGTCTTTGTCGAACAGATTGATGTTGTCTGTGTTTTGTTTTTTTTGTCTTTTATTTTGCAACACAAATTGGACAGTGTGGTTTGTCCAAGTGGTGTTGCCGTACATGAATTTCCAAGATGGCGGACCCTGCAGGTCGGGGAATGACAACTGTAACAAATATTAAATATAAATATTAAATCAGATCCAGAATGCAACACAAATGTTTTCAAATGATTCTACAAAGAGTTTGACGTCATGGAAAAATCACCAATTTTTAAGATACAATAATTTTCAAGATACATGATTTTTATTTTAAAAGTCATATTTTGTCTTTTTCCAACCTCAGACAATGTTAGCTAATCTAAAAGTCTCAAAACTGACCAACCTTCCCTTTGATCTTCTGTACAACTAAGTGTTTCAGGATGTTGTTGGACACAGCTAAACAATGTGTTTTAATATTTATTCCTCATATGACCAAAGAACCTACAAACTGATACAGAGAATTACCAAACAGTACTGTCTTGAGAACTACTGCACACGTTTAAGTCGACTTCTGAGTGGGGAAAATAAAGATGAAATACTGAATAAAAGCCAATCAGAGCTTTGCTCCTGCTCGTCAGTCTCCAGGGGTCAAAAGGTCACAACAACAGATTTTTCTACTGCTCTTGTATATAAAAAAGAGCGAGAACTACAGAACATGCATGTAATCCAGCAGGAACTGTGACATAAACCCAGCTCTTAATTATGACTTTATTCTGGATTTATAAAGAGAAAGGGGAAATAATAAAAACTGGTCGCAGCAACTCTAGAAATACAGTGACTCATCACTGGATGAAATGAACAAACGCTTGGACATTATGGAGTATGGTGAATGTTGTTGGAAGTGTAACGTGTTAATTGCTAATGCTAACGTTAACCGAGACTTAATTTTCTTCAGGTGCAGTGCATGTGTAGTCCACATGAAGTGATTCATGCTACAGGTATGTCAGGTTGTTCTGTGCTGTTTTTAAGGAGCTTCCTGCAGTGTTTCGGGAATGAGAGCTCATACCAATCTGACTTAAAGATAATGTGCTTGTTGTTGCATGATTAGCTTGATGCACCTTGATGAACCACCTTTTATTCTGTATTTTTGATCTTTGTGTGGCTCAAACATCACAGCAACATCATAGAGCACTTTTTTTTTCTATGTTTAAAGCAATGAACTTCATTCATTCGCTGTGTCCCAATTCAAACCTCAAATTTTGCTGAAAAAACCTACGTGTTGACAAAAGTTGCTAGGCGACAGGAGCCACGCTTTGCAACGCAACAGTAAGGGCGGCTACAGCTGGTGACGCAAAGCAGAAAGCCTCTGAAGGTTCCTTATTTCAGTCCGGCCTTTGCGCCCTCGGAAGGATGCAGCCCCTGGATTGGTACACAGCTAACGTGTGACATCTTAATCTCATTTCCTTGCGCAACAGTTCTTGGCTGTGTCTGTGGGTGGAAAGCTAATTACTAAATACTAACTCCTACCATTGGTCATGACATCAGCACAGAGGAGGGTTGTACTGGGTGAATAGTATTTACTTCCTGTGCATCAGGCTCTCATGGTAAAGATTCTCTATTTGTGGTAAAGATAAGTGAGTTGGAAAAAGTAAAAATAATAATGTGCACACGATGTTAGAACTCAGTCGATCATCTTGATCCTTTGTTCTTCGTTGCTACGGTTTCATCTTGTTTTTTTTTCTCCCCTCTCAAATCAGGGCATGAGTTCAAAACACTTGCAGCGCCTCTGTCCGACAATAACCCAGACTTAAACAGTCGGTACACATTATACAGCCGAGCACTATTCCCCAATCGGCATCATCTTCCATATTTGCATGTGCTTGGATGCTGAGAGCGGCAAATTGACTGAGAAAATAGCCATATTACCACACAGTGGGAGAGGGAGTGTATCATGTGCAGCAAACAAAGGAATACAACAGCAGTGGCTCTCACTCTGAGCAAATGTCTGCTCTCAACTCAGCCGAATCACATACACTGGGAGAGAGAGAGTGTGTGTGTGTGTGTGTGTGTGTGTGTGTGTGTGTGTGTGTGCGTGCATGATGGAAGACAATAGCAGAAATAATGTCAAAGATTTCTGATGATTTGTGGGCTCTGAAACACGTCACGGGCGAGGAGAGAGCGGAGCTCTGTAATGTCTGATACTTGACTCTAATGCCAGACGCTCAGTTCGACTGCGAGATTCAGCTGCTTGTGTACGACCTGCACCGGTCGCACTGTGTTCACTGCCGCTTTATGAAAGTCATGATGAAATAAAATGTGACTTTTATCCTGTTATTTTCTCCCCCCTTATCTCTTAAGAGAGTGCAACTTCTTAAAACTTGATTAAGTAGCTTTGAGGTCATACAAACAGATTTGTCTTTACTGTGTGGTTCTATACATCATTTCAACAATCCATTTAAAGTCCGACTACGATAGAAAAATGTGCCTCTTGCAAAGAACAGTTAAATTCACAGGAGTTACAGTCTCACTTGGAATTACTTGGTAAGCTAACGTAGCAAACGTAGCACTAGCATTACTCCTTGTTCTCTTAAAAACAAGTTTGTATTTCCCATCAGAAGGGAAGTTGAACATGTCGTTATCCTAACCTAAAATAACACTACATGCATACAGCAGATAGAGTCACACAGTTTAATGGAGGCGCTACCTCATTATCAGCTGCCGTCCGTCACACTGGGAAACGACTGCACAGCTCAGCACCACTGACGGCGCTCAGCGCGTTCTCAACCAATGAGCATCAGGTGCTGGAACCTACTGTGAAACTCCCATGTTCCCGACCAAGTCATGATAACTGAGTCCTCATTCTCTACACTCAACTTCACAAGAACTTAGTTTGCATCTGTAGTCTGCTGTGACAGTGTGTCGTCTGTGTAAAACACTAACTTCACCAAATAAACTGCCTGATCTGGAACTAACGGGATCTGGATCAGGGATTTGCTTTCACAGTCTGACTCAGTGGATCCACGTCTAAACAGATTTCTGTTTCGACACTGGTCCATTTGTATTCTCCTTGTACATACTCAACTAAATCAAAATAAATATTAAAAAATTGCCCAGTTGATCTGTTGTTGAACTTCTTACGACTGATTGACACAGAGAAACTTTGACACGGAGTCAAGAGGAGACGTTTCTTTGCATTAAAGGGTTTCTAGCCAAAAAAAATTAGGCCACTGTGTTCTTTTGCAATTAAATGATTTTCCTCTGTGTCTTTTTGTTTGTTTGTTTGCTTGCTTGTTTGTTTGTCAGAAGATTTCACAAAAAGTTCTTAAACCAATTTGGGCCAAGCTTGGTGGAGGGATGGGTCATGGGACAGGGAGGAGCCTGTTGAATATTGTTGCTAATCTGGTTAAAGGTGGATCCGGGAGGTTTTTAACATATTTATGATGTTGATCTATGAGTTTGTTCAGTTTGGTGCGGGTCCAGATCATGTTTTTCATCTTGTACATCGAGTTTTTCAACTGGACAAGTTTATTAGACCTCGTTCCTCATTTCAGCACCGGGAACTGTCCAGTGTGACCTGTTAACCCCTTCAGATCACTGTTGCTTATCTGACGGTCGTGGAAACGGGCTCTGATCAAAGTGGGGGGTGATCACATGGTGGGTGTTTAGATCCTGTGACCCGCAGCTCTGAGTCTTCACACTGACCAGGAAGCGTTGATTAGAATTCCTCCTTCACAGAGAGACCCCACTTCCTATCTGCTACTTACTCATTCACTACTTACTCATCTGTTTTGATTCCCGGGAAGTACTGGAGTATGTGTGTGTGTGTGTGTGTGTGTGTGTGTGTGTGTGTGTGTGTGTTTGTGTGTGTGTGTGTGTGTGTTCATGGGGAGCAGAGGGGGCATGTGTATTACAAAAGTCCTCAATTTCACACATGCTTAATCTTAAGTGAGTTTGGCGTGAAGGGATTTGTGGAGGAGTGTGTGTGTGTGTGTGTGTTGGGGGGTAAGGTAGGAAATGAGGGAGGACGGGGAGGATTGGTGGTGGGGGGGGGTCGGGGGCGCTCCTGCTTAATGGAGTGACAGGAGGAACTTCGGTCTGCTGTCCACCCTGTTTCTTCTTCTTCTACTTTCTCTCTGTCTCTCTTAGTTTTCATCTTTCCACTCTGTGTTTGGAGCGTCCGTTCAGTCCGGCCTCCTCATCAAGGTTGTCGGAGCCAAATCAGTTGAACATGCACCTTTAGTGAACGGGCACGGGGCCAGTGAGGATAAGTCGCAGGTGTTACACTCTACAACACAGCTGTGTGCGTCGCTATCCCTGACTTTATCGCTGAAATGCTGAATTGTTGCATCTTACAGTGACTGTTTTCATCTGAAGTTGAAGTTTTGGTTTTTAATTTTATGTAAGAGTAAAAACAAACAGGTTAGATAAGCTACATTGAAAATACAGGCCTCAGACTCCAACCTTAATGCAACCAAAGCCAGTTTACCTGTGATCACTGCAACTACCTCAAAGGTAACTGCATCAACAAGGTCAGGAAAGAATCTGCTCCTTTGCTGTGGTTGCACTGCACTTTTAAAGAATGGAACAAGTGTGTGTGTGTGTGTGTGCGTGTGTGTGTGTGTGTGTGTGTGTGTGTCTGTGTGTGTG
>NW_019525428.1:1657811-1663825 GCF_002814215.2 Seriola lalandi dorsalis
GTAAGGTGGCTGAGGAGTGTGGGAGCAAGAGGAAAGGTCGAGCGGGAGTGTGAGAGAGGAAGTGTTTAGGTAGATCACTAAGCAACCTGATGGACCGGGCTGTGAAGCGTTTCGTGTGGGAATGACCTGAAACACACCATAACCCACCCCACCCACTCACCCACACACACACACACACACACACACACACACAGCCCCACCCCACACTCGGTGGACCTCCTCTGCATGTAGAGCGCCAGGATGTGGGGGCTGAGTCCTGGGAATGTTTTGGATGAAAAGATGTTGTTTGTGTGTGTGTGTTTGTGTGTGTGTGTGTGTGTGTGTGTCTGCACTATCTGCAATAGTAAAACACATTTCACACTTCTTAAATTGCTGCCACACACACTCTCTCTCTCTCTCTCTCTCTCTCTCTGTCTCTCTCATATGAATGTATTGCCTCTTTGTGTTTGTTTTTGGAAGTAGAGAAACTGCCCGTTAGTTTCATCTCTGTTAAGAACATGTCTGTACAAAGTCACTTCTATTAGTTGAAATACAACATTAACTACTTCCCTTCCAGCTGTTCAGTTCTTCTGTAAATTGTGACAAACATGAAAATGTTATGACACTAATTGCGTTTGCATGTTTGTTACCGTCATGCTAACAGCTAGCTGGGACCATGGTCCTCTGCCAGAAAGGATGGAGCTTCTGCCCCAAGTGAAGGAGTTTAAGTATCTCAGGGTGTTGTTTGTGAGTGAGGGTAGGATGGTCCCAAGCTTTGGGTCGCAACAGAAACAATGAGATACGAGTGGCTGAAATGAGTTTCCTCCGCAGGGTGTCAGGGCATTTACTCACTAATTGGTTAAAGCAGCATCTTCGTTCTGCATTTCATATTGTCCCAATCTGAAGCGGTCTGAAAGGATCCGCTCAGACCTGCTGATCTCAAACCAGCGGTGGAACCATGTCCCTGTTCTCAGTCTCTCAGAGAACCATGATCAGACTCTGCCTGTGAATTAAATTCAATTAACAAACAATTAACCATATTTGATTAAGGTATTCATGTGTCAGAAAGCACTTCTAACTTTTATTAAGTACTGACCTCAGTGACATAATTTATTCTTTAAATAATGATCTTTTTTTTATTATTATTATTTCCAGATCTGAAAATGATGGTTTTCAAACACTTTCAAGCAATTTGCCCAATATTTTCACTAAATATAACTGACTATGTGGTAATTAAAAGCCCTCTATAATTTAATAATTGCCCTTAATTAAAAAATGTGTTAACCTCATAAATGTCAATTATCACTGAGGGGAGGCTCCTTTAAAAATTTACGGTGGTTTGGGTGGGATCCGGTGGAATCTTCTGTTGTGGGGAGCCCAGTGGAAACATGGCGAGACAACCCTCAGCAGAGCCCTGCACACTCTGACGCCTCTGTCTGGTTAGAAAGCGAGATGCTCAGGTTAAGATAGGGCCCGGCGATAAGATAAGGCAAGTCTTTTCAAAGTGATTTCCCGCACAAGCTATGTGCTGTATTCAATTTAGATGGTAAGATATGCATGAAATAAATTGGATTTGGAGGGTGAAGATAATACATTTCAACATTCGCAGTTGTTATTTTGAGAGCGATTTCCACGCTCGAGATTGGTTCAATTTGTTTATCCTGGCTCTGTGGCTTGTAAAATGACGAGGTGAGAATTTGGATGATGCACTCTGGTTGGTTGGCTGGTTGTGTCCGGACTGATGGTTAAGAGAATATGACTGTGGTGCAGGAGGATTTAATGGTTTTGAAGCAGGACTCAGGAGACCTCTACTACAGCCAATACAGTGTGTGGTGTATTCTCACAACACCACTGTAAAGAGGGAGCTGTTCTTTATGCTATACTGCGTTATTTAAAGGTATATTTCATCATTTTTGTAGTATCTAATAACAGACCCCAATCTATAAATCACAATTAGTGTTTAAAATGTAAAATTAAGATTTTTAAATGAGAGTTTACTATTTAAGTGACACTTACATTTAAAGCCGCTATGTGCAATTTTTATATGAATTTAGCATCTTTCAAATTATTGTGATGGCAGAAGTTTTTATATGTAGGAAAACGACAATCCCTGTGAAAACTTCTTCAGTGTGTGTGTGACTGAAATACGGTGGCCCTGAGAGTTCAACGCACTGCAACTAAAGAAAACACATGAAAATAGACAAAACACAAACAAATTCAAAGCAATTTTTAAGTTTTTTACTTAATTCCAAGAGAGAGAGAGGATGATATGGTGCTTCATGGTACACACTTTGCCAGGTGTTAACTCTTCTCTCTATCACATCATTTTCTTCTACTGAAGTTAGCATGCTAACCAGCTAGCCCCCAGGCGTGTCTCATCACTTCCTGATAGCGACTCACTTGACTGCAGAGAGAACCAAGTCTCTTAGGCCTTCAGTCTACATTACAGTGCATTGAATTGGCACAGGCCTTTGTCCAAAGCGACTTACAATAAGTGCATTCATCCGTACTTTCATTAATTAATTTTACTCCAGTCACTTTGCCAATGAACCTTTAAATAAATTCAGGGCACAACAGAATCACATTCGCTCTGAGACTCTCTTCTGTTAAAACACTGTCAATGAAACTCATGCTAGTCACACACCAGGCTCTGATTTGACACTTTGCCATTATTTGATAATCACGGTAGGTGACATCAGTTTTTAAATGAAGTAAAATCACTTAAATACAGTAAATTTAATTGGTGGAACTAAAAAGATAATTTGTCCGTTCACCCAAATCACAAAAACATAAGATAAAAAAAAAGACGCTATCAAAACCGTGCAGGTAGTTTGAGTTTAATGTGCCCTGCTTTGGAAATCAATGTCTGAATCCTGCAGGAGTCTGAGGGAGAAGAACTGAATTTCTTTTGTGCTGCTCAAACATATTTTTTATACAATCATATATGTGAATTTTTGTGGTTCTCTATAATTTTAGATTAGGATTAAAATGTCTGTATTTTTTGCAATACGATACACAACATATTGTCTAATATTTTCTCCTTGTATCAGACCAAATATGATACACACACAATCTCTCACACCCTCTCTTCCATTGCCAGACCTAATGAAGAATTCCAGTTGCCAGGCTGGGCGGGCGACGCTCGGACAGTGGGGATTTTTCATCCTGTAATGTTGGCACGGGTCATTAATTGTGCCTTGCCAAGAGACCAGTGGGCTTGTCATTTGGGTATAGAACCTCTATACATCTCCTAAACTCCACCCCACTCTCTCTCCATCTCACACACACACACACACATACACACACACACACACAAACACGTCTCCCTGCTCATCCTCTGGGTGTGTCAGGGTCTGGGTGGTCTGGACGCCCACCCATGCATCGTGCAGAATGGACTGACCCACTTACTGCCACTAACTGATGACCCATCCTCCAGGGTTTAGACGTTCATGCTAGCTGACGTGTTCGTGGACAGGACTTGTGTTTGACTGTGAGGACCAAACCTTTATCTGTGTGGTTTGTTTCTATTTGAGTACATCTGGTAAATTCATAATGACTATTACTTTAATGAGTAATTTTAAACACATCATTAGCAACTCATAGGCCAAGTCCAACTACAACTCGCCAAATGCAGTTTTTATTTTGCTTTTATTACATATAGTGCAAGGGCGTAGGTGTACATATGGACGGTAGGGACGTTCCCGACCAATAGTTTGGGAGGACAGTATTGTCTTTCACACCATGTTTTGAATTAAATCATATTAGATCCAAGAGGCTACGTCTCCAAGACAACTGATTTAGGCATGCTACAGTTTTATTGACTGAAGGGGCGGGGGCTAGATGAAGGCTCTGGTCATGTGAGAATATTACAGTGGTAGCTGGTGTCAACAGAAAAATGTCAACTGATATTAATCAAGCATGTTAGCTAGCGTTAACTAGATAGCTAACCCTGGCTTCTGTCTTCTGTAAGCTGGCAGTCAGGTTGCAAGCAAGAGTAAACATAAAATGCTGAATATATCAAAGTGTAAGTTTAATTTCTGTTGATAAATCTAATGAAAATGTCACAATGAATACTAAGGCTTTTTTTATACCTTACTATACTATGACGTTTTTTTTTTACATTTTTATACCTTCCTGTTATGTGTTTTTATGCCTTAGTATGTAGTATAGTATGGCATAAAACGTCATATTATAGTAAGGGATAAAAAGTCATAAAAACGAAATAGTATAGTTAGGCATAAAAAGTCAAAGTATAGTAAGGCAAAAAAAATGCTAAAAAACGTCATAGTATAGTATGGCATAAAACGTCAAGAATACATCATAGTATTTTAAGCAATAAACCTCATAAAAACGTCATAGTATGGTCAGGCATCAAACAAGATAGTACAGAAGGGCATAAAAATGCCAAAAAACATCTCAGTATTGTATGGCTGAAAAATGCTAAAAAACGTCATAGTATAGTATGGCATAAAACGTCAAAAATACATCATAGTATTTTAAGCAATAAAACCTCATAAAAACGTCTCAGTATGGTCAGGCATCAAACGAAATAGTATAGTAAGGCATAAAAAGTAAGTATAATAAGGCATAAAAAGTCATAGTATAGTAAGGCATAAAAAGTCATAAAAACGACATAGTATAGTAAGGCATAAAAAGTCATAGTATAGTAAGGCAAAAAAAGTCATAAAAACGACATAGTATCGTAAAGCTTTAAAATGTCATAGTATCATAAGGCATAAAAAGTCATAGTATAGTAAGGCAAAAAAAGTCATAGTATAGTATGGCATAAAATGTCAAAAATACATCATAGTATATTAAGGCATAAAAGGTCATAAAAACGTCTCAGTATGGTCAGGCATCAAACGAAATAGTACAGAAAGGCATAAAAATGCCAAAAAATATCTAAGTATTGTATGGTTGAAAAATGCTAAAAAAACGTCTTAGTATAGTATGGCATAAAACGTCAAAAATACATCATAGTATTTTAAGCAATAAAACCTCATAAAAACGTCATAGTATGGTCAGGCATCAAACAAGATAGTACAGAAGGGCATAAAAATGCCAAAAAACATCTCAGTATTGTAGAGCTGAAAAATGCTAAAAAAAAACGTCATAGTATAGTATGGCATAAAACGTCAAAAATACATCATAGTATTTTAAGCAATAAAACCTTATAAAATGCCATAATATGGTCAGGCATCAAACAAGATAGTACAGAAAGGTATAAAAATGCCAAAATACATCTGAGTATTGTGGGGCTGAAAAATGCTAAAAAAAAACGTCATAGTATAGTATGGCATAAAACGTCAAAAATACATCATAGTATTTTAAGCAATAAAACCTTATAAAAATGCCATAATATGGTCAGGCATCAAACAAGATAGTACAGAAAGGTATAAAAATGCCAAAATACATCTGAGTATTGTGGGGCTGAAAAATGCTAAAAAAAAAAAGGTCATAGTATAGTATGGTATAAAATGTCAAAAATACATCATAGTATAATAAGGCATAAAAGGTCATAAAAACGTCTCAGTATGGTCAGGCATCAAGCGACATAGTATCGTAAGGCATAAAAAGTCATATTATAGTAAGTCATAAAAAGTCATAAAAACGTCTCAGTATGGTCAGGCATCAAACGAGATGGTACAGTAAGTCATAAAAATGCCAAAAAACATTCGGGCGTCATGTAGTGTAGTGGTCTAAGCAGGTGCCCCATGTGTAGAGGCTACAGTCCTTGCTGCAGCTGGCCCCGGTTCGAATCCCACATACGACGACCTTTCGCTGCATGTCATTCCTTCCCGTTTCTTGTCTCTCTCCACTATACTATCGAATAAAGGCATAAAAAAAAAAAATTAAAAAAAAAATGCCAAAAATATATCTAAGTATTGTAGGGCTGAAAAATGCTAAAAAACGTCATAGTATAGTATGGCATAAAACGTCAAAAATACATCATAGTATTTTAAGCAATAAAACCTCATAAAAACGTCTCAGTATGGTCAGGCATCAAACGAAATAGTACAGAAAGGCATAAAAAT
>NW_019525428.1:1665093-1665651 GCF_002814215.2 Seriola lalandi dorsalis
TAAGGCATAAAAGGTCATAAAAACGTCTCAGTATGGTCAGGCATCAAGCGACATAGTATCGTAAGGCATAAAAAGTCATATTATAGTAAGTCATAAAAAGTCATAAAAACGTCTCAGTATGGTCAGGCATCAAACGAGATGGTACAGTAAGTCATAAAAATGCCAAAAAACATTCGGGCGTCATGTAGTGTAGTGGTCTAAGCAGGTGCCCCATGTGTAGAGGCTACAGTCCTTGCTGCAGCTGGCCCCGGTTCGAATCCCACATACGACGGCCTTTCGCTGCATGTCATTCCTTCCCGTTTCTTGTCTCTCTCCACTATACTATCGAATAAAGGCATAAAAAGCCCAAAAAAATATATAAAAAAAAAAAATAAAAAAAATATATCTAAGTATTGTAGGGCTGAAAAATGCTAAAAAACGTCATAGTATAGTATGGCATAAAACGTCAAAAATACATCATAGTATTTTAAGCAATAAAACCTCATAAAAACGTCTCAGTATGGTCAGGCATCAAACGAAATAGTACAGAAAGGCATAAAAATGCCAAAAAATATCTAA
>NW_019525429.1:0-4680 GCF_002814215.2 Seriola lalandi dorsalis
ATGTTGCATTTAGGAAACTGTAAAATATGTTTTGATCTCCCAAGAACATTTCAGCAATATATATATTCTGGTACAGAGCATGTGTCTGTGTCAAATGAGTATTTAATGAGCTGCTGAAACTGAGTTACTGACGGGGAGAAAACATCTGCCCTCATATTGAGACCTAAAACAAACTGTTTTATCGTCTAATTCTTAAATTAAATTAAATATTCAAGAGTCAAACACTCTGACAAAGAAGCTGGCCTCTGTTGTCATTGGTAAAAATTATTCTTCAGATACAACACAGCATGTTAAAACACTGAATTATGTCCTGACTGAAACAAGTTCAGACAGGCAGTGAACGCCTCACTCACCTCCTCTGGAATGAGTCACCTGCAGAAAAATCACAACCATGAACAAAAAGGTCGAACTAATAACAGTCATCCTCCTGTTCAAGACAATCCGAGTGTAGCACCGTGCTGCAAAGAAAATAGAGAGACATGGACGTGGGTGATGTCACATGGGCTGGTGAGATGGTGCTCTCCATGCAAACAACCCTCAGTGACCGTAACACATCAAGCAACATGCCTTTATTTTGAATTTTGAACAGAATAACTGAAGGTCTTTGGTTTGTGTTGTGCACCAATCATTCAGTAAATCTCTCTTTCCTGCACCTTTAATCCCAGTCCCAACTCTTGTCCACAGTAGCGCGCCTGAATTTTCTCTGCAAGAAACTGCAGAATGAATTCAGTCATCAGCGAATGAAATCAGCTGTGTAGCCAGAGCACAATAGTTAATCCAGCAACAAAGGATATAAAGTATTGTTCACTGTAGATTCAGTTTGTTTCATGTTCATACAAGCTCTTTCTTTGGGCTTGTTCAGCCTTTTCTTTCTCTTTGGCAGAGGCGCGTTAACTATCCCAACACCGCCAAAGTCTCTTTAAGTGCTTATTAATCTGTGATATAACCGACTGACAGTAAACACCTCACTCACCTTCGTTGTCAGTGCCAATCCTCAGAGAACTCAGAAATCACCAGACACACAGCACTGTACATCCATGTGCTCTGACTCCCCTGTCTTTATCCTGTTATTTTTCAGATGCAGAGACCGACCTCGTGGTGACAGGGAAAGGTTTCGCGGTAGTTCTGCCTGAACATCACCTGTCTCTGTCTCCTCCCCCACCTGCCTGAACTGAAGGTGTGTGATAAAAGTTTTCATTCCCTCATTCATACAGTCGATTATCAGAAGTTCAGACGATCAAATTCCCTGTTGGAACAATCTTGACTAAACTGACGTCTTCTGTGATCGGTCATCAGTACCAGATTCAGATATTACACATTCATCCTCCTCAGCTCAGAATAAAATCTGTACACTGTCCGTCTTTACACTGAGACCGTGGAGACTGTGAAGCTGTGCACTTGATAAAGGTTTGTTTTCTACACCAGTGCACCTGTTGTGAGCTGCTGGAGGAAGGAGAAAACTTTGCTCGGTACAAAATTATACTGGAAATATTATTCCTATTATAAAGTGTTTGCAAACAAATCGAAATAAATATACAAGAATAATTATGAAAAAAGACAAATAATATCATCAATACAAACAAGAAATGAATTAAAAAGTGTAGGGAGTTTGTTTATATATTTAATCTTTATATCAAGCTTGAAGTGTTAAAACACCAACATTTGTGTTGACATAGAGGCAGATTAGAGACGGTGAATGACTGATGAGGTGACAGCGCCATCTGCTGGACAGACAAGATCATCAGTGCCCTGAGAGAAATTTCATTCACAGGTAAAATAAAAACCACAGAGGAAAATATGGATAATCACATTTTGAACATGTGGGAAAAGTGTTCAGTGTTCGCACCTGGCCTGATCTTCTCCATCAAATACAAACAGGACAAAAGAACAGAATTTAAAATGGATCTTAATGGGGAAAAAAAAACAATAACTGAAACAATAGCTCCATCAAAAATACAGCTCAGTCCACCTTAAATACATAGAGACTTTATCAAAGTCATTACAACAATTTCTATATATTGCACTTTTAAAAAAAGGAAAAAAACAAACAACAACTTTGCAACAAAAACTCCACAAACATTTTTAAAAAAGTACCAAAGACACAACACACAGTAAGTCACAGTCCATCCAGCACCTCTGCACAACATCTGTAACTGCAGCAGGTGTTGCCAGGTAAAGCTATAATGTGACCTGAGTCACCACAGTAAACAGACCTGGCAACCCCACAATGAAACCTGGACGATTGAGATGCAGACTGATTGTGAAACATGTGACTTCTGCCAAAAACTACAATATTTCATATTTTCACAGTTTGTATTTCTACAAATAAGAACAGAACTGTTCATGTTTCCATCCCAACGATGGGAAATGTTGAAGTAAACGTATGAATCAATTAGAGTTTATTAGTTTATCAAGTCTTCCACTTTAGCCGTGCTTCAGCTTCAGCTTCAGCTTTAGCTTCAGCTTTAGCTTCACCTTCACCTTCAGCTTCAGATTCAGCTTCACCTTCAGCTTTAGCTTCAGCTTTTTTGCAAAGCACATTGAAGTGTAGAAACAGTGAAGTGCAGAGTGTCACAGTCAAAGTGTCCTTGATTAATCAACCTGTGTAGGATGTGTTGATCAAAGGGAAGATCATCGTTTGTGTTTCTGAGTCAACACATTGACGTATCATTACGTGCTGCATTCATCTGATCCATTTCCCTGAAAATAAAATAAGAGAAAATTCAGCATCAGAAACATATAAAGGTAAAATCAAAAGAATCTAATTTATTCCTGTATAAAGAAAAACTTCTGCAGAGAAAAACAAACCATCGTATGAATCATGATTCCTTCTTTTGATTTTATATATTTCTCATTTCATTCAGTGAGTTTCATGTTTTCATGTCATGTATTTAGTTAATTTCTGCTTCCAGTCGTCTGACACTCTCACTCTGATTGAGATCATCTTTTTAGCCGAGACAGCCGTTAATTTCAAACTAGATTTCAACTGATGGAAAAAGATTTAATTGGTTTATTAATTGAATTACACTATACCATGATCTAGAAAGTGACTGGAGAAAATATAAATGAGACGAGACGTTAGAAAACTGGTTCTAACTAGTTCATTCAGCAGCAGTACTTTTCTAATACAGAACATTTACTTACATTGGTGTTTGATTGTTGTTTAACTCTCTCTTCCTGTTTCTCTGTTCACCTGGGAGATATTCTGAGTCAAAAAACATCATTAATACAAATAACAAACAAGACATTTATTAAAGTGTGGGAGGAACATTATTTTACCTCTTTTCTTTTTACAGCACCAGACAAGAACAACTGCTGCTGCTGCTGCTGAGACCAAAACAGCTGCAGCCAACACGCCTATAATGACTCTATGAATGAGTAAAGCCTGATCTGCAGTAGAAATACAGATGTTACAGTTAATAACAGTTCTCACTCATACAGACTAACAGTTCCTCCCTTCATGCTGCCTCACCTGGACTCTGTATCCACAGAAAGGTGTTGGTTATCAGTGTCTCCTCAGCATCACCTGTCTCTTATACACATCTACTGTGAACGGAAGTTCAGCACTGACTCACCCTGGGTAAATGGTAGAGAAGTGAACAGCCTCATTTCCATTATTAAGTGATAAAAAGAAGATAAAATTATCGGGACACCTGCCCTCAGAGAGGAAGCGTCTTCAAAAGTTTCCACATATAAAAGTTTAAAAGTAGTCAAACCGTGAGGTTAGCGTCACTTTAACATACTTTTATGTTTTACTTCAATTTATTGTAATTCTGTCTCCCTGAGTTGTTGCTTTCTGTTGAAATCGAAAGTAAGAGCCACTGCAATAAAACGTACCAAGTTCAACTTGTCTGCTTTACGTCTAGAGTGAAATAAGATCAGACTGGCTGTGAACGCCTCACTCACCTCCTGTGATCACAGTCCATAAGAAAGTCTGAAGCAGAATAACAATCACGATCCTCATCATCTTGTTTTAGCAGTTAAAATTTCACGGCAACCATGTTTGAGAGAAGAGCAATGGAAATTGGAGGAGGAGCAAAATGAAAGAGGGAGTATTCAAAAAAACAAAGAGGTGACCTCGTTGGACTGTTTACATGACGGTGATGTGACTTCAGGGGCGGAGTATCAACAGACGGCAGCAGAGAAACATACAGGAGCTTTGACTGCGGTCAAGTCGGACATCATCTACTTACTATTGCAAATTCAGCAATTTGTGTTCCCCTCCATCAGGATCAGCCTCCTCTGCTGGCTGTGGCTGAGTGGTGTGACAGAGATCACGGGTTGTCAGTGCTCTTTCACTTTCGTCTTTCCTCAGGATTATTTTCCCACCCCAACCCACTGATTTCTGCACAACTAATCTGAAGGGTTGATTATGGACACACTCTTTTATTTACTAGAGAAAAGGATCATTGTCCCAGTTTGACATTTAAATCATGTCTTCATTAGAGGACTGACAGAGAGTCTAATTAGTATGTAGATGATGGAAAACTAATTTCCCTCTCTGAATCATTGAGCTATCAGAAATCTGAAGACACTTTTTTTATTATTTATTTATTTCAGTTGGAGCCTTGAGAATACCAAACTTCAGTTTGGTATTCTCAAGGCTCCAACTTTATTTACATAAACAATGTGTGTATATGTGTATATATATATATATATATATATATATATATATATATA
>NW_019525429.1:5243-6586 GCF_002814215.2 Seriola lalandi dorsalis
AGTAAATAAAGAAAAAGTAGGCGGTGGTGGTAAATACATTTTCAAATGACAGAAGGACGACCATCACTGCAGCTCTCACTGATCTGGGCTTTAGTGCAGAGAGTCCAGACGAAGCTTCTCCTCAGTGACGGTTTGCAGCAACAAAAAACAGCAGCTAAAAGACTTTGAGGCTGAGAGAAGCAAGATTCTCTCGTTAGTTCATATTTTAAATGGACGACCAAAGTCATCACTTGACTGAGACGGAGGTTTGTGCGTCAGGATTTCACCTCTCTGAAGAAACATTGACTCACTGATCTGTTTGAGATTTGTTTCCCTGGAGACAAAATGAAACAAGACTCAGCATCAGAAATATAAAAATCATATATATAAATGAGACGTGACGTTAGAAAACTGGTTCTAACAAGTTCATTCAGCAGCAGTGCTTTTCTAATACAGAACATTTACTTACGTTGGTGTTTGATCATTGTTTGACTTTGTTCCAGTTTCTCTGTTCACCTGAGAGATATATTGAGTCAAAAATCAACATCAATAAAAATAACAAACAAAAAATTTATTAAAGTGTAGGAGGAACATTATTTTACCTCTTTTGTTTTTATAGTGCTGGACAAGAACAACTGCTGCTAAGACCAAAACAGCTGCAGCCAACACGCCTATAATGACTCTATGAATGAGTAAAGCCTGATCTGCAGTAGAAATACAGATGTTACAGTTAATAACAGTTCTCACTCATATAGACTAACAGTTCCTCCCTTCATGCTGCCTCACCTGGACTCTGTATCCTCAGAAAGGTGTTGGTTATCAGTGTCTCCTCAGCATCACTCAGTTCACAGGTGTATGTTCCCTCATGATGTGGAGATAAGTCCTGCAGCATGAGGCTGCCTGACTCTGACACACCCTTCACCTGCTGGCTCCACCCCTCTGAGACTGAGGAGGAGACGTCAGCTCTGGTCTGGGTCAGGATGATCTGACTGTGGTTGAATCTCCAGGTGAGACTGAAGCCTGTGAGGGAGGTGTTTGAGGAAGTGCAGTGGATCGTTGTTGCAGAGCTGGACTGACTGACAGAAGCTGAGATAACACAACACAAAAATGACTTAATATTTTGTGAGATTCTGAATCTCCACTGTAGCTGACTGCACGTCTCTTTAAAATCACTGACTTGTTTTAAACAAAGTGGCTCTCCTCTTGTTTCTGCGAGTGCTGATGCTGCAGCTGTAGCTCAGATCAGAGTCGCTGTCTGAAACTGTCAGAGAACTTCTGATGTTGTAGAGCAGCTGCTCAGTCTCCTGGACTTCAGCTTGGTTCTTGAAGGTCACAGTGGATGGAGGGCTGGTGGACCAGGTGAG
>NW_019525429.1:6832-15771 GCF_002814215.2 Seriola lalandi dorsalis
AAAACCTTTTTGTTTTGTATTTTCTATATTTACTGTGTTTCTCACCGTCCACTTTCAGGTTGATAAATGATTCCATGTTTCCTTTGGTGGTGCTGGTGTAACACTTGTATCTTCCCTGGTCCTGAACCTGCAGCCCTGTCAGCTGGAGGGAGGCGTTTCCTCCTGAGATCTGGTCCGTGAACAGTGACGTCCTGTTTCTGAAGCGCTGGTCCTGGTGAGGCAGCTGGTCTTTGTTGTAGTAGAAGGAGTGGACAGGACTGTTTCCTGCTGACACCTGAATCCAGTGGATGACCACGTCAGTGTCGTTCTGGAAGCTGCACGGTAAAATGCAGCTCTCCATGGAAACACAGGACACCTCAGAGTCTGCAACACATCAGGTAAAGAGACGACAACCAAAGCTCGGTTCAGGGAACTTGGCAGCTGAATCCAGGAGAGCTTTCTTTAAAGACCACATCGTTCATGTGTCTGATCACATATATTGATCTCTAACATAACAGGCTTTTACTTTTTATACCAGACTCAACCTTGTTTACAGTAACTAGGGCGTCTTCTCATCAGGGATTTAAAAGCCAAATATGTGTCAGCTGCAGGTTGCACCACAAGCTCTGCCACACGATTTATATTAGCTGGTGGGAAGTGTTTAACACACATGTACAGACAATGTGTAGCTCAGGTTACTGTGTGTGTAGCCGGCTGTAAATGCATTAATATTAAACTGTTTGGTGCTTTGGGAAAACTGCAATTAATCTCCTACTTTTTCAAAGGAAAATATCTTAAAACACTGGGACACACCTCAACTATGAGACAACACTCACTTGTTTTTTTATGTGTAATTGTTCATGACATTTATCTTAATTCAATATATTTCCCTGTGTTCTTGCGTTTTCCATTCAAAAAGAAACAGTGACGCAGCAGCACGACAAAACAAGATTTTAGATTTAGATTTAGTTTAGATTTGAATATAGATCAGACGGGCTGTGAACGCCTCACTCACCTCCTCTGGTTAAAGGGGTTAAAGTTGAAAGAAAGAACAGGAGCAGAAAAACATCGGGCTTGGTCTCAGACATCTTGTTTTTTAGTTTTACTCTTTCTTTCTCTAACAGCAGCAGCTGCGACCGGAGAGGAAAACAATGACTGGAAATTAAAAGGGCAAAGCAAAGCAAAGGAAATGGTGGAAGAGGATGTGATCCTCCCTCTGCCACTGATAAAACCATGAGTCAGGAATCTGAAAAATGTTTTCCATACTCTGATGTGCCCTTCAGTCTCTTGGACTTCAGGTTGGTTCTTGAAGGTCACATTGGATGGAGGGCTGGTGGACCAGGTGAGGTTAGGCTGTTTCCTACCACTCTGTTATCATATCCTCCTCTTTTCTTCTTCTCTCACTCTCTCAGCTCCACTCATCTATCCCTGGGAATTTCCTCCACTCAAAGAAGAAAATATAGAACAAAAAGAGTTTAAATATTTCTGATAATAAACTTAAGATGTACAAATATTAAATGCATATCTTATTCTCTTACATCTGCTCGGCCTCTGCTCTCCTCTTTTTCTTCAACTCTCTGTCGTCAACTCATTTTCATCTTTCATGTCTCTTCACACCTTTAATCTTCTAATCTCATTCTTTTCCTCACTTTCTTATCTCTTCATCATTCCTCAATTACAGACTTCCTGTTCCTCTTCTGTCGCCTCATGCTGATTCTATATCACATGATTTCAGCGCTCCCCTTCTCTCGTCTTCTGCTTTTCTACAGCTGATACAGACTATGCATTGAAAGGATTTATTGAAGCTACACAATGTATTATAATTATTACAGATATAGCATATCTTATTCTAATTATCATTACTGTTTACATTTGGTCATTACAGTTAAAGTTTAGAGATATAGAGGAGAAGTGGACAACATGCATGTTAACAGTCTCTTTCTTTATATGTATGTATGTATATGTATATTATCACCTCACTCACCTCCTTTAGCGGGAGCAACAAGCCACAGAAAAGTCCTGAACATCAGCCATACGGCAGAGCAGAGGTCCATCACCTTCTGATTGCTCTGACCTGCTGCTTGTGCCAGAATTTCTTTTTAGAATAAAAAAACATGGAAGTGGTTTCAGGATCCAGCCTCCTCTGCTGGCTGTGGCTGAGTGGTGTAACAGAGATCACGGGTTGTCAGTGCTCTTTCACTTTCATCTTTCCTCAGGATTATTGCTGAGTAAAGTCACTTCAACCTGATGGATTTTTCCATGAGTTAAGGAAAACTAAAGAAAAGGTTTAGGGCCAAATATAAATTTATTTTTAGAATTCTGACTTTAATCTCAGAATTCTGAGTTTCTAATAAAATATTATTTTTCCACATTAGGGCCTGGTGATTTTTTTTTAACAAAGGTTAAAGTCAGACTTTAAGTCAGAATAAAAAAAATAAAAAAATTTCACATATATAGTCCTCTTCCGTAGAAGATTGAACAACAAACATAAATCAATAAAAGATGAAAATAAAGACATTAAACTAAAAGACAGTCATTTATGGTTTAAAGATTTCTTGTTTAGGAGCCATTTTCAGTTATATGTATATCAGTGTTTATAATATTTACAACTCCGACCACCAAGGGGCGCAGTCTTATTTTTGATGATGTAAAGTTGTATTTAAACAACTCAGGGTTGATGAGCTTTGTGATCGGGGGTGATTTTGTGATTTCAGACACCCCTAAAGTGGACCGTACCATTTCTTTACCGTGATGTTTGTAGAGCGTCTCCTCAGCCTGCGTCACTCCATCAGTGTCTCCGTCCTCAAGTCTCTGTCCTCGAGCTTCACACAAACAAACTGAGACACTCGAAGGTAAATGTAAGTAGCAGCACACAAATACTACACTTTACTGTCTTACCTCCACAGTTTATGAATTACATTGTGTCAGGTATTTACACATGAACGTTAATGTTAGCTAGTTTCTAACTTTACCTTAAGTTACAGTAGAGCTAATGTTAGCTAGTTTCTAACTTTACCTTAAGTTACAGTTGAGCTAATGTTAGCTAGTCTCTAACTTTACCTTAAGTTACAGTTTAACTTACTAATGTTAGCTAGTTTCTAACTTTACCTTAAGTTACAGTTTAACTTACTAATGTTAGCTAGTTTCTAACTTTACCTTGAGTTACAGTTTAACTTACTAATGTTAGCTAGTTTCTAACTTTACCTTGAGTTACAGTTGAGCTAATGTTAGCTAGTTTCTAACTTTACCTTAAGTTACAGTTTAGCTTACTAATGTTAACTAGTTTCTAACTTTACCTTGAATTACAGTTGAGCTAATGTTAACTAGTTTCTAACTTTACCTTGAGTTACAGTTTAGCTTACTAATGTTAACTAGTTTCTAACTTTACCTTGAATTACAGTTGAGCTAATGTTAGCTAGTTTCTAACTTTACCTTAAGTTACAGTTTAACTTACTAATGTTAACTAGTTTCTAACTTTACCTTGAATTACAGTTGAGCTAATGTTAACTAGTTTCTAACTTTACCTTGAGTTACAGTTTAGCTAACTAATGTTTGCTAGTTTCTAACTTTACCTTAAGTTACAGTTTAACTTACTAATGTTGGTTAGTTTCTAACTTTACCTTGAGTTACAGTTGAGCTAATGTTAGCTAGTTTCTAACTTTACCTTAAGTTACAGTTTAACTTACTAATGTTGGCTAGTTTCTAACTTTACCTTAGGTTACAGTTTAACTTACTAATGTTAACTAGTTTCTAACTTTACCTTGAATTACAGTTGAGCTAATGTTGGCTAGTTTCTAACTTTACCTGAAGTTACAGTTTAGCTAACTAATGTTAACTAGTTTCTAACTTTACCTTGATACAGTTTAGCTAACTAATGTTAGGTAGTGTCTAACTTTACCTTAAGTTACAGTTTAACTTACTAATGTGGCTAGTTTCTAACTTTACCTTAAGTTACAGTAGAGCTAATGTTAGCTAGTTTCTAACTTTACCTTGAATTACAGTTGAGCTAATGTTGGCTAGTTTCTAACTTTACCTGAAGTTACAGTTTAGCTAACTAATGTTAACTAGTTTCTAACTTTACCTTAAGTTACAGTTTAGCTAAATAATTTTGGCCAGTTTCTAACTTCGTCTTTTTGTGGCTGTGATGGTTTAATTAGTCTTTAATTTTGTTTTGATTTGCTTCTATAATAAACTCCAAGTACTACACATCATTCATCTTAGTTCTATATAAAGGAACAGAACTAGTCATGAAACCACAAAGGGAAGACGATCAATCAATGAGAAATTTGTGTTTATTCCACAACTAATCAATGCATTTGAGTAACAAGGTTAATTTGTCTTTAACTCTTCTTTACAGTTCTTGTCTATGTGACATCAATGTTTCCATGTTCAGTCATTTGATACAATTGAGCCTCAGGATGTGACCAATTATTTTTAACTTATGCTTCATTTCCTTCAAGCAAAGGGGTCCGGGTGAGGTTTTCATCGTTCTGAGGTATTTCTTCATTTACACCTTCTTTAACCTCCATTGCTCTGCAAACAAAATTAAATAAAATTCAGCATCAGAAACATATAAAGGTAAAATCAAAACAATCTCTTATTTATTCTTCTTCAGTATAGAGAACAACTTTTTCAAAATAAATGATCACATCATCATGATTGCTTAATTTAAAACTCTGTTTCCAGCTTCTAAAAAACATCATCAATACAAACAACAAACAAGAAATGAATTAAAAAAAGTAGAGGAAGAACATAATCTTACATTTTTTCTTTTTAAAGTACAGTACAAGACCAACTGCTAGTGCTAGGACCAAAATGGCTGCCACCACCCAGCCTATAATGCCTCTAACATTGGTTGAATTCTCTGAAATAGAAATAGTCAGTTACTGGAACTTTCCCATGATGCCTCATGATGTTTTCTGATGTTTAAATTGTTGCAGGTCATACAGATAATAACACTTCATGCTGTTTCACCTGGAAGAAATAACATTAAGCGTAAAAAAGGAGGAAGGAAGTCTCTTTGTAATACAGTGTTGGGCTGCAGTCAAAGTCAAATCAATCACTTCTTCTTTACCTAGATACACTCAGCTTTTTTTTTTTTTTTTAAACTAACTTAATTTATAACACTTAAAATAAATCCCTCTTTCCTAACCACTTCTCCTTGACCTTGATACAAAACTTCATGAGGTCAAGGAGAATTCACGATCGCTGAGAGGATTGAATCTCACTGCGCTTAATCTCAGCTTTTTTTATTCTTAATGATAAATCCTCCTTTCCACAAATGTTGAAATGTGAAAACATGACAGAAAAATACAAATACACTGGTATGTCACTTTAATTGTTGCCGCTGCAGGGAATTGTGGGACGACTTTAGCTCGTCCCCTTTCACAGAGTGTTTCCTGTGCTGAAGGAAATATGATAGGAAGCATTGAAGCTCCTTTCCTTATCATTTAGAGAAGAGCTCTGATCGTGATGCTGCTCAGATTCATCTGGGTCATTTCCGTCTGTTAGGAACATTAAAAAAAAAAAGACTTTCCCACCCAACCCACTGATTTTTCTTCTTTTGTTTGTTTTTATTTTTTGGAAAGAAAACCGATGTTCTTTCATTGGAGCAGAAAGTCTCATGTCTGCACAACTAATCTGAAGGGTTGATTATGGACACACTCAGCATTTCTTCTCAAAGTCTAGTTTTCACCCAACCCCAACAACATGATCTTTCTAATTAAATTTAAAAATGAGTTTAATGACAGTTCAAATCTGTTAATAAAAAATACGTAGTAATTTGTGAAACAGTCATCAAATGTTGTTTATTGATCCATGCAGCCTCAGAGGCCACTGGGCAAAGCAGACAAACGTTAAACCTTCCATACAGGCGTCACAGTGCTCTGGCCCAAACCCGCCAGAGTGAAAGTGCAGATACAGAAATGTAAAAATATTTAATTACAAGTAAAAGTCCTGCATGAAAAATCTTACTGAAGTAAAAGTACATAAAGTACAAGCAGCTAAATGTAGTGCAAGTATTAAAGTAAAAGAACTGGTTCCATCCCTCTCACTTATACATGTTATTATATCTGTCATCACTGGATGATCAATACTGAGGCCTCAGTGTGTCAGCAGCATGTCACTGCTGTAGCTGCCGGAGGTGGAGCTAGTCTCTCCTACTGTATATACAGTTTCATGAACGGACACCAGATAAATCTCAGGGGTCAGAAAAAATAAGTTCTGATGCACAAATCTGAACTCTGACCTTAAAATATACTTTACATCCACTTATGGATGAAATTTTAAATTCAATGGTGTTAAATATAAAAAGATCTAGAAAAATATGTTATGTTATTTCAACATATATAAACTTCATATATTCCAACATAAAGTTTTCCAACTTTCTTGGATAAAATCACAAAGTAAACATAATTTTTTGCTGAAATATTCATATTCATAAAGTGAGCATCAGTGCATCAGTTACTCCTTCCATCTGACGTGGAGAGGTTTGTTAATCTTGAACTCTTCTTCTAGTACTTCATGTCCATACGACACAAAAGTCTCCATGTTCAGTCATTTGCTATGTCACATTCGAGTGTCTTCATTTCTCTCAGGCAGAGGGGGTGTGAGGTTTTCACCGTTCCTCCATTGCTCTGCAAACAAAATGCAATAAAATTCAACATCAAAAACATATAAAGGTAAAATCAAAACAATCTCTTATTTATTCTTCTTCAGTATAAAGAACAACTTCTGCAGAGCAAAATAAACCATCACATGAATCATGATTCCTTCTTTCAAAACTCTTTTTAGCCGAGACAGCCGTTAATTTCAAACTAGATTTCAACTGATGGAAAAAGATTTAATTGGTTTATTAATTGAATTACACTATACCATGATCTAGAAAGTGACTGGAGGAAATATAAATGAGACGAGACGTTAGAAAACTGGTTCTAACAAGTTCATTCAGCAGCAGCGCTTTTCTAATACAGAACATTTATTTACGTTGGTGTTTGATCGTTGTTTGACTCTCTCCCTGTTTCTCTGTTCACCTGGGAGATATATTGAGTCAAAAAACAACATCATTAATAAAAATAACAAACAAGACATTTATTAAAGTGTAGGAGGAACATTATTTTACCTCTTTTCTTTTTACAGTAGCAGACAAGAACAACTGCTGCTGCTGCTGCTGCTGCTGCTGAGACCAAAACAGCTGCAACCACCAAACCTGTAATGACTCCATGATTGATTGAATCCTCATCTGCAGTAGAAATACAGATATTACAGTTAATAACAGTTCTCACTCATACAGACTAACAGTTCCTCCCTTCATGCTGCCTCACCTGGACTCTGTATCCTCAGAAAGGTGTTGGTTATCAGTGTCTCCTCAGCATCACTCAGTTCACAGGTGTATGTTCCCTCATGATGTGGAGATAAGTCCTGCAGCATGAGGCTGCCTGACTCTGACACACCCTTCACCTGCTGGCTCCACCCCTCTGAGACTGAGGAGGGGACGTCAGCTCTGGTCTGGGTCAGGACGATCTGACTGTGGTTGAATCTCCAGATCAGACTCTTGAAGGAGGAGTTTGAGGCAGCGCAGGGGATCGTTGTTTCAGAGTGTGAACCGCTAAGAAAAGCTGAAACTCATGATGAAAAGTGAAATAAGATTTTTTTAGATTTTGAATCTGATAATCCTCTACACAGTAAACAAAGAAACTAAACCAATTAAAACAGATCATTGATTAACAGATTAACTAAACATGAAACAAAGAGACACAAAAATGAAAGTGTAAAGAGTGAAGAATGAACATTTCATAGCAGCTGTTGAAGGCAGCCTGACCGATCACTGTACTGCACTGTGCTGTAGCTGACTGCACGTCTCTTTAAAATGACTCACATGTTTTAAACAAAGTGGCTCTCCTCTTGTTTCTGCGAGTGCTGATGCTGCAGCTGTAGCTCAGATCAGAGTCGCTGTCTGAAACTGTCAGAGAACTTCTGATGTTGTAGAGCAGCTGCTCAGTCTCCTGGACTTCAGTTTGGTTCTTGAAGGTCACAGTGGATGGAGGGCTGGTGGACCAGGTGAGCTCAGGTTGAGGGTAGATCCCCTCTGAGCTGCAGGTGATCCTGTTTCCCACCTGCTGGAGGTCGACTTTACCAACTGGAGCTGCAGAGAAAGAGGAACTTTGATATGAATTTTACAACACATTTGTAATTGTTAATCTTTAAATGCATTGCACTAACAAACATTGACAAATTATGTTCTGTGTATTTCTCACCGTCCACTTTCAGGTTGATAAATGATTTATTCCTTCCTCTGTTGCTGTCGGTGTAGCACTTGTATATTCCCTGGTCCTGAACCTGCAGCCCTGTCAGCTGGAGGGAGGCGTTTCCTCCTGAGATCTGGTCCTTGAACAGTGACGTCCTGCCGCTGAAGCGCTGGTCCTGGTGAGCGAGCTGGTCTTTGTTTTGGTAGAAGGAGTGGACAGGACTGTTTCCTGCTGACACCTGATTCCAGTGGATGACCACATCAGTGTCGTCCTGGAAGCTGCACGGTAAGATGCAGCTCTCATTGAAAACACAGGACACCTCAGAGTCTGCAACAGAACAACAAATTGTTAATAAGAAACCTGAATCAAAAAACATACTCAGATTTAGTTTTTGTCCGTGTATTAATTATACAGCATATGTTGCATTTAGGAAACTGTAAAATATGTTTTGATCTGCCAAGATCATTTCAGCAATATATATATTCTGGTACAGAGCGTGTGTTTGTGTCAAATGAATATTTAATGAGCTGCTGAAACTCAGTTACTGACGGGGAGAAAACATCTGCCCTCATATTGAGACCTAAAACAAACTGTTTTATGGTCTGTTTAATTCTTGAATTAAGTAAAATATTCAAGAATCTAACATTGTGACAAAGGAGCTGGCCTCTGTTGTTAATGGTAAAAATGATTCTTAAAATACGACACAGCATGTTG
>NW_019525429.1:15791-16550 GCF_002814215.2 Seriola lalandi dorsalis
TGGTTATCAGTGTCTCCTCAGCATCACTCAGTTCACAGGTGTATGTTCCCTCATGATGTGGAGATAAGTTCTGTAGCATGAGGCTTCCTGACTCTGACACACCCTTCACCTGCTGGCTCCACCCCTCTGAGACTGAGGAGGAGACGTCAGCTCTGGTCTGGGTCAGGACGATCTGACTGTGGTTGAATCTCCAGATCAGACTCTTGAAGGAGGAGTTTGAGGCAGCGCAGGGGATCGTTGTTCCAGTGTTTGAAACATTGAGAAAAGCTGAAATGATGCAACACAAAACAGGCAACATGGAATAAAATTATTGGTTCCAGAATCTGAAAATCTGAATTACTGAGATAGAAATGCGACTGAGTTCTGGTAGAGGTTTGGTGTTTGAGGCCGTGCAGGGGATTGTTGCTTCAGAGTGTGAACCGCTGAGAAAAGCTGAAACTCATGATGAAAAGTGAAATAAGATTTTTTTAGATTTTGAATCTGATAATCCTCTACACAGTAAACAAAGAAACTAAACCAATTAAAACAGATCATTGATTAACAGATTAACTAAACATGAAACAAAGAGACACAAAAATGAAAGTGTAAAGAGTGAAGAATGAACATTTCATAGCAGCTGTTGAAGGCAGCCTGACCGATCACTGTACTGCACTGTGCTGTAGCTGACTGCACGTCTCTTTAAAATGACTCACATGTTTTAAACAAAGTGGCTCTCCTCTTGTTTCTGCGAGTGCTGATGCTGCAGCTGTAGCTCAGATC
>NW_019525429.1:16570-16983 GCF_002814215.2 Seriola lalandi dorsalis
CCCCTCTGAGACTGAGGAGGAGACGTCAGCTCTGGTCTGGGTCAGGACGATCTGACTGTGGTTGAATCTCCAGATCAGACTCTTGAAGGAGGAGTTTGAGGCAGCGCAGGGGATCGTTGTTCCAGTGTTTGAAACATTGAGAAAAGCTGAAATGAAAAAAGGGATGAAATTTGATGCAATTCTGAACATTTTGCATTAGAGCATCATGCAGCCTTGCCATGATGAAAGTTTCAGCTGTTTGAGGAAGTCTGATCCACCACATGGATTTAATCAAGTTCCAGACTCTTTAAAATCACTGACTTGTTTTAAACAAAGTGGCTCTCCTCTTGTTTCTGCGAGTGCTGATGCTGCAGCTGTAGCTCAGATCAGAGTCGCTGTCTGAAACTGTCAGAGAACTTCTGATGTTGTAGAGC
>NW_019525429.1:17003-18649 GCF_002814215.2 Seriola lalandi dorsalis
TTTGAACAGAATAACTGAAGGTCTTTGGTTTGTGTTGTGCACCAATCATTCAGTAAATCTCTCTTTCCTGCACCTTTAATCCCAGTCCCAACTCTTGTCCACAGTAGCGCGCCTGAATTTTCTCTGCAAGAAACTGCAGAATGAATTCAGTCATCAGCGAATGAAATCAGCTGTGTAGCCAGAGCACAATAGTTAATCCAGCAACAAAGGATATAAAGTATTGTTCACTGTAGATTCAGTTTGTTTCATGTTCATACAAGTATTAATTATACAGCATATGTTGCATTTAGGAAACTGTAAAATATGTTTTGATCTCCCAAGAACATTTCAGCAATATATATATATATATATATATATTCTGGTACAGAGCATGTGTCTGTGTGAAATGAGTATTTAATGAGCTGCTGAAACTCAGTTACTGACGGGGAGAAAACATCTGCCCTCATATTGAGACCTAAAACAAACTGTTTTATGGTCTGTTTAATTCTTGGATTAAGTAAAATATTCAAGAATCAAACATTGTGACAAAGGAGCTGGCCTCTGTTGTTAATGGTAAAAATGATTCTTAAAATACGACACAGCATGTTGAAACACTGAATTATATCCTGACTGAAACAAGTTCAGACAGGCAGTGAACGTCTCACTCACCTCCTCTGGAATGAGTCACCTGCAGAAAAATCACAAACATGAACAAAAAAGTACAACTGATGTTCATCCTCCTGTTCAAGATAATCCGAGTGTAGCACCGTGCTGCAAAGATGAAACAGAGACATGGATGTGGGTGATGTCACATGGGCTGGTGAGATGGTGCTGTCCGTGCAAACAACCCTCAGTTTCTGTAACACATGAAGCAACATGCCCCTATTTAGAAGTTTGAACAGAATAACTGAAGGTCTTTGGTTTGTGTTGTGCACCAATCGTTCAGTAAATCTCTCTTTCCTGCACCTTTAATCTCAGTTTTCAGACTCTTGTCCACAGTAACCCGCCTGAATTTTCCCTGCAAGAAACTGACGAATGAATTCAGTCATCAGTGAATGAAATCAGCTGTGTAGCCAGAGCACAATATTTAATCCAGCGACAAGAATATAAAGCAAAGTTCACTGTGGATTCAGTTTGTTTCATGTTCATACAAGCTCTTTCTTTGGGCTTGTTCAGCCTTTTCTCTCTTTTTGGTAGTGGCGCGTTAACTATTCCAACACTGCCAAAGTCTCTTTAAGTGCTTATTAATCTGATATAACCGACTGACAGTAAACACCTCACTCACCTTCGTTGTCAGTGACAATCCTCAGAGAACTCAGAAATCACCAGACACACAGCTCTGTACATCCATGTGCTCTGACTTCCTGTCTTTATCCTGTTATTTTTCAGATGCAGAGACCGACCTCGTGGTGACAGGGAAAGGTTTCGCGGTAGTTCTGCCTGAACATCACCTGTCTCCGGCTCCTCCCCCACCTGCCTGAACTGAAGGTGTGTGATGAAAGTTTTCATTCCCTCATTCATACAGTCGATTATCAGAAGTTCAGACGATCAAATTCCCTGTTGGAACAATCTTGACTAAACTGACGTCTTCTGCGATCGGTCATCAGTGTCAGATTCAGATATTACACATTCATCCTCCTCAGCTCAGAATAAAATCTGTACACTGT
>NW_019525429.1:18669-20270 GCF_002814215.2 Seriola lalandi dorsalis
TTTGTCATTCCTCTAAAATACCCAGTTGTTTCTCACTTGTTCCTCATCGTTTTATTTTCTTCCTCTGAACCTGCGTTTACGTTCCAGCAGAAACCGTTGCTTTTTGCTCGGTACAAAATTATACTGGAAATATTATTCCTATTATAAAGTGTTTGCAAACAAGTCGAAACAAATATACAACAATAATTATGAAAAAGGACAAACAATATCATCAATACAAACAAGAAATGAATTAAAAAGTTTAGGGAGTGTGTTTATATATTTAATCTTTATATCAAGCTTGAAGTGTTAAAACATCAACATTTGTGTCACATAGAGGCAGATTAGAGACAGTGAATGACTGATGAGGTGACAGCGCCCTCTGCTGGACAGACAAGATCATCAGTGCTCTGAGAGAAATTTCATTCACAGGTAAAATAAAAACCACAGAGGAATTTATGGATAATGACATTTTGAACATGTGTGAAAAGTGTTCAGTGTTTGCACCTGGCCTGATCTTCTCCATCAAATACAAACAGGACAAAAGAACAGAGTTTAAAATGGATCTTAATGGGGAAAAAAAACAATAACTGAAACAATAGCTCCATCAAAATTACAGCTCAGTCCGCCTTAAATACATAGAGACTTTATCAAAGGCATTACAACAATTTCTATACGTTGCACTTTAAAGAAAGGAAAAAAACAAACAACAACTTTGCAACAAAAACTCCACAAACATTTTTTTTTTTATAAAGTTCCAAAACACAACACACAGTAAGTCACAGTCCATCCAGCTCCTCTGCACAACATCTGCAGCTGCAGCAGGTGTTGCCAGGTGAAGCTATAATACGACCTCAGTCACCACAGTAAACAGACCTGGCAACCCCACAATGAAACCTGGACGACTGAGATGCAGATTGATTGTCAAACATGTGACTTCTGCCAAAAACTACAATATTTCATATTTTCACAGCTTGTATTTCTACAAATAAGAACAGAACTGTTCATGTTTCCATCCCAACGATGGGAAATGTTGAAGTAAACGTCTGAATCAATTAGGGTTTATCAGTTTATCAAGTCTTCCACTATAGCCGTGCTTCAGCTTCACCTTCAGCTTCAGATTCACCTTCAGCTTTAGCTTCAGCTTTTTTGCAAAGCACATTGAAGTGTAGAAACGGTGAAGTGCAGAGTGTCACAGTCAAAATGTCCTTGATTAATCAACCTGTGTAGGACGTTTTCATCAAAGGGAAGATCATCGTTTGTGTTTCTGATTCAACACATTTACGTATCATCACGTGCTGCATTCATCGGAACCATTTCCCTGAAAATAAAATAAGAGAAAATTCAGCATCAGAAACATATAAAGGTAAAATCAAAAGAATCTCATTTATTCCTCTTCAGTATAAAGAAAAACTTCTGCAGAGAAAAACAAACCATCACATCATCCTGATTCCTTCATTTGATTTTATATTTTCTCATTTCATTCAGTGAGTTTCATGTTTTCATGTCATGTATTTAGTTAATTTCTGCTTCCAGTCGTCTGACACTCTCACTCTGATTGAGATCATCTTTTTAGCCGAGACAGCCGTTAATTTCAAACTAGATTTCAACTGATGGAAAAA
>NW_019525429.1:20806-21547 GCF_002814215.2 Seriola lalandi dorsalis
CTCTTGAAGGAGGAGTTTGAGGCAGCGCAGGGGATCGTTGTTCCAGTGTTTGAAACATTGAGAAAAGCTGAAAAGACGCAACACAAAACATGGAAAAAAAGGAAAATATTTTTTTACAAACTCCGAATCTGGATTTCTGAAGAATTATACGAATTGTAGCGTTAGAATCTGCATAAATCCATGCAGCCAACCCACCTTGTGGTGCTGGTGTAACGGTGTGGGGAATGTTTTCTTGTCACACTCTGACCCCTTATCACCAGTCAATCATGGTCTGAATGCCGCTGTCTATCCGAGTACTGTTGCTGGAACTACCCTGTGTTAGTGCGGTGTTCCTAATTAAGTGCTCAGTGAGTGTGCATTAATGTGTTGGGTAAGTCTTTTAAAACTGTGTAGATGACATCACAATTTCCTTGAGTCCAGTGTGATGTCATCAAATGTCCAACTAAACATCCAAAACCCCAACATTTTTAAGTTTTCTTTGTTGTTAAGAGAAAGAAAAGAGGCAAATGTTCAAATCAAACATCAAAATAGTTGCAGATTAATTTTCTGTCGACTGACTAACTGATGCGTGAAATAATCATTACAGTTCTACTCATTTCAGCCATTTAACTGCAATACTGTTTGATAGTTGAATGTAATGGTGTATAGTAATAATATTATCTCTACTCACTTGTTTTAGACAAAGTGGCTCTCCTCTTGTTTCTGCGAGTGCTGATGCTGCAGCTGTAGCTCAGATCAGAG
>NW_019525429.1:22049-23116 GCF_002814215.2 Seriola lalandi dorsalis
AGGTAAATCACTGATTATAGATTATTACCTCACACAGTCCCTCGTCAAATAACCTGAACTCTGACTTTAATCAATCAGGTTTATTAACTGAAACTGTAACGAGCAGCAGATCAGAAAATGTCAGCAACTCTTTTTGTATTTTCTATATTTACTGTGTTTCTCACCGTCCACTTTCAGGTTGATAAATGATTCCATGTATACTCTGTTGCTGCTGGTGTAACACTTGTATCTTCCCTGGTCCTGAACCTGCAGCCCTGTCAGCTGGAGGGAGGCGTTTCCTCTGGAGATCTGGTCCTCGAAGAGCGACGTCCTGTTTCTGAAGCGCTGGTCCTGGTGAGCGAGCTGGTCTTTCTCGTAGTAGAAGGAGTGGACAGGAATGTCTCCTGCTGTCACATTATTCCAGTGGATGATCACCTCAGTGTCGCCCTGGAAGCTGCACGGTAAGATGCAGCTCTCCATGAAAACACAGAACACCTCAGAGTCTGCAACCCATCAGGTAAAGAGACGACAACCAAAGCTCAGTTCAGGGAAAATGGCAGCTTTATCCATCTCTAACATAACAGACTTTTACCTGATCTTCAGAGATTCTCTAATGTTAGTCACTATATACACAATAAATCTGCCTGAACCTTTGCATTACTGGGTTTGTAGAAATATACATTCAGGACTGTGTAATGAGAATGAGTTTAAAAGCACTGAAACGCCGCTCATTCACTTTCAGGAGCGATTACGAATTTGGATGGTTGGCACCACTTTTGTTAAATAAATACTGTTTACTACAGCTGGAAGCGCTCATGTCGGACTCTCTGCCAACTTTTTGTTGGTGCTGTATTTAGTTTACAGTAACTATGGCGTCTTCTCATCAGGGATTTAAAAGCCAAATATGTGTCAGCTGCAGGTTGCACCAAAAGCTCTGCCACACGATTTATACTTATTATCTGATGGAGAAGTGTTTAACACACATGTACAGACAATGTGTAGCTCAGGTTAGTGTGTGTGTGTGTGTGTGTGTGTGTGTGTAAATGTGCACTGACAGGTTCTGCAGTAATTCCAATTATGTCTTAGTC
>NW_019525429.1:24306-25085 GCF_002814215.2 Seriola lalandi dorsalis
GATGAAATATGAACTTCATTTGTGTGAATTTTATTGTAATTGCTGTGTGAAGTCCTGAGTTGTAAGAAGAA
This sequence comes from Seriola lalandi dorsalis, assembly GCF_002814215.2. NCBI lineage: Eukaryota > Metazoa > Chordata > Actinopteri > Carangiformes > Carangidae > Seriola > Seriola lalandi. Next base: position 24,378 of record NW_019525429.1, read on the forward strand.
GAAGAGGCGTTCATGTTGTAGCGTACACCACCATCAAACTGTCAAATTGATAGCTTTCAGCATGTCGGAGGGATACACAAGGAGACCAAAGGTCAAAGGGTCGGCGCCAGAGGATCAACCAATGGACAACCAGGCAACTGGAGAACATACGCCAAATCTGCAATTTGTAACAGTAAGACTCTGTGTAATGATGTTTGATTGTTTCTTATAGAGGACAAGTAATACCATGCACACACACACACCTACCTTCCTTCCTCCCTTCCTCCCTCTCTCTCTCTGTCCCTCTTTAGATAACAGTCATAAACTACAACCCACATTCCAGTCCTGGGCAGCGACCTGCAGAACTCTCTCCACAGACACAGATCTGAGGAATAATATACAATTAAATATCTGACTGTTCTGTAACTCATGAGACGTTTTTCTAACCCAAACTTCTGTCCTGTACAACGTTTGAAATGTAACGTGCAGACTTTTAAGACAGTGACCTGGGCGTCGTGTGGTGTAGTGGTCTAAGCAGGCGCTCCATGTGTAGAGGCTACCGTCCTCGCTGCAGCTGGCCCCGGTTCGAGTCCCGCATCGGACGGCCTTTACTGCATGTCATTCCCCCTCTCTGCCTCCCCATTTCCTGTCTCTCTACTCTACTGTCCTGTCCAATAAAGGCATAAAAAGCCCAAAAAAATATTTAAAAAAAAAAAAAAAAAAAAAAAA
>NW_019525429.1:26558-28462 GCF_002814215.2 Seriola lalandi dorsalis
CACTCCTATCTCCGAGTGGAGCAGCAGAGCATCAGGTAGAACAAGAAAAACATGTTGTACTTCATCAGCTGGAGTCAGTGACTGTGAGTTTCCTTCATTAACCGCTCTGAGAAGGACGTGAACTTAAGGTGACAGACGAACTTAATACTCGATCATTTTGGGTTTTGTTATTTTTCTTCCGAACTTTTTCAAGTTCCTCTGAAGACAAATCCACAAAGGAAAGGTGCATTTACTCCACAACAGACCAGTGCATGCGTCTTTTAATCCTTCAGTGTCCAGTGGAGACGTTTGTTCGTCTTGAACTCTCTTTCCAGTTCTTGTCCAAGTCACATGACTATGTCCGCAGTCATTTCACACATCGCACGTTAGTGTCCTTTATCTTAATCTTGTAAGAGAGGGACAACTGTGTGCTTTTCACCATTTTGATGAGACACTTTTCGATCTATATTTTCAAGTTCTCTTTCTCTGCAAACAAAATGAAATAAAATTCAGCATCAGAAACATATAAAGATAAAATCAAAACAATCTCTTATTTATTCTTCTTTAGTATAAAGAACAACTTCTACAGAGTAAAATAAACGATCATGATTCCTTTATTTGATTTGATTAGATTTGATATTTTATTCTCATTTCATTAAAGGAGCTATTTGTAAAATTTGCTACCGCTACATAGCTAGAGTTAGCATTAACAGCTATTTATTTACCAGTCTTGATGAGAGCTTCAGCCATTATTGTGTTTACAAGAAGTTATAATACGTCTTCTGAGCAGCGCTTCTTCTTCAGGGCAGACTGGAAGCTACAGTGACTCGGTATCGGAAAGTGACTGGGCCGGGGCTAGCTGGTTAGCATGCTAACATCAGTTGAAGAAGTGATCGAAATATAAGCAAAACTAAGGGTTGCTTTCCAGCTCTTGACGAGTAAAGGAATGAAGTTTGATGCTGAACTTACGACGTTGCGTTTTGACTGGTAAGTAAAACAGCTGTTAATGCTAATGTTAGCTATGTAGCGATAGCAAAACTTACAAATAACTCCTTTTAAGAGAGTTTCATGTTTTCACATCATGCATTTAATTAAACTCTCCAATTAGGAACTAGATTTCAACTGAGGGAAATTTACTTACTTTTGTGTATCACCATTGTTTGACTCTCTTCTATTGCTTCTCTGTTGACAGGAGAGACGTTCTGAAGGCAAAAACAACATCATTAATACAAACGACAAACAAGAAATGAATTAAAAAGTGTGGGAAGAACATAATTTTACCTCTTATCCCTTTAACGTTCAGTACAAGAACAACTGCTGCTGCGAGTGTTACTAGGACCAAAATGCCTCCAACGACTCCACCTGCAATGCCTCCATCATGGGTTGAATTCGCTGAAATAGAAAGAGTCAGTTACTTGAACTTTCCCATGATGCATCATGATGGTGTTCTCTGATGTTTACATTGTTGCAGGTCATACAGATAATAACACTTCATGCAGCCTCACCTGGACTCTGTATCCACAGAAAGGTGTTGGTCGTCAGTGTCTCCTCAGCATCACTCAGTTCACAGGTGTATATTCCCCCATGATGTGGAGATAAGTTCTGCAGCATGAGGCTGCCTGACTCTGACACACCCTTCACCTGCTGGCTCCACCCCTCTGAGACTGAGGAGGGGACGTCAGCTCTGGTCTGGGTCAGGATGATCTGACTGTGGTTGAATCTCCAGGTGAGACTGAAGCCTATTAGAGGTTTGGTGTGTGAGGCCTTGCAGGACAGTGTTGCTTCAGTGTGTGAAATATTGACGGAAGCTGAAATAAATGAATAAAAAGGGATAACATAGTATTTCGCTGCAGCTCTGGCTCCAGATTCAAATAAGAAATTCTGAACATTCTCTATTATCAGAATAACTGATCTTTCTAGAGGAC
>NW_019525429.1:28668-48656 GCF_002814215.2 Seriola lalandi dorsalis
AGGGTAGATCCCCTCTGAGCTGCAGTTGATCCTGTTTCCCACCTGCTGGAGGTCGACTTTACCAACTGGAGCTGCAAAGAAAAGATGATTCACTTTAGGAAAAATGTTTTTAAAGTCGTCATTGACGGTGCTGTCTTTGATGATCAGTCCTGACGATCAAACAGTAATGAGGCATCTTTCCATGAACTTTCTGTTTCCTTTTTTGAGAATGGAGAATAATAAAGTTACGCTTCCTCTAAAACCCTCAGGTGCTCCGGGTCTTTAATACTCGGTTTTTATGATCGATTGACATTTGCACCATCAAAGCCTTTAGATAGAAATAATCTATCACTCCTTCAAATATGTTAATTAGTAAACTGAGGGAATTAAGTAGTTGCATTAAGCCCATAAATCAGTAGGAAAATTGCACTTGAACTTTGGCCTTTCGACACACCTGTATCTTATTTTACAAGTTTAAGCTAAATGGAAAGAGGTTAAAACATTCCTGTTGCTCTGGCGTCACATTATGTTGGTGGAGCTTTCTGTCTGTTCAGTAATGGAGGCTGTTTCTGTGCATTTCATATATGTTATAAACTTATATCGTCATATATCTAGAGGATGTATATATGTGATAATAATAACCTCTTATAGGAGACATATATGACAACACTCATGATTAAGGGACATATTTGTCATACATCACAATTCTGTTTGGAGTTTTAGCAACAGTGAAACAAGGGAACCAATATCGTGCTTTTTTTCCACACAGTAAATTTGAAAGTGTGAAAGTTGGTTTGTTGTGCACGTGTTCTTATCTTCACTGGGTGACCTTGCAGGACTATGAGGCCTTTCTCCTCGGGAGTGAAACGTTATCAGCCAGGTGTCTGTTTGCTGTGTCTGAGGCAGCTCAACACACTTTCTGCATTTTCTCCACTTTAACAAAACGTCACCGTAAAACTATCAAAGAAAAGTGTACGTTTTACTTTACATGTGTTTCCTGCTCTGTAGTTTTTATGAAAGTCAAATTCACTGACCTGAAAGGGTTTTTGAAGTTTTTAAGGGTTTGTTACAGCACTAACACGCCAGCTTGTAACATCACACCTGACTCACGCAGCAGGAGGTAACGGCATCGAGACGAGACCTGAGACCAAGTCATGTTTTGTACTGATCTGATTGGACCAACACAAGTATCGGGAAGGTTTTAGTGTGTTCAGCTCTCAGAAATGTTGTGGTTTGGATTTTAGTTTTTCTCTCCACAAATTCACTGGTTCACTGCATTGAAGCAAAACACACTCCAATAGAGAGAGTAGTGAGAGTTTGTGTTTTTTCTATCTACTGTTTGTTCCTCGTACCTTCTACTTTCAGGTTAATGAATAACTCCTGGTTGCCAGACAAGGTGCTGGTGTAGCACTTGTATCTCCCCTGGTCCTGAAGCTTCGCCCCTGTCAGCTGGAGGGAGGCGTTTCCTCTGGAGATCTGGTCCTTGAATAGCGACGTCCTGCCTCTGTAGCGCTGGTCCTGGTGAGCGAGCTGGTCTGTGTTGTAGTAGAAGGAGTGGACAGAAGGGTTTCTTGCTCTCACCAGAATCCAGTGGACGACCGCGTTGTTGCCAGGCGTGAAGCCGCACGGTAAGATGCAGCTCTCATTGAAACCGCAATACACATCAGCATCTGCACAACAGGTAAAGACACAAGCACGGAGGTTCAGCTCAGGCCTCTTTAAAAGCTTTAAAAGACGAAGGAACGCCACCTTCAGCTAAACCTCTCTAACCCTGAATCCTTGTCGATATCAACTTTTAAAATCGCCTCTTCATCCCGTACCCCAACAGAGGTCTAGACCATTCTTCTCTGACCATGTTGCACAGTCTCCATGTTGGCATCACCATCCCTCCGACACCCTCACATGTCTAACACTTCTTTACTCCTTTAACTTTGATCTCCTTGCACTGATAGACGTAGCATTTAGCACTTACACCAAGGTTTCCTCCCGCACTGAAGCTTTAGTGACGTCCCTCACTTTGGATAAAAGGCTGCTTTTATTTTCATTTGACCAACTCTTTCAATAAAAATATTCAGTAATGCAGCTTTTAAATGTGGAGGAAACTGACACTGACATTCTTTCTTTTTCCTAACATTCAATAACAAGGAAATCCTGTTCGTCACAAGGAATTCAAAAGAAAAACGAAAGCATTCATTGTTCTAGAAGGTGAAATGTGCCCCGGCTGGTTCTGTGAGATTCCAACTGGAAAGAGCTTCATGACAGATTCATTCGATTTACTTTTTATATTTTTTATCATCAATGAAAATTTCCTTTGTCCCCTTTTTTTAAAAATAAATAAACAGTCGATCAAGGTTCAATGTGATACAAAAAAAAGTGTTTGGCTTGTTGTACTATGAACTGTTGAAAGTATCTAGGTTAAGTATCACACACACACACACACACACACACACACACACACACACAACTCTATGTCGTTAAAGTAAAACTCCTCAGTTCACGTCTGGAAATCCTACAAATAACAACAAAACTGAAAATAGATTGATCCCATCAAATGTCGTTTTGAAAACGAGCGTGTACAGCGTAATAAGTTTAGACATAATCTGTGATTTATGTGTTGACATGAACAAGATCCGAGGCTTTACTCACCACCTCTGGTTAAAGTCCACAGGAAGTTCAGGACCACCCAGACCAGTGACGCCTTGACCACAACCATTGTCTCGTTGTATTTCAAGACGAATTCTGTAAATCCACAAGCGGTAACTCATCAAACTGGAGCACCTTCAACCACATAGAAGGAATGACTGACTCTGCGGGGGTGTGGCTTATTTGACCTCGAGCAAGTCAGATGGTAGAATGTTGCACAAGTTTCAAGGGCAAAGTTTAGTAAGTTTAGCACCGTCCACATATACCTGTTTTCACAAACTGAGACTTAAAAACCAACCAGCCTTCAGGACTTCTCTAATGATGTCAGCTCTGGTATTAATAGATGGAAATGTCTGCTCAGGGTTTATTTAAAGGCGTTAACATTGCTGGGAGTCATATTCAGCAGGTTATTATTACAAGAGACAGCAGGTCAGGAGAAGAGCCGTCTTATTTGTTGCATTTCATTATCATCAATATTATTATTATTATTATTATTATTATATAAGAAATACTTTGACTTAATGACAGTGGCGCAGGACTCTTCAATGAAGAAAACTTATCTTTCTCCACAGGAAACTCAGAGACACATTAACCACCTTTTTTCTTTTTAGTGACATATTTATTTGTAAATCAAAAGCCAGTCTGAACCACTTTGCTTTGTTTGAATCCTAAAAGGAGGAGCTGACCTACACCTCTGACAGCGGAGGTGAAAGATTACATATCAGAAGAGATTTTCCCTCCTTACAAGAGTGTTTAACACCTTAGTTCACCTTTCAGTTTCTTTTGTTCTGGACTCTACCTTTATTTACTCTGTTACTAACTCTTCAGATATGTATCTTGGTGACTTGTGATTAGTTAGTCACTGTTTAAAGAAGAACAACACCCAAGATCAATGGACACAAAGAGCAAATGTGATCTCATGATCTCATGAGAGATCATGAGATTTAAGGACATTTATACACCAGACATCAGAGATAATATCATCCTTGGAAACAATTGTTTGCGCAAAATGGGGAAATCGCGACGAACATGTGATGAGTGAGTGAGAATCTAAAAATATATATATACGTTTGGCTGGACATGTGTCTTCCTGCTTCACAAACTCTGACGCTGAAACATTCGACTTTTTCCTTTTTTCCAGATTAAAAGCAAACAGACACACACACACACACACACACACACACACACACACACACACACACACACACACAGACACACAGGCTGAGGAGGTTCAGTGATTAGTCTTTTTAATGGCATTACATTAATTATGACACATTTGTGACAGAGGTTGGGTATATTTCATGAGCGGTGTGGCAGCGATCAAAGATCAACTATTCTGCTGTTGATTATTGATTTCTCATCAATGTTTAACAGCAGGTTAAACTTTTACTTCCTACAGCAAAATAAAAGTCTGTGGGGGTTTTTTTTCAGTCACTTTTATTCCCAGAGGGAGTTTGACCTGTTTTGCAGTTATTTTAACCTCAGTGACTGAAGGTGGAAATCCAGCAGGGCATTGTGGGTAGCAGACAGTCAGTAGTCAGTCCAACAGCAGAAGCCTGAAACCCAAAGTGTCCCAGGGGTAGACAAGAGAAAAGACTTCACCTTCAAACATCATAAAAATTCATCATAAAGTTCAAAAACTTTGTTTCAGTCGCACAGAACGTTCTTCTAATTTATTCTTCCCTTCATTTTGAAAAATGTTGTTCCAGAAACTAAATCAGGAAACATTAGTCCCTTACAGAACCTGTGATAGATATAGTAAATATCCCCGTGTGACTGAAGTCACACCAGGAACTAAAATGTCACAATAAATTAAATTCATTTCAGTGGAACCCCCACAGCGAGTGGATCCGCTCACTGGGGCTGAGTTGAGTCTAAAAATGGGGGCAGCTGTTCCCCCATTTTTATTTTCTTTTTTCCCCACATCTGTCGGAGTTAATTTTGTGATTTAATTGTTCCCATAGCGACTGACACGATTAGACAGTAGTGAACAAAAAGCCGCCAGGGGAAAGTAGAGAGAACCTCCAGGAGCTATTTTGACCGAACAGCCTCCCAGCTACTGACCCCCCCACCCCCCCGCAGCTCAGGAAGTACAGCCCCCGTGAGGCGGGACTTCCTGGGACTTAGACCTTCCTTCCCCTGGTAGAAACGCAGCTGAAGTTCCTCAGGTTCACTGGAAAGTTTAGACTCAGCAGGAAAAGCGCTTCAAGCGTCTCAAAGCGACATTGTCTGGGGTTCACAAACCCTTCATGAAAACATCGAGCGTCCGTTCTACACGTCGGCATGAAAAACAGCAGTTCATCAGGGTTTCCTGTAAGAATCCAAAGAGCCCAAGACGAGTGACACCAAACATGGCGGAGTAGTCATTTGAAAGTCTTTCGTATAATTCAGTAAAAACAAAAAGAAGAAAAGAAACGTTGTGTTCTTAGTTCCTCTTCAGTGTGTAGCTGTGCGTGTGTGTTTGTGTTAGTTTTGTGTTAGTTCAGGTGTGTGGCCCGGCTGTCCTCAGGTCGTCTGAGAGCCGGCGTGGAGGCCGGACTGTCCGTTCGTGCCGCCGACACCCAGAGCGCTGCTCTCGTTCAGGTTTCCGTCTCCCGTCGAGTCTGAGAGGAAGAGAAAGGTGGAGAAATGATAAACGAAGGTCTGATTTTTGTGCCACTCTTTAAGGTGTTAAAATTAAACTATTACTTATGATACATGACATAACAATAATCAACATAATACTAACAAAATACATGTTTTAAAGAAGTCTGTAAAATAAGTTGTTGACAAATGCTGTACATTAATAAATAGTTTAAAAAGTCCTTAAAGCTGCTTACAGCTACATTAAAGTTTGTTGTGTCCATATACTTCTTATAAATGAAGAACAAGAGGATTTAAATTAGAGAAAATTGAAAATATAAGATTAATGTTGAGTTCCTGCATATAAATGTGTGTTGCTTCACCTGACTGAGTGTCGTGGAAACAGGCTGTTATTTTAAAGTGACTCTCTGGCTCCATCTAGTGTTCGATTCATGTCACATTTTATTTCTGATCACAAACCTTTCACCAGGTGCAGCTCCGTCACCTCCTCGGGGTCGTTCCTCGGCTTCCTCCCTATGCTTCCTGCAGCGAGACCACAGAGACGCAAATGTGTGTGAGAGCGAGAAGCAACAAAATCAGAGCTGAATACTGGATTTTGAAATCACCTGCACCTGAACACGACACATAACTGACGTCACAAAAAAAATAATTAATCCTAATTATTGCTTTATGGCTTTTCTTGCTGCTTATTCAACCGTGCACGTCTGCTTCTCCCTCTGCCTACATTTCCTATAATGCATCTGAACGTCGGTGGGAAAACCAGGCGTGACCCGGATCTAATTAGTTGTAACTGGAGCGACTGCTGTGGGTGTGTAGAGACAGAGTCTGTGGATAATCTTATTTGCACATTTCTTCCCGCAATTATCATATTAGTAATTAATGAAGGCAAAAGACGGAACTATTTGCAATAACACAATTACACCTATTTATAGATACAGAATTTGGATATTAAGACATAATGAATGGCGTCCAGAGTTTCATCACGTCTTATCACTGATCAGTGTAACACGATGAGACGCAGAGCTTCGGCTTTACCCTCAGCTTTTTAATACTTCATGTTGACACAACTGAAAAGACCCTGGTCCCGTTCAGTGTCGTTCCTGTTGTAATTTCTGTAATAAAGTTTATTCTGCACAAAACACCATAGATTTTATATGATTTATCCTCTAAGCCAGCGGTTCCAGAGGTTCCATCATGTCTTCTACCAAAACCAAAAGTGTTTGAACTATTCTCATGAAGAAAATCTTTCTCGTGTGTCTCGTGCGTGACGTCTTCGGTTCAGTGAAGCTGTCATCCGTCCGTCTTTACCTTTCATCTTCAGGTAGCCCAGCATTCCCGCCAGAGCGAGAACCAGCCCTGCGATCACCAGGCCCACGATCCACCAATGAGACGGCCCCTCTGATGTGATTCGCTCACCTGCACACAGGTAACAAATACACACACTTTTCAAATATGTGCAACAATAAACAATAAACTTTTTTGATTTTATTTGTATCTTTCCATATACTATCATTTAATTTATATATATATCTTTTATTATTATTCTATGTGTTTAGTGCTCCAGCTGTTTTTATACTTCGACCATCAGTTGAAGTTTAAATTCATTTTGCTCTGAGGAGATTCTCTTTAAACAGGGAAACTTCAGCCTTTGCACATTCTCCTGACGAGCGCCCTCTTGTGGTTTGTTTGAATAATGACAGTCGTCTCTGTGTCACTGCTGCAGCCTGTTGAGCCGCTCTGGGTGGATGGTTTCTGGTTTATAAGGTTTCTGGTTTTGACCGCAACAGAAAAACAACAGCATGGGTAATTTATTCAAAATCCTAGCGACACTAAAACCTAAACCCTCACACTAAACCTTCTTTTAGATTCATTTTTAAAGATACTTGTAAAATGTTCAGTTTAATTTGATTAATTTTTTTTTTGTTTTCTTTGTCGTCTTGTCTTAATATCTTGCCTGCTACAATAAAAGTTAAATAAAAAGACAAATAAAAATCTAAGAAGAGGAAGATGTGGGACATTTCATCATCTGAACCCTGAACTGGCGTTAAGACTGACAGATCACCAAATGTGTATTAATCCTCCGCTGAAAATAGTCCCTAACAGATGCACTGTTTCCTCCTCTTGGAGTAATATTTGTTAAAGAAAAGGAATAATAAAAACATAGAATAACACCCGAGTGTTGATCTTATCTTCTGACTGTGTTTGTGTTTGTGACCTCACCGACAGGGCCGTCGATGGTGAGGTCGGTGCGCTCGGTGTGCGTGTTGTGCGGCATGGAGAAGACGCAGGTGTAGCTGCCCGTGTGCTCCGAGTGCTTGGGGTCCATGAGTCGCAGAGAGCCGTCTCCAAACGGGACCCTGAAGCCGTCCAGCTCCACGTGCTTGTCCCACGGCGCCGAGGAAATGCTGTCCCCCGACTGACTGTTGTAGGTGATGATGTGGGAGGGGTCCTCGCCGTTGGAGAAGCTCCAATCCAGGGAGGGGTTGGTGAGGTAAGAAGGGGAGGAGCAGGGGATGGTCAGATCTATCCCTTGAGTTCCTCTTATTTCTACAAGAGAGGGGGGGGGGGTAGAAATGTTTGAATCCACCGAGGACCATCAAGTGTGTCAACACGTAAAAACCACCAGTGTCGTTATTACCTCGTTCCCTGAGCGAGGCGGTCCAGGTCGGGTTGCCGTAGGGGGTTGTCACTCTACAGATGTAGATGAGGTTAGACTGTCCGTTCAGTAACTTGAGGCGGCTGTCGACCGTGTACAGTCCGTGTTTGTCGGCCAGCATGCGCGTGACCGGTCGCAGGTCCTCGAAGGTGGCCGGCTCGGTCGTCCAGGTGACGCGAGGAGCCGGGAAGACGTTACGGACGGTACACTTCATCTCCTCGTAGCCGCTCAGCCTCGACAGCTCCAGAGACAAGCCTCTAATGGGTGCTGAAAAACACACACACACACACACACACACACACACACACATATAAACACTCACAGCAAATGCTCAAATGTTTCCCAGCAGCCCTTGATGATAGACTCCAAATGCCAGCGCCCAATTTAGCCTGGTAGTGATATCATTCTTATGCAGATAACATTAGATCCCTGTTCACACAATATGGCACCACCACACACAGTTCTTACAGAAAACACCGTCCCCTTCCTCTTTAAAAAGCAAACTCACAAACTGAGAGGTTTAATCAGTGAGTTCCTTCATGTCACGTTCACTATAACACAACTGCAAAGTAACTGCACCTGTCGGATAAATCTGGTGTAACAGGCCACACTCGCAAATATTTCTTTATCCCGCTATCTCAAGATAACAAATATCGTCATCCCGAGATATTATCTGGAGAAAGCGTTTTTTTTTGTTACCTCTGATAATATCTTGTTATCTCGAGATAACGAAAAGTAATTTACTCCAGGTAATATCTCGTTTCCAGTTTGTTATCTTGAGGTAATGGGATATGGGAATGCAATAACTATATGAATTATAAAGACTCTTGTGCAGCCACTAAAAATTAAGTAATTAACTGAATATAAATTTTATTCTTTAAAGGAAAATTCTCCTATTTATCAGTTTGCTTCTGAACTCACCTTCCACCTTCAAGATCACTTTTGCGTTGTGTTCTCCGTTAGACGTGCGGACGTGACACCTGTACGTGCCTCTGTCCCTGAGGCCACTCCCCCTGAGGATCAGCGTGGCGTTGCCACGGGATACCAGGTGCGGGAAGACGGATGCGCGCCCACCGAGCTGCTTCGGGTCAGAGTGCTCCTCGCTGCTGCTACTGTCGCCGTCGCCCTCGCCGTCGTCGTCTTCGTCATCATCCCGCTCGAACTTGTAGACGACCACGTCCTGTCTGAACCACTCGATGGTCTCCTCGCTGCCGGGCTGGAAGCTGCAGGGGAGCACGCACTCCTCCGAGACGAAGCACGTCACGGTGACGTCTGAAAACATGACACAAGGCGAGATCACACTGAAGATGATGATGGTTTTCTCTGGCGTTAAGTCAGACTATGAACCATTATACTGGGCAGTGCCTGTTAAATAACTGACAAATAGATAGACAATTGGACTTCACAACTGCTTCAAAGGTAGGGAGCTGTCCCAATAAATAAAGCTAAATGTAAAGCTTTCTCATCTTTCTTCTCTGTGTCTGATAACTTCTTCGTCTTTGTCCATTCGCGGCTAATTGTGGGAGTGGAAATGAGGCTTGTTCACATTTTCCCCAGATTTGTAAATTGGAACCATGCGTACATAGTTTTACAGACTTTTACGCATCTGGCCCCCAGATTTGCAAACAACCAATTGACCGAAATCCCTTTCATACAGCGGTGCACGCTCTGCAAGGAAGTTGTTGAGAGTGGGCATCAAACTCGCAGTTTTCCGAGCCTGAGAAAGCTGCTGATCAGACATCAACACCACACTGCTGATACCTAATAACCCTTGTGTTGTGGAGTTGTTTCCCTCACTTAGTTCAGATTACTTTCGAACAAACAACTCTGCAGTTTTCTCAGAAGAAACCTGTTATTCTGTTTCCGCGACATTGTTCTCACCTGGTCAAACAAGCCCCAGGTAAAGGAAGAAGAGCGAGTCATTGTGGGACGAACAACGTGCCAGAGGCCTTTTGAATTATCAGCACAATAAAAAGCAGTGGACTGTAAATATTTGACAAAGAGATTGTTCAGAAAAATCCTAAACAAATCCTCCTACTGCGATTCGTCAAGTTTTAGAAAGTGCAGCTCGCCTGTAAGACATGCTTTAGACATGTTTTACCCATAAATGTGAGATCACTCTCACTGTGCATCTCATTATTACTCTCTAATCTGAAACAGGGGTCTGGCACAATGAACTCGTGTGATGTCGCTGCAGGGGAAGAATTTCTGCATATTCACCCTCAAGTTCCTTTTATTGCTCCACATCCAGGGTGGAGGTGGGTTGTTCATCAGGGCAGTAATGTTGACACCGCATGAAAAAACACAAGTGAGGAAATCAAACCTTATTGTTGGGAAACACGAACAGCTCCATGGCTTTACGATTCGACCAGTGTGGATGACAGTTTGATTCTTGTGTCATGGTGGGAATGATGCCAAAACTAAACCCCCCACCGCCCCACCCCCCTTCGGCTGCTGCCGACTTGTCTGAGCTTGTGTGTAACGTGCCGAACCACAGGTGTGTTCATTTACGCTGCAGGTTGGAGTGTAGAAACATATATAAATAGGCAACAGGAAATTAACTTTTTATGCCCCGACAGCCAGAGGCGGCCATATTGTTTTAGGGTCGTCTGTCCATTGATACGTAATGTACGTCCCACACTCATGAACAGGATATCTCAGTAACACCTCGACAGAACTTCTTCAGATTTGTCAGAGACGTTCACATGGACTCTAGGAAGAAGTGATTAGAGTTTGGTGGTCAAAGGTCGAGGGTCAAGGTCGCTGTGACCTCACAAAACACATTTTTGGCTCTAACTCACAAATTCATACGCTAATTATGACACAATTTAACCATATTTAATCAATAAGGACAACCCAAAGTGATGCCATTCTATAACCACAGGGTCAAAGGTCAACTTCACTGTGACATTATTCAGTGCTGTCACTTAGGAAGGAGAGATCGTGACCATATTTCCTCTAACAGCTTATTTAGGACGATTTTCAGCAGTGAATGAATCCATATTCAGTGCTGCAGTGATTATTTTGTTGGGAGCAGGATGGTGTGTGTGGGACTGAGTCAAAATAAACCACAGTGTGTGTGTTCATGGCGATGAAGGAACATGTCATCCAGTGCCAGTGTGACTCAGCCATGTTTTTTTAATAGTTTCTGTAAACAGTGGAGCGCTGCAGTTCAGAGGAATCAGATGTATCAGGCTTTAAATGTTTAAGACAATAAAAAAAAAGAATAGAATAAAGTCAGAACTATTATTTATGTTAAAATCTTCTAGTTTGGTTTTTCTAGTTTCAAGATTTCCTACCTGCAACCTCCGACCTTTGACTCATGACAACAAGTTTTTAGCACCTGTGGAAAAGGCAGAACACCTGCTCTGACGTCACTAACCGGGGCGTGGAGCGGGTGCAACATGCCTCTTATAATCCCACAGATCGCTGTGTTTGAACGAACCCAACCACCGAGATCATTCCTGCCTCCGCACAAACTCGGAGCCCCAGAAATGTTTGTAAAGCTCGGCTCTGAATTCCTCACACCGCCTCGGAAAACCACTTCATAACCCTGTTCGGTTCATCCACCCACCACCACCTCCACCACCTCCACCCATCCTCCTGTTCCTCCGACAGGTTCAGTCAGGGAAGACGTCGGGTTCATCCCTCAAAGTGTCAAGATTGTGATTCCTTTTGTCTTAGTGTGTGCTGCACATGCACACCTACGTGTTCGTGAGTGCGTGACAGCTGCGGCTTGTCAACTGACGACTGACTGGAGGGATTAATAGTTACTGTATCACCTTCCCCTCCTCTTTTCTTGTAGAAAATCAGTGTCGACAGCAGCGGAGCAGTGACTCAAGACTGTCTGACTCACACCTGTAACACGCAGCCGACCTGTTTACCTGCCTGACAGCCGTCCAGTGACGTGGAGGTGTCACAGACGGCTCCCGTCTCGCAGCGCTGTGACATTTGGTGCCCTTGTGTAAAGTGTTGTGGTTTACTGAGCAAACACATTCTCTTGAAGGTGGCCCCGCCAACGTGCGACGCATTAACATCAACACGCCTTGATTGAATAAGATAAACACTCAAGTCCTTTAACTGATACCTGAGCAGATGAATACTTTGAAATGAGATTACATGTCTGTGATCTCTCTCTTTTGTATTTCCCACTGAGGAAGTGTTTTCGTGTTTGTCAAGCGTTTCGTTTTGAAGCCGCGTGTCGGCACACGTCAGTAGTTTTCATATTGTGTTTGTCGTGTCCGTTCATGAGCGCTTTCTGGAGCTTTCAACCACACAGCACAGTCTTTCATTAGATGGACTTCGGTTAATTGTCATGATGAGCAACGTTAGCTTCAGAAACAGCTGGTAAGTGCACCTTTATTTATTCTAATATATTTTTGGGGGTTGTTTTGTTTTGGTTTTCTTGTGTGCACATTCAGTTGCTTCTGTTTTAAATATTTAAACTCAGGTTAATTACTTTTGGAGTCTCATGATCTTAATGAACTTCTAATATTTGCATAATGACAGTGAATGCAAATGCACATTAATTTGAATTTGCTTGTGGTTAAAATGTTGGATGAAACGTATCTCTAGTGTTGTGTAATCGGCCTTTAAGAGAAATTTAGTTTCTTTAGAACTTAATTTTTCATCATTTCTGTTTTTTTGTGGTGATATTTTTCTCACCATCTTTCTTGCTGAGATCTCGAAACGACACCGTTGTTTAACAGTGATGAAACACACTCTCAGTGTTACCATGGAAACTGGGACAAGATAACGAGGGTGAAGATGTCAATTAGAGTTTTCACCATCAGTTTCCTCAGCTGGAGCCTTCTGTATCTGCAGGTGAACAAAGCTGCTTCTGGATGGATGTTCGGTTTAACATTAAAATATCTGCTACAGTTCAATCACAACCTGGGAAAATACCAATCCACTTACTAGCTTTTTCCCCCCAAGGCTTTTAACCATATCTCATGGTCTTCAGTGGTTATAATGTGATTAAAGCTGTCTGTCTGTTTTTACACCACAATTAGTGGGTATGAGCAGGTTTTTGACCAGTGAAATGATGCAGGAAGTGGAAAGTACATCTAATGAAATACTCTACTGAAGCGCGACTTTGAAGTACTTGTACTTTTCTTTCAGTATTTTTTTTTAATTTTTTTAATGTTTACCTGACTAGAGTTACCATGGTTACTTTACAGATGAAACCCGTCATTATTTTTGTCTTGTTTGATGTATTGTTGTAAATGAAAATGCACATAAAGTCGTTAAAAGTTGCTCCATCAATAATAATAAATCAACATGAAATATCAAATATCTAATGATATGAATCCATAACTGTGACTATTTTTATCTTCAGCTTTTACCTGTAATGGGAGTGTTTTTAAATTATGGTATTGATAACTATAATCAAACTCCCTCATAAAGGCTGTGCAATGCAGTTGAAAGCTCTGGAAAAAGCCCTTGAGGCGACTATGAGTTCATCTCTTCTGTTTGTGTTTTGACTCATTAAGTCTGTTTTAAATGTGCGTCCTGACAGGAAGTTACAGAGAATCTGTGATTCAGCTTTTTCAGACGTGCAGGGCTGCACGGCACATTTCAGTTCCTGCGTTAACACCCCTCCCTGCACGGACCCATGTGTCTTCACTAAACTATGAATCCGGCCTCATGGTTTTTTTTGTAATTTCTAAATGAATTCGCTCGGATTGGAGCGTCTCCGTCCACATGTGTTATTGATAAAGCTGCTGAGTCAAATATTATCTCAGATGTGAGGAATGAGGATCGGAGCTGTGAAAACTGAGACCAGACCAGGTTTTCCCTCCATTCCTGCTGCTCTGTCACTTGCTGTGGTCGCAGGATTTTTTCCACCCTGACGTCAGAATTTAATTCGGGGGGGGGGGTTCTGTGCCAATCTGACTAATTCTGGAAACTTCTCTATTGCAAAAAGAAAAAGAAAAAAACCTTGCAATGTTACAACTATGAGATTAACTTTTTTTCTTTTGTATTTTCTTCCCTGACAGATTCTGTGTATCAGGTTCTGCAGAGAAACCTTCGGTCTGTTCGTCGCTGTGAGCGTTTCCCTGCCGACGGATCAGGGACAAAGAGGCGTTTGTGTCCTACCTGGCGTTTTGTCCGGTTTTGCAAAGCTGATCCAGAGGAGGAAACAGGCCCAGGTGTGTATCGCTGACATGATTTCCTTTCAGCTAGACGCATCTAAAACACACACACACACACACACATACACACACACACATGCACACACACACTTGGATGATGCAGCCAGGCCTTCAGTCCATGCTTCTTCCACCGTGGCGATTTCAAACGAGACTTTCCAGCCTTTTTCTTTTTTTTTTTGCTGTGGCAGGTTTTTTCCTTGGATCTCTCTGGGTGGTTTGGCATCACACACAAACACACACACACACACACACACACACACACACACACACAGACAGATACAGGGAAAAAAGAGAGAGAAAAAGCATGATTAGAGACACATTCCTGATGATATGGACACAGGAAGGTAAAAGAGTGTGAAACGTGACGGAACATGTGCAGCTTTCTCAGGAAAATTCAGGTTTGATCCTTTGATGAGCGCGGAGGATTTGGCTGCCTTCACCCTCAAACCGTCCTTTTCATCGTCATTTCAAAATAAAAGCGAGATTTGCAGCTGGAGCCCTGCAAGGCCTTTCATTCCCGCACAACTTCTGTTTCTCTTTTCCTCTCCGTCATTTCTTCTCCTTCTCCACATTGAGCCCTTTTTTCCTTTTATCTCTGGAGTGGACTCTCGAGCGAAAAGGGAAGAGGATGCATCTGCCCGTTACGCACAATAAAACCCTCAAACGTTATCTTGACACTATCTTCACGCTCTGAGACAAACACAGGTGAAGTCGGTGCTTCACATCAAAGAGGGGTGAGGAAACGTGAGGGTTCCTGCCGCTGATAAAGCGCTCACTCTCTGTCGCTCTGATTTAAAGGCGAGGGGAGTTTCCTCGAGCTGGTTTGAATCGCGCAGAGCGGGTGACATGAGGAGAGGGTGAAGACGCTCTCTCGCTCCAGTGTTGTGACGTTCGCTGGGCCGAGGCGAGGCGTGCGGCGGGCGTCATTGTCCACAGTCCGGACGTGTTTATGTCGCATCCTTCCTGCATTAGAGCTGAAGACAATCACCTTTTCATGTCTTATAGAGTTCAGAAGACGTACATTATCTCATATATACTGCTGATGTCTTCCTGTTGGCAGGAGACGAAGGGAATCAGCTGGATTCCCTCCCAATCATCCGTCTTTGTAGCTGAGCAGAAGTGAAGCGACGGTTGAGGGATGACTAAAGACTTTTGTCTTCGCTTGAAGCCTGAGAACAAACGACTTTGTCTCCATTTCCTTAAAGAGCTGCAGCGAAACCTTTGCCATGCAGCTGCAGACTCTTCAGGTAAATGTGCAAGATCCTGCAGAAAAACCAACAAATGATTCTAATTCCAGATGAGTTAAATTTTAACGGAGGGAACGTTTCCTGGCTGCTGCAGAAAGACACGAGCTGAAGCCACATCAGGACACCAAGACACTGAAGAACAGAATAAATAAAATACAAGATTTGTGCAGAAACATTCGCTCTGCAGCTGCTAAAACATCCAGCTCAGACTCTGTATCTTATCCTGTATTATGAAACATATCTTTAAGACATTAAAAAGCACCGTTTGACCTCAGCTGCTTTTACATTAACAAGAGTTTAGCTGCAAGTAACAGGAAGAGAAGAATATAAAATGTAAAATATGAGGAAAATACAACAACATGACTGTGCTGCCTTCAGTTAAACAGCTTATTCCTGTATTAAAAAGACTTTTATTAATGTTTTGAAAACTTTAACAAAAGCTTTTTTCACCTAATTTAAACTCATTGTGTTTTATGGTTGAAGGGATACGACACGCTCCTTCACTAAACTGCGCTGCCTCTCAAACACACAGCAGTGTATCGTAGTGTTCCTGTATTCTGTGACACCGTTATTAGATATTAACTTTTATTAGACACTGACGATAACTCTCTAACCTCAGGTGACGTTTCATCTTATCTGCTCAGAGTGTTTCCACTAAAATAACATGTACAGATGTGTGTGTTGAACAAGATAAAAGATGTAATTTAATTCCACTAATCAATGAAAATCTGCAGAAACACACGACATTAAGACACTAATGAGAACTCTTTTACATCAGGTACAGAGTGAATCTTAAACTGTGTGTCCTCACAGCAACATAAAGCAGCATGTATAAATAAATACAATAAATTCAGTCGTTCTTCTGCCTCCAAAACACAGACTTACTATTTTTAGCATCTTATTAAAACTTTATTGACGTTATTGAAAACACTAACGACTCTCTGATCTCAGCTGCTCCCCCACGTCTTCTTCAACTCTCTGTGCTTTACATTACAATTTAAAATTCACACACTGATAATTCATCAATGAAAATGTGCAGAGACACACACACACACACACACACACACTCACTTTGCTGCCTCTAAAACACACCCTTTTCATTTATAACCAGAATCAACTGAAGTTACTGCGTGTCTGTGTCGCAACATTAAAACTTGGATATATATATATATATATATACATATATATATATATACATACATACATATATATACACATGTTTATACAGAACTCCTATTACTCTCAAACAACATGTTTATGTGCAAAATTCAAAATAAACTGTTTCATCATCATCATCATTTACCAGACAGATTTCTGATTTTATATATAAAAATCAGAAATAAATATAAACTGATTTCTTAATAATATATAATGATGATTCTTGCTGTTGAAACCTTTGACCTCAGGTGAACTCTCAGCTGATCCCGAAAACAGCAGCAACAGTTTCATCACAGACCCCACTCGTGTTTATCCGCACAATCTGATCTCGTCTTTCAAAGCACTTTGTAACTGCACTTTAAATGGTGCTGTTTAAATAAAGCTTATTATTATTATTAATATTATTATTATTATTTAAATGTGTGTCTAATCGGCTGATTATTTTCTGTGCAGTTCAGATCTCAACACAGAGTTAATTGCTCCTTTTAAAAGTGATAAATGAGCTTCTTTTAGCAGCTAACACAAAACAAATCATCTTTCCTGAGCAGCATCTAATTAAAGATTATTATTATTATTGTTATTATGTAGAAGAAACAGTGGTTTTAGCATCCTGTAGAAAAGCTAATATGTGTGTTAAATAAAGTAGAGGAAAGACGGTATGTTCGTACTCACAGAAATTCCTTGACATCAGCAGTAAAACCTCTTGATAACTACAAAGAGTCAACTTTTATAGACCTGTGATATCACGCAGAGAAATGAAATCACTGCCATGTGCCGGAGGTTTCCTGGGAAATCTGTGTGAAAGCTGAGAAAACACACACACACACACACACACACACACACACACACACACACATTAAGAAAACAAACTTACAGTGACTCAGCTGGAGCTTTGGTTCAGATGAAATCCAGGAGAAAGAGGAAGAAGTGAAGAGTGTGCTGCCTCCTGAGACTGAGTGTTAGCTTGACTGGATCAACAGGTTATTTAGAGAATAGGCAGCACACACACTCTCTCTCTCTCTCTCTCTCTCTCTCTCTCTCCCACACACACATTTCACGAAGGGGAGGGTCAGATACACACCCTCTGAATGGGCGGGGTTTGGATGTGATTGGCAGAGTCATAAACACACACACACACACATGGACACATACATGACCCTCGGTGAGAGTCGATGTTTCCTCTGCAGCAGCAGCAAATGTCAGTGGGGTTTGTTTTCAGAGCGAGGAGCTGTTTTAGTTCATGCTGTGTTCAATGTGCTATGTGCTATATGTCAAACAGGCCACAGAGAAGCTGTGAAACACCTGCTCACACACACACACACACACACACTTACACACACCACAGTGCAGCACTTTGCTTCTTTCCACTGCTTCCCTCTGAAACGTGAGCTCACATGTAGAAGATCAACGAAAACAAGTTCCTCTTTAAGTCGTCATTAACTTTTACTTGATCCGGGAAGTTGCAGTGAAAACACATCGTTTCTCTGAACCACACTTAACTCACATCCTCACCTGGAGGCTGGATACCTGTACAACCAGTCTGATCCTCAGCAGCTGGAGGCTGATGGCGGGAACACGTCGCCTGCGTTGTGTGTGCGTCGCGTTGTGTGTGCATGACAGCTGCCATCACCGAGAAGCACAATCAGCACAATGTCTTATTTTTTAATGATTTATTATTGTATTAATTATTTTTATCTCATTTTACACTAATGTTTTTAATGGTTTCATTTTAGATCAATGTTTTTATGTTTCTTTTTATGGTCACTTGATCACTTGCTGCAGGTCATTTCTTGTATGAAAAGTGTTATAAAAATAAAGCTTTTTATCATTATTATTATTATTATCTCTCCACATAGAGTTTGCAGGCTACTTGAATGTTGGATTTCTATTCATTATTGATTAATTTATGATTTATTTTTGACAGAAAATGTCTCTGTCTCCACATGCAGCAGCTAAATGGTTAAAGAACCACATCTGTGACACATTCAGATTCAGCCGAGACAGACAGCTGTGGAAGGAGTCAGTTTTATGTGTTAATGCTGGTATGGTGTCAATGTGATGTTAACAGGTCTTTTCTCTGTCTGTTTTTGCAGGGAGACGCGTCACGTGAAAAAATCTGCACGTCTTTAACCAATTAACATGTGAACTGAAGTGAAAATCAACACGCGCTGCAGCCGCCACGCTCGCGCCGCGTATCCGGCGTGTTCCTGGCCTGAGTGCCTGCAGGAAGTGGCTGCGATGAGGGGAGGGACACGTGCTGTTCTTTTTACTTTCACCTTTTTATTTTATTGCATAATCAAGACAATCTCTGCACTCAACAATCACGTGAACAAACTTAATGATTTGTTTGCTCTTGCTGTTTTAAATGGCGATGATAGTGCAGGTGTGACGAGGCAGCAACAGTGTAGAGATGAATAAAAAGGCAAAAGATCAATATGTGCAACAAAAACAAGACTGGATTAAAGGAGCAGAGCCTCTTTCTTCCAGAAAGTCCCACATTCGGGTGATTTGTTGTAATTTGATGAGGGGCTGTTGGCACAACTATAGGACGACCCTGACGACTAACAAAACCCGCCCAGTCCTCCAACATCTGTTTCTGAGCATTGGAAAAACTTTAACACTCGTCCTGTTGGGAACGTTTCCCAGAGATCCCGTTTAATCCGCGTCGAGGAGAGTCCTCATCAGAGTCCTGCAGACTTTTCTCTCGTATAAGTGAAAAATGAAATATGGTGAAATGTAAAAACCCCAGGACTCTCTCCCTCTCTCTCTCCTGTCAGGCTGTTCAAGCATGAAAATCATTTTCTCTGACAGTCTTTTTGAGCTGATCCTCTGTGACAGATGTTCATTCTTGGCTCTTTGACAGATTTTCCTCTCCGGTTGGTTTCTGCTGTAAAGACGTCGGAGGCGATGTGAACATGTTTGTTTTTTCTTTGTGGCAGAAAAACACGTTACACCAGTTAATGAAAGGCTTTTATAGACTCCCTATGAACACTGAACACTCACTAGATTAGCAACATTAAAGGGATAGTTCTGGTTATTTGTATCTATAGTCAGTGCATTCGGATCAGCGCGCTGCCAGTTAAAAGGAGCAGCAGGAGCTGAGCGATGAGCTGCTGTGGACGGGGACATCCGCAAAAAAGTGTTTAAAAAAATACCCTCAGGAAAAACTACTATCAGTGTAAGTGTACGCTTTATTTTGAAGTATTTTCACCACTTTATCTTTCCGTCAAACAGAACTTTAGTTTGGAACTACAGCGTCGGTTCTCCTGCTGCTTCTCCGAACTCAAAATAACCCGAACTATCACTTTAAGGCTACAAATAACCCACAATGCAACACTCTGTAGAAGCTCTGAAAAGAGGTGATTCTCTCCACCAAACCTAATTCCTATTAAAAAATAAATCTTCTTTTAATCAAACTGACACAGTAACTCAAAACTGAGACTCGTGTTTTTGGCGCCCTCCAAGTCCAAACGTGGCGTGGTTTGTTTTCTCACTTCACGGTGATCTCAGTTTAACAATGTGTGGTCTTGAAATTTTAAAATTTGTAGAAACCTGTGGGAGTTGTGA
>NW_019525429.1:49360-51016 GCF_002814215.2 Seriola lalandi dorsalis
TGGGTGTGTGTGTGTGTGTGTGTGTGTGTGTGTGTGTGTGTGTGTGTGTGTGTGACTGTTTGTAGGTTAGTGAAAGATTGCTGTGGCTGTAGATAAGAGGATTATAGGGGAATTAGTGTCATTCCTCTATCGCTGCGAGGAATAGATTCATATCGATTTTAATCAGAGATTGAAAGATCCACAGAACCGCAGATAAAACAGACAGAGACAGACTGTCAGAGAGAGAGAGAGAGAGAGAGAGAGAGAGGAGGAGTGAATCAATGAAGAGGAGGGAGAGCAGAAGACAAAGATTCCCAGAGATCATCGCTGCCGGGATGTTCATCTGCTGCGTGTGAACGTATACAGATATATATATGTGTGTGTGTGTGTGGGAGGAAACACACTCATGCGTTTGCCTTGTTTGGTCTCGCAGCTCTCTCGGAGGAAGAAGCTCCAGCTGCTGTGGGATGTCTGACCAAAGCCACCAGCGTTAGTCAGCAGGGGGAGGGGGCGACGGTCTGGAGGGAGGGGGGGTCACCGTGGCCGGGATGCTGCCGTCGCGTCTCCTGTGGCGGGGGGACCTGTGAAGCATGAAGGTGGACGTACTGACCTGCGTGGCCCTGGCTGCGGCCAGCCTCGTTGCCACGGTGACCGGCGGTCGCAGCTCTGGACGCAGGAAACACAAGGAGATCTTCCTCGGGGAGAACAGCAAGTTCAAGTTCGGGGGGTGAGACACACACACACACACACACACACACACTGTCAGAGCTTCAAACCACTGAGTCAGCTGAAAGTTTTTGCTCCTCAAACCTTCATTGTTGTATATTTCCGTCCACTTGGGGGCAGCGCAGCAAGCTGGAGACTCAACATCAACACATTTATCACCTTGACAAGTTGACCTGGCAAATACCAGGAAGTGTTGACTCACAAATATTTCAACACGCAGCAGATTACGAAGCAACTGTGGCATTTGTTGGAAGTCGTGGCGGTTGAGACGATCATTTCCTGTATCTGTGTCACGTGGGTTTTTTCCACTGCCCCGCCCCCTTTAGGAGACCAGCGGCAGGTCTGAGTCCAGACCTGATCACAGGTTATGATTCTTTCTCCCCAAAGTCGCCGGGATAAATATTGGATCCATTTCTCACAAGCCAACAGATTTCTGTCTCAGCAACAAACTCTTGTGAGATAAAAACTGAAATAAAACTTGTATTTCTTTGCTTAATAATACTATTATTATTGTTATTATTTAACTGTTTTTGGAGGGAAAACGGAGAGTATTGTCAGACTGATATGACCTTGTTCTTGGTTGATCAGATATTAAGCTAGCAGGTAAAAATGAGCGGGAAAATCAGGCGTAAATTCAAACTGTATCTAGTTTTTGTTTTGTCGTTATGTTTTGACATGAACGACCACGCCCACTTAGGAGACAGGAAGTGTTTTCTCTTTTCTTACCATTCGTAACGAGTCATCTTTTGCTGTAGAGTATCTTTGATAGTTAGTTAGTTTAGCGTGCTAGCCTGCTAACATTTGCTACGTAGCACTGACGTTGATGTTTTGGTGGTTGAACTTCTGTCTGACTTTCTGACGTTACATTGACGTCCGGTGCATGCTGGGAAATCTGAGGCTGATGGGGAATGTCATTAGTTTTTAAGGTATTTGCTAATAAAACAAAGTGTC
>NW_019525429.1:52054-64554 GCF_002814215.2 Seriola lalandi dorsalis
CAAGATTTCTTCCATTTCAATCAGGAAAAAAAAGTATAATTGAATGAAACTGGAAACACACGATACTGAAAAGAAGTGTTGCTGTGGCTCGGACACGTAGCTGCTAAACTGGACAGAGATACAAGTGACTAAGCAGCTGACCTGATCCGCCTTTTGTCGCCAAGACTGCAACATCTGGAAACATGTGGATTTGATAATACTGAAGAAAAGTAAAAGTGATTTGTTGCTCTTCTTTTTTCTTCTGTATTTCAGCAGAATTACATTTTAATACTTTTATTTCCTCACAGTGGATTTAGCTTCCGGGATTGAAGAAGTTAGAAGTTGAGAATTTTAAACTTTAAATGAAACGTATAAAGATATTTGGAAAAAAGTAGGTTTTGAAAATATTGATATTGAAACATATAAATAGTAAAATCAGAAAAAGGTGTACGCTCTGATCTACATGTTGTAATGATTATTAACAGCTTCGTATTCGACCTGACGACAGTGAACTGAGTCGTTCATGGGCAGTAAACGTCCGACTTTACTGCTCAGTCATTAATGTGTGTGTGTGTGTGGCAACAGTGAGATAACAGTATATAACCGTTTAACCTTGATCCACTGTGTAATGTCACAGCTCAGGTAACACACACAGAGTTACCTGTTCAATGAAAATACTCTATTTGAAGTGTTTCCTCTTGTTGTTGTTGTTGTTGTTGTTATAAACGCAGCGTGCACAAAACCAGGAGCCTGAAACTGAAGCAGCTAAATGTGCAATCACAAATAATTAGAGTTACTGCATCTCTACAGATGAATGTGATATCTGTGCGTGTGTGTGTGTGTGTGTGTGTGCGTGTGTGTGTGTGTGTGTGTGTGTGTGTGTGTGTTGTGTAGTTCTTCTATCTTTATGAGGACCAAAGTTTCTCAGAACAACAAAGATTTGAAGTATTTTTCAAAAAAAAACTCAAACTTTGGACACGTTAAACCTGTTCTGGTTCTGGTTCAGGTTCTGGTTCTGGTTCAGGTTCAGGATCTGGTTCTGGTTTAGTGTTAAGTTGAGTTCTTTAAACTGGCTTCAGGTTTGAGATTAGTGTTAGACGTGTTTTGTTTTGGGGGATTGTGACGTTTGATTCGAGGTTAATTTAACGGATTATGGAAAATGGGATTTGGCTCAATTAAAATTCGTGACCTCACAATAACAGAGGAACAAATGTGTGTGTGTGTGTGTCTGCGTGTGTGTGTGTGTGTGGGGGGGGGGGCATGTTGTTGGATGTGTGTGTGTGTGTGTGTGTGTGTGTCTTTGTTTGCGTCAAGGTGTGTGACTTTCAAAGAGGCTTTTCATCCAGCGGCTTTTATCGCTCTTACCGCTACATGCTCACCTGTGCACTGTGTGTGTGTTTACCCCACCTCCCACACACACACACACACACACACACACACACACACACACACAGTGCAGCATGTATTGCAGCAGAGAGGCTGTAATTACACCTTCTGCGTCCTGGAAGTCGTCTGGTCGGGGTTTCCCTGGTTGAATGTCGGACATACACACAGCAGTTTATAGTTTATTTAACTTTAGACTGTGTTTGTTTTAATGTTGTGTGAGGACGGCATCACTCAAACACACTCACACGCTGCTGACAAGCTGCTGCGCACTTTGCATTTCTTGGCGTGTTCTGCTGCGGCACACAGACTGTCAGTCACGTGACGTCACTTTCAAACTTCAAGCAGCAGAAGTTTCTCCAAAGATCTTTCAGCCAAATACCACGGTCCATATACGTGACCAAACTTCCACACTTAGGTCACGTGACAACGACTGAACGAGCTCCACGACACCTGCTGAAGAAGGTCACAGCTGAAAGCTCTGGAAAAACCAAGAAAGTAGATTTGACTCAAAAGAAATATTAAAATCATGAGTCCAAATTCCTTCGCAACATATCAAATGATTGCAGCCTTAGTCCTGCTCTAGCTCCTTCTCTGGTGATTGGAAATGCATTCTGGGAAATGTAGTGATTCAGTGACTTAGGTAGAAGTATAGAGGAGGAAGATTTACAGCATCATCATCACGAAACAGTTTAAATTAGTGTTTCTGTGTGATACTTGCAAGACGACCAGGATTCGCGTCATGGCGTCAATCAGCTTTACATGATGGAAGTAAAAGGGAGTTGTAGTTCTTTATAGGTTGTGATTTTTCTCATGTTTTCCACTAAACAAAAAGTAACAAAATTTTGATTCAATTCATAGATCTGTTGAATTAGATGGTAAACAAGATTCAGGACTGTAATATAAAGGTCGAGAGACAGGGGGCTCATGGGAAATGTAGTATAAATTGGAGCAACGCTCTCCAAGCAGCTGGTGTTTGTGGGTCGTGCAGCAGCACCGCGGCTGAGGATTGTTTTGGAACATAACGACACGCTTTGTGTGTGAGGTAGAGGACGTGCACGCATGTGTGTACGCGTGCACGTGTGTTTGTTTGTTCGTGGCGCCGTGCCACGCCTTCGATTAAGGTTATGTGATTTTTGGCAGCAGGAGAGAGAGAGAGGGAGAGAGAGAGAGAATTGTGTTTTCTCTAATCAGAACCTGCAATTAAAGCCTCAATATACCAATTAATTACTCAACACCTTGT
The DNA here is from genome assembly GCF_002814215.2 of Seriola lalandi dorsalis. NCBI lineage: Eukaryota > Metazoa > Chordata > Actinopteri > Carangiformes > Carangidae > Seriola > Seriola lalandi. Next base: position 54,660 of record NW_019525429.1, read on the forward strand.
GACCTTGTGTGTGCGTGTGTGCGTGTGTGTGTGTGTGTGTGTGTGTGTGTGTGTGTGTGTTTCTGTGGTTTCAGTAGACGTATTGACTACAAACTGAAAAAGCAGGACAGCACCAAAACGCTGCTAATAAAGAGTGAACAGCTGCTGAGGATCGAGGAGCACGACTTCGCCATGAGACCCGGCTTCGGAGGTGAGACATACACACACACACACAAACACACACATACACACACACACACACACACACCTCATTCCATCTCTGATCCCTGTTGATTTAATCCACTCACTCACACATCGTCTAACACAGAAAATCTCTCCCGGCCCGGCGCTGATGATGCGGCGGCGGTTCGATGATGTGATGATGGGCACTGGGTCACTCAGACAATGGCTGTGCCAATCCCCAAAAAATCGCCAACGCTGACCCAGATTACATGAGTGTGTGTGGCAGCACGAGTGTTTGTGTGCGTGTGTGTGTGTGTGTGAGCATTAATGCATTTGAAATACAGTGGGACTCCGTGTGCTCACTCAAATGTGATTGTGTGTCCCTGTGTGTGTTTTTTGCAATATGATGAGTGCCTCAGTGTGTGTGTGTGTGTGTGTGTGTGTGTGTGTGTGTGTGTGTGTGTGTGTGTGTGTGTGTGAGAGTCGGGGGGATTCGTGTGCATTAATCTGGATTATATTCCAGGTCTGGAGCAGATGGAGGGGTGGGAAACAAACTGACGTCTGCAGCGAAGATCATGGCGATCAGACGCTCAACAATACACGCACACAGACACATGAATCACGCAGCGATGATAAATGCTTTTATAACGGGCCGTTCAGAGGATTAAGTGTATGAACTAAAAGGTCGTAATGAGATATACGTGCAGAGCCGTAAATACAAACATCTGTGTGTTTCAATGAAGAGCTTCGTTCACTCTGGTGTTTCCATTTTTGAGAGACTCTTCATTTTTCTTCACAATATTTCATTGGAAAATATAGTTTTTTCTACACTACAGATTTTACATTCAGCATTAAACTGATTAATCTTCCTGTTGTGAGGAAAAAAATTACCCAGGAACGAGCTGGATGGTTGATGGCTTGATGACAACGGTTAAATATTAAAAACACATCACACACAAACATTTAACCTCTCAGTGTTTTTCATGTTTATCTCTTTGAGTTGCTTAAACAATTAAAAATACAAGATCAGAGAATGTTTTGCAGATACGTTCAGCGTTGACGTCCGGCTTTGCAGATTTATGAATTTAAAACGTTTCCTCATCGTCCCCCCAAAGAAATGACTGTTATAAAAAGTTAATAAATATAACTATCTATCATTTCTTATCTGACGCCTCTGGGGTTCAGTTTTGCTCCAACTGCTGGAGCTAAAACTTCTGGGTTCAGGTGACGGGCGTTCGGAGCGTAGAGCGGGCTGCGTTCGTGGGGGCGTGTTGTCTCAGGTTCTGGTGCGATAGTGAAATATAATCAGGTTTGAGTCGTAGATATGTTTGTAGTTTGAGGTTTTATCAGATGCCAAAATTCCATGTCGTCAAAGTTATCACGACGGCAACTATTTTATCAAGGTAAACAGAGGAAATAATCCATGAGTCATCAGCCAGGAATGTGCCCTCGCACCTGCGATTGGCCAACCAGGAACCTCGCCAGGTTTTTATTGCCAGAGCCGTGTGAGTTGGCAGCACCACAGCGGCCTGATTACCTCTGATTGTTGACAAGGATCACGGCCGCGGTTACAAGAAGCGTCGACCGTTGGTACGACCTGGCGCTGGACCCGCCCTGATCTCCGACCCTGACCTGAGATCAAAAGCTCCACTGTCATGAAACTGTAAACACAGGTCGTTTTAAGTTTTGGAACAAAGGACAATGCCGTCATTTTTCTGGTGATGACATACTCTTCCTTTCTTTCTTTAAAACATATGGAAACATGAAAATCCTCAAAACTGAACCCTGGAGCTCTTTATCAAAACTGACTGACGATGAGTGCCTCCACTTCAGACGGGAAATCCTGGACGTACCTCCGCCACCAGATCTAAAAGCTTCCTGTTAGATGTCACAAGTGTCCTCTTACTTTCTTCAGTTCATTTCCTCTTTGGATTACTGGAGAACAAAGCATCATATTTTTAGAGAGACAATAATTTGTCCTCCAGTGTAAAGGTCTGTGTCCATGTGTAGTGTGATTATAGATCAGCTCTAGCTTCTATATTAATACTGTGAAAGTATCAAAGCCTCAGTCCACAGAGAAATGCACACAGCCTGTATTCAGAAACTGAGCCTTAAAACCAGCCGTCAGGACTTCTGGAACTTTGTGATGTCACAACGAAGCAGTCACCAAACCCCGCCCACCTGGACCCACCATCCAAACCTTTACAGGATTTGGTTTCTCTGAGTGTTTTTACCTGAAATCTGCTTTATTTTTATTGGATCACTCAGAAAACATTCAGCCAATCAGAAGAGAGGATCAGAGCCTCCTCTCTTCTGATTGGCTCATTGACCTGTTGTTACTAGAGCTGCAGAGAGAAGCCTAAGAGAGGAGATGTAAAACTACACTGACATGGTTTTTATATCTAATTATGGATCAACACTTCAAAATAAAAGACAGGATAGGACGTTTAAATTGATTAGTCACTTGAAAGAAAATAAATCTGCAAGTCTTTTGAAAATCTAATAATCACTTAAGTAATTTTTCAGGCATTTGATGGATTCAGGCTCTTAAATGTGAGACTATATAGTTTTTCTTGGTCGTACATGACAAGAAATTGACTGTTTTTTAGTTTAGGACTGTTATTTGAGACTTTTTAATGACCTTGTTTTATAGACCAATCACTTAATCTGCCATTTATTTTCCCGATTGATCAATAATAAAAGCACGTGTTACTCGCAGCCTCACATATATTAAAAGCTCATCACTGGTTTCAGAAATCTTAACCTGCAAAGGTAGTTTGTTTCGGTCGTTGTTGTATAAATGCAGTGCAGTAAAAAGCTAAATTTACATCTTTAAAATTATGAAGTCGAAGTTTGAAGTCGCCTTAAATCAAAGGTGAAGTACAAGTTCCTCTGGAGCGTACGTGAATACAGTAAACGCTCCTTGTTGGCACCGTATCTCCCTCCGCGTCCTCTGTCGATACGGTCCCTGGCGTCTCTGTGGTCCTGCCCCAAAGCACCACTGTCTGCCCCACGGCCCTGCGGCATTTCCACGCACTATAATTTTACATCGACGTGGAGGGAAATCGCAGCTTTTTCCTGCCCTAGATAAGCCTATAGCTCCTCTGTGTGTGTGTGTGTGTGTGTGTGTGTGTTTGTGTTTGTTTGTGTGTGTGTGTGTGTGTGTGTGTGTGTGTGTTTATAAATGTGTAGAAGCTGAAGAATCAAAACCATCCCCTGCTCGAGTCCAGAAATACACCATGTGACATTTCTTGTTATGTCTTGCATGTGTTGAGGACTCGTCATTGAGGTCAACCTTTTTTTAAAGGACGTCTGTAAACTTAAATTAATCCCTACAAACTTTGGCCATAAACTCCACATCAGGAACTCCTCCCTCCGCTCCCTCCCTCCACGTCGCCGTTACGCGTCACGAATGCCAAGTGCTCGTAATTGATTTACCAGCAGGGCCTGCGTTGGTTCAGCTGGTGACCTGCCAAACGCTGGTATATCTTGGCCTGAGCTCCTCGCTGTGTGACCTTCGCTGGCTCCAGTTTCAGGTAACCGGTCTCGACTCTGATTGGCAGGAGCCGTTCCTGTCGTAAATAAAAACGGGTTTGGCGGCTTAAAGAGCAGCTGATAACGGTGAGTTTGGTGACCACCAGAATAAAAGCTGCTTCTCCATCCTTCTATCTGGAAAACAACTGACGCCTTTTCGGACAAAGTAAAACTTGTATGTGGAGATTTTCAGCAGCTTTCAATCCCAAAACTCAAAAAATGTATTTTTCTTATTCATCATTTCATGACATTTAGTTTATTAGTCTGGCTTTTAATTTAATTTAATTTATCTGTCTATTTATTTATATATTTTCAGCTGTGTTGATCGTTTGTCCTTTTATTCTATGTTTATTTTCTGGATTGTTCGTACGAATAAAAGATGTGACCAAATTTCAGGACCTGCCGACGTTTAATTTGACATTGTGTTATTTAAAAAATCCAACCTCCTCCAAACCCTTTAGTCGTGAGCATAACTCAGCGTCTTCTAAACGCCTCCTTAACGCCTCAGTGTCAGTCAGTCACCGTCGAGTTTTGACGTCGACTTGATTTTCTTTCCGACGAGACACTGATGTCCAAAGCCTGCTGGGAAATTCCCACATCTTCTGATATCCACGCCTTTAGTTTGCAGGTTTTCTGCTTTAAATTTCCAAACATGAACCTGGAACGCAGCGACTGCAGGAAAGCTGCATCCCAAAGTCTATCCAAACTGGTCAGCTGTGATGTAAAGCAAGCGTTATATGCAGTATGTGGAAACCCACTGGTGTGTGTGTGTGTGTGTGTGTGTGTGTGTGGTCATTTAAAGGTTAAAGTCTGTGTGTGTGCGTGGGCTGGAGAAAAACATACAGACACTTGAGTCCTCTGGCAGAGGAGAGCTTTCATTACATTACGGCGCTTCAGGGCCGAGCCGCCCGGGCTGACTCAGTCTGGCTCGTGTAGCGGAGCTGACGTTCATGTTCTCCAAAAGACGCCCGGAGAGTGACCTCTAAATCCCCCTCCCCTCTCACCTCTTCCCCTCCTTCGTCTGGAGGCGACGGAGAGTCGGGTCGCAGCGTCATGTGGCGACGGTGGAGGCTGCACACAAACAATCCTGCGACCTTAAAGCTGCATCATGCTGCTTATGACTGCATGAACTGATCCGTCTGCAGCGATGTGTTCGGGGATTAAACGACTCGTTCTGAAATGCTGAGCACACAAATATTTAGGGACCAAAAATAAATTTAAAAAAGCATGACCTTAAAGCTGCAAGATTGAGGTAAGTCTGCTGCATCTCACTCACTGGGATGTTGTAGATTTACCCAAATAAAAGTCCAGAGCTGGATTTGGTGACTTGCACGTCAAAATGTGCGACACACAGGAATTCAAACAACAAACTTTTGCTGTCTTTTTAAAGCCGTATCTCTCAGAGCACGTTCAGGAAAATGCAAAAAACACATGTCCTCACTTCAACTTTGCAAAGTCCTCAGGCAGAAGAGTCAGCAGCTCTGATTCACTGACACCAAGAAAACACCAATTTAAGCTGTCAATCAAGACAACTGACCTCGTTAAAGACATTATCTAATAATCAGAACCACCTGATGCTGTTTACTGATGTTCTCCGTTGGTGGAACAGGCTGAGCAGGAACCGTCTTCCCTCCGGTCTCCTGCTTTGTACCAGAGCTGCCAGAAAAGAAAAAAGGCTTCACAATAATGACTCAGGAACCTGTTTACATCAGCATCCAGACAGAATATCCACTGTTGGGTCCACAGACAGTTTGTGCAGTTTGTGTTCGTGCTCCGTTAGACCACAAGGTGAAACAGGTGCAGCTGGAAAACCTGTGATGTGGAGACGACTGCTGTTGGGTTTAGTTTTATTCATGGTGCGATATGAAGAGGGAAGCTGTGCTTGCAGGGAGTGATTGCAGGGAGTGTGCTTCCTCAGTTTTGGACCCTGCAGGTCTCTCTGTTCCTTCGATGGTCAGACTCACTGCTGTCGGTATCCTGGCGCCAGATCTCTGACTTACCTCTGATTATTTAACAGGGAAAGTGAAGAGAGAGACAGGAAATGCGGGCCCTAATCTGCGCCTCGTGATGCTGGGCAGACAGTCACAGCACAGAAGATGCATTGCAAACAAATCTTTCAAGTTTCCCTTCCTGAATTGTTTCGTTTCCACGGAACAGCATCATGTCGGTTTTAAGGCTTGTTACTTACCCGTCCTTCCATTTTATTTCAAACAGCAAATGAGAAAGTGTTTGGGTGGACAGTGAATGTGTCGCATGTGTTCGTCATATAAACCTGGAGAGCTGGACTTCACCTCCTTTTGCACGTGTGCGGCTATAAAACGCCAACCTCATGCTTTAACTGGGTGTGACCTGGGGAAAAGGAAAACAGTAAAGGGGAGAGCGAGTGAGCGAGAGAGAGCGTGACCTTCTGTTTCAGGTTTTTTCCCACCGGCGGCAGTCGTTGCCGTGGTTACGCTCAATGTTGAGTCTGCGCCGCTGCTGCTGCTGGTCGTTTTTTACGAGTCAGACGGAGACAAAGCCGAGCCGCAGGAGCTTTATGGTCCCGGCTGTCAGATGAACTTCATTAAATAAAGTGTTTGTCGAGCTGTTAACATTCAAGTGGAAGTAACACACTTTACATCCAGGTCCACACAAACAACACACACACACACACACACACACAAACAACACACACACACACACACACTTTAAAGAATGTGTGTTTCTTTTTTTCTCCGTCCTTGAGGGTGAATACAGGAATGTAACCCGGTAAACCACATCCAGACACAGGTCACAATCAAACCCAGACCTGTGTGTGTGTGTGTGTGTGTGTGTGTGTGTGTGTGTGTGTTTCTAAACCAGCAGACATGGTTTTTGGATTTTTAGGTCAAACGGCGTTCGCTTTATCTTGAGCAAAATAAAATAACAAAAAACAGTGTTTCCACAGAAAATCGATCAGAGTCAAAATTAATCAAACCGTTGATTTCATCAGAACCTGAATCAATAGGATTAAAACAAACTGCCTCCTTTAACTCCTGCATTTGAATTTGAGCTTTTGACAAAACTTCTGCTGCTTTGAAAACTGTTGAGGTTTAAGGTTAGAGCCATGTCAGGAAATATTTATTAATAATAATGATAATGATAAAGTTTATTTATCAATATCAGAGATTACAAAGTGCTTTAAACAGGCTACAGACATGCAGATAAATTACTCAAAATAAAAACAATAAAAGAAAATAAAAACAAAGAAAAATAATAAATAAAAGTACTAATCCTGCAGAATAATAGTGTTGTGTTATCACAGAATATTATATTGTTCTGTTTTTATCACTAACAAAGACATGTAAGAGCATTTTAATATTGTAGATAATCAATGTGGGTAAAACTTTATTATATTAATGGATTTTTTAATGTAAAAAAAGTAACTAGTAACTTAAGTACAAGTAAGTCAAGATTGTACTTGAGTAAATGTTTTCAGTTTAATTCTACCTGTATCTGTAGACAGATGGAGCTTTATTTTGAAATCAATTCACCCCTTATTTTGTGTTTTTTTTTGCTTTAAACTGGTTTATGTTCGGTTGAAGAATAATACTTTTAAATGTTTAGGTTACATATAATTGCTGAGTGCAAATCAGCTAAACCAGTTAAAGTGAGTAAAGTTCAAAGGTCAGACCTGGTTTAGGCACCTGGTTCTGTAAGCTGTCAGTCATCATCATTCCTCCAGTGCATTCCCCTCATTGTTAAACTCTTAACACTGACTCCAGCGAACACGCAGCAAGTGTCACAGACGGGAAAGTTTAAGACGCTGGTGAAATCACTGCTGATGATTGTGGTTGAGGCAGGAATGAGCTTTTTAAGTCTGCAGGCCGCCGCGGTGGATGAATCCTATAATCAGCCGAGCAGAGTTTTAGGAAAGAACGAGACCACCAGACATCGTCACGGTTTGGCCTCAGGCCGGACAGACGTCCTGGAAACCTCCTCCTCCAAACTCTTCTGCCAGGTCACGTTTGCTGTGAGGAGGCGGAGCAGCAAAGAGGAGGGGGGGGGAACGGCCGTGACTGAAGCTTGTTTTTTTTGGGAGGGGGATTTGTGTTGTTTAGCTGTTTCTACTCTCTTTGCACTAGATCATGTTGTTCAGGTTCAGCGGTCAAATAACCTTAATCAGCTAATGAGGGGGGGGTGGAGGCGGCTGAAGACAGATGTTGATGTTGCGGCGAGCAGGAGGCCACGACAAACGTTGTTACAGAGTGAAGCTGAAAGATGGAATTTAACATCCTGACGTTGAGTTTTAGATCATTTTGATTTGAAATGTTTGTATATTTTTTAATGTTAAGGTGGAAAAAGCTTCTGAAACAACTGAGACTGAAACTGATGAAGCAGGTTTCTGATGCTGTAGATTAAAATAGCCTCATTGCCTTTAATATATAAAATTATATACAATTTTATATGCAAGCTACAGCTGACAAATTGATCAAATATTGTCTGAAATGTAAAACGACAGTTGACATTGTTAATCAGCCATTTGTAGTTTCATGATCCGAAATACAAGATGCAAAGTGTCAAAAGTGCAAATGGAGCACGAATGAGTTTCTGCAGCTCAAAGGTTTTGACCTCAGACTGAACATCTCAGAAACAAACTCAGACCGTTGTTGTTTCAGGTGCAGCCATCCCTGTGGGCATCGACGTGCAGGTGGAGAGCATCGACAGCATCTCCGAGGTCAACATGGTGAGAAACCACTGAACCTTCATTCTCAGCTCGTCCCACATTAGACGACTGGTAAAACAAGAAAGACTTCAGTCGCTTCCTGTGCGCCGGTTCATGTGGTGCAGAAACTGATCGCTCCCTGAACTCCTCAGTGTTTCTTTAAGGGCAGAAATTCAACAGAGAAACAGATTAAAAGCTTCAGTTGTTATTAAATATTTTTTATCTTAACTTGTATTATATTCATGTTTGTTGATATATCTGCAGGTCATTTTTAAATTTGTGCTTTCCACTCACTGGGGAACAAAACCACTTTTTAAATCTGATTGAAACTACTTGAAATACTGTTGTTTCTCTGTTTTAATTTTTGCGTTATTTAGTTTGAAACTGCACTTGTGAAAGTCTTTTTCCATTTACTACTAATTGTTAAATATGAGCTGAAAGTTCAGAGGGTTTAAAAAGATCGTGGTGCAAAAAAATCTGAATCAAGGCGAGCGCTGAAATCACTTCCTGTCCGTCCCTTTCATCTGGTTTCTGACCTCTCGGTGGCTCCGCTTTCAACTCAGCCGGCCACTTCACCTCCAAGTGCTTCACCAAGTTCCTCCGACCGAGAGAGATAAATGGTGAGGAGGAGGGAGTTGTCCCGGGAGTCTGGACTGGAACAGTGAAAACCTGCATGTGGTCCGTTCCTCAGCTGCAGAAGAATGTCCATGTCGTCCATCTGACACCAGATCAGAAACGTTTTTAGCTCCCAACACAAGACGGACACAATGTTAGAGACTTACGTGGGAAAAAATGGCCGATTTAAACATCAAATTACTCAGAAACATGAATCAGCTCATCAGGAAAATGTGTTTACATAAAGTTTAAAAACATAAGATTGAATCCTTTGTTAATTCTGTTATTTATTTAGAATTATTTTATTCAAATTCACAATTTAAAGGGCAATAAAACTGCAGAACGAACAAAACAAGACGAACCAAAAGTAGGAAAGTTAAAGTTGAGGAAAGACGAGCTCAATTACTAAAGAGCAGAGAGATGAAGTTGTTGCAGGTTTCTGCTCGGTGACGGTCAGATTGCTGTGTCTTGCAGGACTTCACCATGACTCTCTACCTGCGCCACTACTGGAAAGACGAGCGCCTGGCGTTTCCGTCCCGCAACAACCAGAGCAGGACGTTCGACTCTCGCCTGGTGAAGAAGATCTGGGTTCCCGACGTCTTCTTCGTCCACTCCAAACGCTCCTTCATCCACGACACCACCATGGAGAACATCATGCTGCGGGTTTACCCCGACGGAAACATCCTCTACAGCGTCAGGTAACGAGATCGAGTTACACTGTGTGAAAGACAGAGGTTTACACATAAAGACACACTGAGGAGATTACTGTCAAAATGATGATGTCCTCTAAATCCTGTTTTATGGTTTCCGTGTTCTCGGCATTGATGCTTTTTGTGTTTTAATTTAACGACTTGTCCATAAGAACCCCAACGCTTCAGTGCCACTGTGCAAGACCAGGAC
>NW_019525429.1:65612-90612 GCF_002814215.2 Seriola lalandi dorsalis
CTCCCTCTCTGTGTAGATGCGTACAATGAGAACGACCTGATGCTTTACTGGAAGAATGGGAACGACTCTCTGAGGACGGATGAAATCGTCTTGTCACAGTTCTTCATTGAGCATTTCCAGGCCTCCAGTGGCCTGGCTTTCTACAGCAGCACCGGTGTGTGTGTGTGTGTGTGTGTGTGTGTGTATGTGTGTGTATGTGTGTGTGTGTGTAGTTTAGTAACCTGAATTCATGCTGAAAGGGCTCAGGTGTCTGTTTACAAAAGGGATGCCAAATGGCCAAAGGTATGTGGACACTCCTGTTCGCATACTTTTGTGTAATTCTGGTCTGGTGCTCTTTATCGGGGTTCAAGCCTCTTAGTTTTAATGAAGGTAGATCCCGGTGCAGCTCTTGGATAAATAAGTATTTAAATAAAACAAGGTGAAATAAATTACCTGGTCAGAACCCACAGGCAGATGCAGCCTGTTGTTTCCGGGAGTCACTCGCCAGAAAAGCTTCAAATCCAGGTTCATAAGGAAATGGTTTTCCCAGTTTGGGTTGGAAGAACTTGGCGGTTCTGACCTCAAACCAATCCAGTACCTTTAAGAATGAACTGGGACACGGACTGGGAGCCAGATCCCTGCAGCAGGTTCAGCTGTCTTTCTTTTTCCTTCGGTGTGAATGATGGGTGTCTCCCTGTCTCTTTCTGTCAGGTTGGTACAATCGACTGTTCATCAACTTCATCCTCCGGAGGCACATCTTCTTCTTCATGCTGCAGACGTACTTCCCCACCATGCTGATGGTGGTGCTGTCCTGGGTCTCCTTCTGGATCGACAGGAGGGCTGTTCCTGCACGAGTCTCTCTGGGTAAGACCAAACATTACATCAACATGAATTTTTGACTGATTTGGGGTAGAGGAATCTGTGGTTTGACTTTCTAAAGACACTGCTCAGTTGAAAATAATCTTGGTTTTTCATAAAAAGTCCAAACTCCTCTCAAACTAACTGAACTAAAGGTCAGAGGTCATGTTACATCTGATGTAAAAACACACCTCTGCCTCCTCTCCCTGCAGGTATAACCACGGTGCTCACCATGTCCACCATCATCACAGGAGTGTCCTCCTCCATGCCTCAGGTAACAGCTGTGTTTGTGTTCAGTACACCTCTGTGCATGTCGACAGTACATGAGCTCCGAGGATCCAGTCCATCGGTTGTGCATGAGAATTCGTGCGTGTGTGTCTTTGTCGTCCAGGTGTCATATGTGAAAGCAGTGGACATCTACCTGTGGACCAGCTTCCTGTTTGTCTTCCTGTCTGTCATCGAATACGCGGCGGTGAACTACTGCACCACTCTGGAGGAGATGAGGAAGATGAAGAGGGGGAAGGTCAGCTCACAGCAGCACACTGACTAAACAGGGAGGGAGACAACTCATAGTTTGCACCACATCTCACTCTAGTGGTTAAATAGAGGAATTACACCAGGTAACGCTCCAGTCACATCCTCCTGCCTGCAGCCTGGAGCCTGTGGGTAAAAGCTGATTCTAGAACTGCTATTGATTATTTCATAAACATGCATAAAGGATTGTTCGGTGTTTGAGTGTATAAACACAGTACGATCTCCAGCATGTTCTCTGCCTCTGAATACTCTCTTTGCCGTTCCAGATCCCGTCCACCTTCAACGCCAGCCAGGCGATGGCCTTCGACGGCTGCTTCCACGATAATGACATGGAGCTGACCCCGTTCTCCCGGGTGGCGCCCACCCCGACCTCTGACCCTCTCACTACCCCGACCCAAAACCCAGACATTCGCCCCACGGAGGGGACTCGCCTCCGCCGGCAGCGATCAGTGCGAGAAAACGTGGACCTGCTGGTGAGCAACAGCTACATGATCGACTCGTACTCCCGTCTGGCCTTCCCTCTGTCCTACCTGCTCTTCAACACCATCTACTGGAGCCTGTACTCCTGATCCAGCATGAAGTGAACCGTGAACTCCACTTAACTGAGTCCAAGTGTTGAGTCAGAGAGCGGGTTGGAGGATTCCTCCTCTCCTCGGGGCTCCACCAGGCTCTTCACAATTAACTCTTGATCACAGGAGTCCCTGTTCACATATTCAGCTCCTGCCTCAAAACTAATCATGTACTTTGCAGAAGAGACTGAGATAAAAGCACTTGAGTCCCTCGGCCTAAGTAGGGACTCTCTAATTGTTCAGTTTCACCCTGACGTTTGTCTCGTGGGAGTGGGTTGAATCTTGAGAGTAGACTTGGAAAATAATGAATCCTGATTTTTTTTTTTCTTTTTTAATAATCTCTACATGTGGCTCCTCTTTCTGTGCATCACTGGTTATTAGACTTATGTTGAACTCCTTGGCTAGAGGGAAGTACTAAATTAGGCTCAGATTTATGTGAAAATGTTTCCTTTTGATGAATGATGTGATTGGAGCAAACCGACTACTTGTAATACGTGTATTTTAATCTTTTTCTCAATACATTTTTATTTTGTTCATGAGGATGTAAAAATAACTTTATGTGCTTGTTGAACACTTAATGTTTTGAAAGTTAAATAACACTAAATTTGTAAATATTTTTGCTTTGATGTGCATCAAATTTCCTTTTTTGAAATTTCCAGAAGGTCATTTTGTATTGAAAGATGTGCAATTTCATAAACCTGATTTTAAGTTGTTTTTTTTGTTGTTGTTTTATAGTATTGACACTTTTGTGTCTGAATTTATGAACTAATAAATGAATAAAGGAGATAAAATAAAATCAATAAAAATCACATCTGATACTTAACAGATTTTATTCAAAGTCCAGTCAAATAAATCAAAGTGCTCAAATTGATTTGGACACAAAAATTCAAGATGACAAATTAAACTTGACTATCCAAGTTATGAAGGATAATCAATCAAGCCTAAGGGGAATTTATTAGACTCTTGTCCTATCAAGTTATGTCCAGCTACATAATCCAATAATTTAATTTCAATCTGAATTTGTGAATTTTAAAGGGGAAAAAAGGTTCTTGAATCTGAAATGCACAATTTCCTTAAGGGAATTTAAAAGATGGGAATTAAATCCAATAAATAAATGATAACATTTTTTAATTTCAACATCCTACATTATTTTAATATCACAATTAATTAAGTTAATTCAGTTAATTAACTCAGTACTGTAAAATCCTGGCTATAGCCCTGCAGGTGCAATTAAAATATTTTAATTATCTGATTTTATAGCAACATTCAGTTTCCATAGCAACTACAGTGTTTGTGTACGTTTAGGGAAAGTAACGTTAACGGGCGGTTTTATGGACGTAAACGAAGAGAAAGTCCACAGACACTCTGCAGGAAAGCCAGAAATCAAGTCCGACTCCGGCCTTTAACAGAGGGGAAGGTGACAGGTGAGTTCCTGGGTCAAAGTCGGTGGAAACAGCTCGGGACGGAGCCCGCTTTTTTCTTTTCTTTTCTTTTCTTTTCTTTTTTTTTTTTTTTGCGAAAAAAGCTAAGCTACATTAGCTGTAGCCGTTAGCCTCGTAAACGTTACTGTTATTGTTCGATTTGTGGACGTTAACGAACCAACGGTAGGCGGATAATTAGAGGCTCAGTTGGCCGCCACTTTGCTCCTAAAATGCCGTTTACACTGCGGATGATAAGAGGTTATTAGTTCGGTTAACTCAGCTTTCACTTACACAAGTGTGTTTGTAGGTTTTTCCTTAGTGAACCTCTCCTAATTAAGCTAACAACAAGACGCTTATTTGCGTTTTACGGCTTGCTGCCGAGAGGACTGTTTAACGTTACCGAGTACATACCGGAGGCGTCCTGAAAGGTAACACAAAATATTTTATTTATTGATTATTTTGGGGTTCTAAGAGGGAAAAATCGACTGAAAATATGTACTATAAATGCAAATTTTTAGTCGCTTTTAATGGCAGATGTGTTTTGAATGCTAGAAGGTTGACCTAGCTTTGCAAAGTTTGCTAGCAAATGCCGTGGGAAATGTAACGTTAGCTGGCTGTTAACGTTAAAATCCGTTAGTATCCGGAAAGTTTGGACAAACCAGATATAAATGAGAAGTCAAAGTTTATTTCCATGTCACTCCAAATAACTAGTTACTGGTCGAGTGAATGAATCTAGCTAACCTAACACAATCTGACACTGTTTTGAAGTGACGTGAAACAAAGTATGTCCCTGAATAATAAACATGGCAATTTATTAGGAACACCTAGCTAAAACTAATGCAGTCTGAAACAACAGTGCTGCAGTAAATCCTCCTTCATGAAGGTTATAATGTTCAGATTCTATTGAAATTGCTTTAAAAGGTGTTATTTTGGAGGATGCAGTGTGTGGTGCTGTACTGCATTAGAGGGGTGTCTCTTTTTTAGCCTACCCTCATTGATATAAATGGGGGTGGACAAAATAATAAAAACACCTGCAATGCAGTTCAACAGCACCACAAACTGCAGCCCTTAAAATGACTATTAAGTTGAATTAACACCTCTCTGAAACAGGTTCAACACAAACTGAACAATATGACAGTGATGAAGGGAGGATTATTGCAGGACTGCTGTATTGGACTGCATTAGTTTAAGCTAGGTGTTCCTAATAAACTGCAATATGCCTGTGTGTTTATCCAGAAGCCAAAGATTTTAGTTGCACAGCTGAGAGCTGGTTTTCTTCCCAGCCACTGAGGTTGGTCAGTTAAAAAATATTAAAGAGAAAAAATTGATTGAGTGGGCTCAGCTTTGTGAAGTGAAAAGCGATTCCCTTTTTCTTTTGTGCTGTTCAAATTAAGATGTGTTAATTTACTATGAAATGGTTCAGTTACATTTTGTCTCAAAATCCTGAATATAAGGAAAGGTGGGTTATTCAGTTAGTATTTATTCAGATATCTCCAGTACTATGTCATGTATATATTTATGATTTATGAATTCTGTGTTAGACAGTAGCAGTCTGAAGATCTGACTGTGAGAGATGCTTAAGTTGCTTTTCCATTTTTTTGCGCTGTGGTCCTGGCTTGTCTGAGGTCATGGTGTTTTGTAAGCCCACGTAGACTGGGCATAATTATTATTAATTCATATAAAATGTATACCTAAACATAAAAAAGCTGATTAAGAGTCCAATCTTTGGATGTACTGTTTTTGGTCAGACTGGCTTGTGAGGTCGATGTTGAGTTGCTCATTTAGTGTCTTTGCTGTAGCAGAAACATAAAGTGAGAATAATGTAAGAAAGTTTGTTGACGTGTTAGAAAATGACCTCACTACAATAGGTCTCAGTTGAGCCGAGAGATTGTTTGTTTTGTCGGACCAAGTGTCAAAAACTTAAAAATAATCAGTTGTGGATCTATAAAATAATGACTGCGTATCTGGTCATCACAAACAAATATAAGATCCTGTGTCTGTTGTTTACAGCAGCTCATCCTGCTGCAGTTTTAGTCCACGTTGAATAATGTAGTTGTTGCAGTTTCCATCATGCCACCTGCTGTTGTGACTCATTTCCTTCTCTCCATCGCTCCCCCTGCCAGTCTCCGTGGTGACCATCGACAGCGGCAGCACTCGTCCCGTACAGTTACCCACCAGCCCAAGTCACATGACGTCAGAGCAGTATCCACTGTGTCCAGCTAATCCACAGGTGCAGTTAACGCTCGGAGCGCTAGGTCCTGGATACTACTACTTCTACCAGGTACTGTATCATTAACCTCACTGCACACACATACTCCTGCAGTACTTATACACCTAATATATACATAACCGCACAGCACAGTCACTCTTCAACACTACATGAACTTGTCTAGACTTGTTTAGTCAACTTCATTGTAAGAATTCAGTCTGAAAACCAAATATTATTTGTTAAAAGTCAAGTTATTTTTATTTTTGGAACCCAAAAAATTCCACATACATTCATACACACACACTCCATAATGGACTTGACGATCTGTACAGCGTATGACAAACACTATCCGTAAACCCTTAATCTGGATAGGGAAAAACTTATAAAAGAAGGTAAAATGTACAGAGTACACAGAAATAACAACACTAAAGTTGATTTATTTAAAGAGTGATTTTTAGATAAATGTTTTTCTTAAAAGACAATTGACCCTCTGCTCCTAAGTCATCTTGAGGCCAGTGTTTCAGTCTTTAACCTGTTCACAAAGACTGGATAATCTGACTGATTGTTGGGGCCCGGGGGTCAGTGGCCTTGTCACGGGAGACAGGGAGGAGGTTGGGAGGGGGAAGTTAAAGCCGTGAAAGCAAAACTGATGTAAGTGAAACGGAAAGGTATCCGTGGGAGGGAAAGAAGAGAAGTGAATGGTGGGATGGGAGGAAGGGGGAGCTTCAGGGAGGGAGAAGGAGGAGTGGAAGCTGCTGCAGTACTGCGATGTGATTGGTGGTCACCGGGCCATGTGCTGACCCTCTCAAACTGTAGCCTAACTAGGGCTTCCACATACATTCATACGCACACACACACACATAAAGTTGTGTGCACCCCCCTGTTGAGTGGCAGGGACATGTGAGCTCCTTCACATTTGCTATTCTGGGCAGGGGAGGAGAAAAAGGGGGGATGGAAAGGGAGGGGGTGAAGCAGGGGGGAGTAGAGGGTCTTTTCTCTTTCTGCATGTGGCTGAGCGATCGTGAGGAGCTGCTCATGATTTTGTCTCGTATTGTGTAGGCTCTTGGTGTGTGTGGCCATAGCAGTCTTTTGTTTTATTCCCACTCTAGGCCGTAGAAGATGGGCTGCTGCTTTAGTAAGGAGCTCAACCCCGGCCTGCAGAATGAGAGGAGCAGTCTGTTACAGCCCCCGCTCCACGATGGGCTGAATGAGGTGACAGAGCGGGTCAGGCAACACGCTGAGGCTGTAGCTCAGCATGTGTGCTTAGAGGAAGAGAGGACATGTGCGCCAGACGGACCGGACCGGTGGAAGCTTCTGGAAGATAACGGGAGACGTCCAGAACTGGACAAAAAAGTTTGTACAAAGGTCGCTGTGGCCAACATGGACGGCACCACGCAGAGTCAGAGGGATCTTAAACCAGCAGGCTTTCAAGAGGAGAAGAAGGCTATTATTATCACAACCAGGACAAACATACATACAAACACGGACACAGAGGCAGGCGTGGTCCACACTGCCAGGCCCAGCTGTGAACCGGCTCCCTATAAGGAGGTGCCCACACAGAGTCCAGTCCGAGAGAAGATTTTAGAGAACGCTACACGCAGGGCTTTATGGTTCAGTCAGCTCCCAGAGGGGCAGAAGCAGCACAAACCGGCAATCCCTTGGTCATCTCCCGCCAGGTTACCCTCTGCTGCCTGTCGGGGCAACGTCACAGTGAGTGAGGTGTCAGGTGACCAGTCGCCGCTGGTCACTATGAGTCAGGGGACACAGCAGGATTCCCCCGAAGCTGAGCACAAGGATGAGGAAGGTGGGGAAGTCTGTGTTGTCACGACACTGTGTCAGGATTTCCAAACAAGGACCCAGAGCTTCTACAGCATATGTTCCATTGACGCCGATGACCTTGAACATGACCATGATCACAGTCAATCCGAAACAGCTGGAGCAGAAACAGCTGCTCTGCCCTGCATAGTGGAGTCTCCGATCCTCAGCCAATCAAACGTAGAGGCATCTACAGTCTGTGAGCAGACATATGTCACAGAACCTAAAATGACCAGCCAGTCACATGATGAGGAAGCAGCACCTACACAGTCACATGCTGCTGAACAGTCTCCCAGTGTCCTGTCACACACACACTTTGATAGTTCACTTCCAGAAGAGCAGAGCACCTCACCTCTACCTGTTGTTTCTCCACAGCTGGTAGACCCTCCGCCTGACCCACTGCCCCAATCCAGCAGTCACATGAACGGCGAGGACCCTCAGGCATCCACACCACACACTGAAGACTTGAACTGTCAGACAGATGAACTGAAGGATGACATGTTGAGTGCATGTGTGGAGGAGGAGAATGAACGTGTGGAGAGTGAGACTGTGAAGCAGTCAGAGGAGATGACGGTTACAGAGGAGTGTGTGTGCGTGGAGAGTGTGTGTACCGAGGAGCAGACTGTTTACCTGGAGGACCACGGAGAAGCAGACACCACAGAGGAAACAGTGGCTGAGATCCAGGAGAAAGAATCGGATCAGAGTGTGAATTATGTCTTAGATCCTCTTGACGATCGTCTGCACGAGTCTCTCGTCGTCAAAGAGAAGCACATCCAAAGTTCACAACCAGCCACTGAATCACCTGAACTGGAAACTTTCAGTCAGAGCCTCAGTTCTCTAGAGCTTGACCTCAAACTGTTGCACATGGAGGATGATCCTCTCTCTGGAGGACATGTTGAGATGGATAAACCCTCCGTGCAGAGTCAGGCCATCCCTCTCAGTATCTGCAGAAGCCATGGTGAGGAGGGTGATAACGTCCACAGCGCCACAACAGATACAACTCTTACAGAGGTGTCGTCATTTTCCACCATCTCCGCTGTGTCGTCACTGCCAATCGAACTTGCTGCTTTCTCCTGTCACACAAGTCTGACCCCTCTGTCAGATTTAACTAAAACCACATTTCACCAGTGTGAATCTAACACATCTGACAAATTAGATGTTAATTCAAATGATCCAAGATTTGAACTGAGCAGCATTAAGCCTCCTATTCAAGATACTGAACCTCCATTTACTGAATCTGAGCAGAGCGACACCAGATTTGATTTCTGTGACACACAGGTCGACAGCTCTGACGTGAAAACTGAAGGTGAGGTGGTGTCAGGCTCAGACGAGCTTTTCCAGGATGTCCTCATGAGCGGAGATGACAGACAGGCAGCCAAAAAACCAAAACCAGAATTTGATCACAGCAGCGAACATGTCGAGGGAGGTGATGTTACAATCAGATTAACTGAAACAAGCCAAAACACCTCTCACCTAGAGACCAGTGATGAAAAATGTGATGTGTTGTCTGAGCGCTGTGACGACTGTGCAGCTGTGAATACAAGCATCATGCTTCAGGACCCTGAGAACGGCACTGAGGATTCAAGTCTCAGTCCTCCCACACTGCCTCCTCCAGCTGAAGGAGAGCTTTCTGTTATCGCTTCCTCCACTCCACCTCCCTCTTCCTCCACTCCACCTCGCTCTTCCTCCACTCCACCTCCCTCTTCCTCCACTCTACCTTCCTCTTCCTCCACTCCACCTCCCTCTTCCACCACTCCACCTCCCTCTTCCTCCACTCTACCTTCCTCTTCCTCCACTCCACCTCCTTCTTCCTCCACTCCACCTCCCTCTTCCTCATCTCCTTGCGCAACCTTTGAGGAAGACGAAGAGAGTTTCAGTACTGCTACTGTGAGTGAAAGCAGCCCAGTCCTAATGAATGAATATCAGCTGGTGAAAGTGTCTCTGTGCGAGTGTGGGGAAGAAGAGGAGGAAGAGATGGTTACACAGGTGACTCAGATTGATCCCGTCTCTTCGTCAATTCAGCATCAATCTGCAGATGATTTAGAACATCAGTCCCACAGTCCACAACCATCTTCTGAACCACCAGAAACATTTACCTCGAGTGTTTGCCATGACTGTGAGAGCCCTCAAGTCGAGGTCAGCCCACAGCATGACACTGCGGACTGTTTACCTCACCCTGGAGATTCATCACCTGGAGTTCACCTGGAGGGAATTAATGAGGTGAACATGTCACCGGAGCAACACCCCGCACAAGACGGTGAGATTCCTCCAGAAACTCCCAATGCTTCAGCTACAGAGACACTGTCTGAAAGCATCGAGGTCCACGCTGACATGATTCCCACTGACTTGAGTTGTCAGGATGAAAGCACTTTGTTTTTGGACCAGGAGGACCACAACATGATCACAGTGGACCCGGGTCAGATTGACGTTTATGCCTCAACTCCGTCTTACGAGATTCACTTCCGGGGTCATGAACTGCCATCAGCCACTGAGGAGGGAGAGAGGGAGGGAGGGATGAGGGAGATGGTGTCCGAGCTGCTGGGAGAGGACGCAGACTCCTCAGTTTGCCGCCTCTATCCCCATCCCTGGATCAAACTGGGTCTGGAGGACAGCTGTGACGGGTGGGCTCAGGGGGCGTCCAAGACCGAGTCCAGCCAGGATGAGAGCAAGATGGGCAGTGACACGGAGAAGATCCCAGCCTCGGTCTCAGAGCTCCAGCCCTCCATGGCTCTGCTGGGAGCTTACCCCTACAGCACTGTGATGCCTCAGGGATCGTGTGTGTGGGACTGGCACACAGATTGCTCCCAGTCTGTAAGTGTTCGCTCAATATGTGGGGTGGCTGGGTTGAGTTACATTCAGTTTGTCTTATCCCCAAAAGATTTAAAATGTTTTAATGTGGTTCTGGGTGGAAAGAAAGACTCAAGTGTCTGGCTAGATGATAGAGGAGGATAGAACACACAATGAACAGGTCAGGACTCAGCATTTACCACTGGAATGAAAGTCGGTAGAGTCTTACATACACCTTCTTCCAAAGATGTTATATTAGTAGTGGTCATTGTTCACACGGATGTCCTTGATACACAGTCTCGGTTCTATTAGAATGAGATAAGAAATTATGTAACATGCTCATAATACAGGTATGCAGACCACTTGTCAAACTAGAACAGCACTCAGAGAGACCTGTGTCAAACACCATACATCAGACCTCAGGAAAAAAAATCAGACTCACAATAAGTGATCTGGATCTGCACCAAAACTAACTTCCCCGATCATCCCTCCACCAGGTTTGGTGCAAATCAGTTCAGAAGTTTTTCTGTAATCCTTTTTTTTCCCTGGATTTTTATTTTTATTTTTTTGCCTTTTGTTTGACAGTCAGCAGTGGAGGGGTTGATGGGAAACACAAGGGAGAGAGAAGGTCCGTAGACAGAATTGAACCACGGACGTTGCATTTATGTGGCATGCGCTGTAACCATTTGGCAAACCAGAGCGCTTCATTTTTGTGTAATCCTGCTGACAAACACACTGACACTGGTGAAAACAAACTCCCTGGTGGAGGTAATAACAGCCTTGATATAAAAGGTTAGATTAAATCAGATTCAGAGGTTGTGTTATCTGAAAAAAGCCTGTGTCAATTCAGAATCTGTAGTAAACATTCATATTGATTTTCTCTGTTCTCTATAAATAATTCTCCCACATGTTTTTAAAAAATCTTATAAATCTGTTTGATTTAACTTTTCATATCAGACTAATACTGTGCACATTTTCATTTCAGGAACCTGTTGCTGCTCCAAGCCTTAACCCTGATGCTGAGGTATGGACCAATCACAACTTTAACTTGGACATCCCAGACGCCGCGTACCCTCAGGCTCCGCAGCCATGGCTTCCATTCTCCAACGATCTGACCAATAACGAAGGTACGCTGGAGTCACCTTTACCTGGACCCCAGAACTAAAATAAACATTCTGTTTTCAAATTATGATGTTCACTACATTCCAAGAGTGTGTGATCTATTCTTTGAACAACACAAAAACATCATTGGTTAAAGGATGTCAATGCCTGCATGCAGACTGTGGTTACGTTGTGGTGGTAAGATGCTGTGGGGCTGATTTTTTATCTTTATTTTAGGGTATGTGCCAGAGTTCCAGCTGGAGAACATGGGGCTGGTCGAGGCTGTGGCTGATCCTGCTACACTGGAGTACCAGACCCTGACTGCTGAAGCACCTATAGTTAATGGAGAGTCCTGTGACCCACCTGTCTCAGGTATGAATCTGACTTTTGTTTTTCCAGTTTATATGAACTGTACTTATGTTTCAACACAGTTAAACCACAATGACTCTGTGATCTCAGATGTGGTAATGACATCCTCTGGTTTCAGATGAGATCAGAGAGGAGCTGAGGACAGTTCTGGAGTCCTGCCTGACCAGGTCACAACTCACAACACATCACTTCTCTGAGTTCTCTGGAAGAAGTCATCAAATGTTTAGCTGATTATGAACCAAACATGTTGTTGAAGCATAAAAACAAACTCACAATGTCACACCAATGCACTGATAACAGTAGAAATACCATTGTGCACTACATTGATTGTGCAATACAATCATTTTGTTTTATTAGTTCTTTGTCCAGCATGTTTGACATGATGTAACCCCTGGCAACCCCTCCAGACATTCCTCAGTAGAGGATTCTTCTTATCAGATCCTCTGTCCCTCCACAGGGAGCACCTTGGCAGCGACCTGTACCTCACATCTCAGATGGACAGTGACCAGTACGTTCCCATCTCAACTCTGGCCAGCCTCGACCAGATCAAGAATCTCAGCACAGACCTGGACCTCATCTCCGACATCCTGAAATGTTAGTGTTTATTTATGTGCAGAAATCTCTGACTGACATTTATTGTTTCGATTTTTATTCAGGGTAGAAAATTATATACAGATAATGCATTAATCATTTCACCAATCAATTTCCATTCCAAATATCTCACACTTATTGTTGTTTCTGAGACACTCTCCTGTCTTCTGATTGGATGTTAGCCCTGCCACTGGTCCAGGTGGCTCCGTGTGGACAGAAGGTTCGGCCCAGACAGAGTCGATGTGTTATCATCCTTCGTGAGATCCCCGACACCACTCCTCGTGAGGCAAGGCTCCACCACCTACGCCGACACAACCTAACGCCTGTCATACTCCTCCTATTAGCAGAATAGTTCATTTCTCAGTTCAGTACTAGTTGCTGTCAATAGTAACCATGGATTTTTAAGTGTAAAGTTTATATGTGACGGTGTCAGTGTGTTTAACATTACTGTGGTGCAGGAGGTGGAGGCTCTGTTTGATGGTGAGGACCTGCCCAAGTTCCTGAGCTGTGAGTTTGTAAGCAACGATAACTGGTTCATCACCTTTACATCCGAAGCCGAGGCACAGCAGGTAAAAATACAGCCAATAATCACTGAAGTAATGCTTTTATTGTTTACAGTTTAGAAATGTTGATTAGAATAGGCTTCAGTGTAACAGGAAGACCATAAAACAGCTGTGATATGGTGTACTTTATGCAATGAAAACAGACAGTGACGTGTTTCTATTCTTCTTCAGGCCTACAAGTACCTCAGAGAAGAGGTTCGGGTGTTTAAGGGAAAGCCGTTAATGGTGAGGATAAAGGCCAAAACCATGGCAGTCACTTCCTACGCTCCAAAAAATGGCTACAGACCCGCCCAGCTGGATCAGTGTGGCAACCATTATGGCTCCTACTTCACCCCGACGGCCTATCAGCAGCCCTGCCCCACCCACATGCCAGCACAGCAGCTATACGACTTCACCAGTGAGATGTGGGCATCAGCTGCTCCAGGATACCAGGACTGTGGTGAGGTGAGGCCTTTGATGTCGGAAACGCTTCTCAGGATGACATGTAACAGGAAGACGCTTTATTTTTGCATCACCATTGCAACATTCATTTTCCTTTTCTTTGAATTGTGAAGACTGTTGCTGGATGCGGCTCATTGAGTGTGTGAACAGTAGAGGTCTGTGGTGTGTGTGTGATTTAGTTTTCATCAAGCTACTTTTTTGCCCGTAGCCTCCATCACTGAATGATTTCATGAATGGATTCGCAGCAGCTTCCAACTTCAAACCTCACAACCCGCACAGGCTCAGGTAGCTACTTGTGATCCTGCGTCTGTGTCTGATGTTGTTTTGCATAATTATAATAAGAAAGAAATGTGTGTACACTTCCCATTCATCAGCAGTGATAATATTTTTGTTATCATATTAGTATGGCTGTCAGTCTGTTGTTAATTTTGGAGTGACCACACGCCGGTCAACACAATGTTTCATCAATAACATCTTCCAGGAGAGGCTCGAGGTGGTCGACCTCTGGAGACCGTTGGCAGCACCATCAGAATGACTACTCATACTCATCAGAGCACGCACCAATGGATCGCTCCTCTTCTCCGACGAAGCCGGGCCGAGGGCGGTCGCGGGGCAACATGCGCCGTCCGAGCAGAGGCGGAAAGACGGAGCCCCACAAGCAAGTCTTGGCACCCACTTCTGACCGGGGAAGGTAAAAACATGAACTTCTCAGATTTTCAGACATTTGGGAATAAAGTCTCCACTGTTTGTATCACCAAATGTAGTCCTTCCATATCTGCATAACTAACACAGGTCATGTAGTTGTAGTGTGCAAAAAAAAAAAGTTGTACATTAAATTTTGACTGTAATGTCACTCATATTGTCCTTCCTCTGAATAACAAGTTAGCATGAGTTAGCATAAGGTCAAACAGACTGACAGGGAGCTCATTCACTGTGTCTGTCATTTGTCTCAGTGCTACACAGGGAGAATAAATCCTGCAGACTGACAGCAAGTCGTACAGCACTTTACTGCACCGTGTGTTTCTTTATCTTTTCTGGTGTATGTGGATAAAATACACAAGGAAACAGTAGAACCTGCAAATCAGTAGAAGGAACTGCTGAATTTTTGGATTTATGTCTGAATTATACTTAATCATCAGGTTGCCGTAGTTACAGCCATGTGTGCTGCGGTGTGAGAGTGAGTTGTAACCTGAGGTGAAGATGTTTTTTTGTTTTTTGTTTTTCTGAGAAGCTGCATCTTTATGTAATTACAATTCTTAAAAGGTGCACATCCATAGCCGTCTACGGCTGCACAGACACACTGCTGGATACTGTAGGTTGAATGATGCTTTAATGCAGAAGTGTGAATCAACCTTCAGTATCAAGGCTCTGTTTCTCTGCAGGAGAGGAAACTTCAACCAGAGGAGGAGAGGAGGAGCCAGAGGAGCAGATTTGTCATCAAGCAGTCGTGTAAGTAGCCACTTAGCTTATTAGTGTTTGTAAAGTTTGTTGAGACTCGATATTTACTGTGTTTGTTTGTGTAGAATCAGTCACCTCCTCGTCAGCCGTCTCCTCCTCTTGAGCTCGGGCTGACGAGCTTCCCTCCTCTTCCTCCAGCAAACACTGCCATAGCAACTGTACCTGCAGCTAACGGCAGCGTCAAGGTAACCAAGTTCTCTGTCTGTCTGTCTGACACACAAGGTGACAGTCTGTTTTCAGACTGAAAACCCAGGCAGTGTGAAGTCACATGCACTGATGGCTGAACTGTGTTATGATTGTCACAGGATCCAGTCAAAAGCAGCAGCCCCTGCGCATCAGTGCCAACAATGTCAGAAGAGCCTCTGCCAGTCTCACAGCAGTAAGTATCCTGACACAGATTTACCTCTGCAGTAAACTCTGCATTAGCTCTTCTGGTTCATTTTCTGTTTTGACATTTAAATATTCCTCGAGGTTCCTTTACTGTTCCCCTCGGCTTATAACATGATTGAATCTACAAGTGTCTGAAGTTATTTTTATTTTTCCTTACTATTGAGATATTTCATATGTGGTTCAGTTGTCATGGCACCAGTTGTGGTCAGCTGTGTGTATAGAGATTGTTCTGCTTGTCTCCATAGAAATGTGATGGAGAGTGCAGAGACGAGTAGTGAGGACAGACCTGCTCAGCTCACACAGGAACCAGTCACAGTAAGACTTGCTCAGCTGCAGTTTCAGCTAATATATAGTGTTGATTGTTTCTACTGTTTTTATTTAAGAGCTACTCTATTTAAAATAGCATCTTTTTAATCTAAGCATATCAGATGAGCTTGTGGGTCTTTTTACTCTTTCCATGTTTAATGTTCGTCTCTGTCCATATCTGTCAATCCCACCGAAACATACTGTCACAACGGGAAATACAAAAATATACTAAACTAGAGCCCGACCATGTGTTTGACTATCCTTACTAAAAATGTCACTAAACCTAATAAAGATAATAATAATATAATATAATTTAATATAATTTGAATTATAATAATCCGATTAATATGGATCTTGTCGGTGAACGCAAAGATGCTTAAAGAAAGAAGAGTAAATACTAAGGAATAAAAACTCATAACAGCTAAGTTTTGAGATATCTCTTGACTGAAAAAATATTCTTACGAAATTTAATACTAACTTTTATTTAGTGCATCAAAGCAGTGTGACCTATAACTGCACATACTTTGTTGGTTTTGTTCAGCTGTAGAAAGTTGATGATAAGTAACAAATAACAGTGTTTTCTGGCCCCAGTGAGTGTGAAGACCTGAGTGGTGTAGAGACGATAGTTCAATACTTGAAAAGGACATTGGATCAATTTGATACTTGAAAGCCATTAATGAGCAGGAGAGGAAAGGTGTGACAGACACTGACCCCATCTTGTGCTGTGATTGGTCAGGAGTCCAAAAAGCCAAGCTATGCGGAGATCTGCCAGAGAGCGTCGTCCAGTGAGCCGGCCCCACCTGCTGACCACGCCGCCTCCGAGGCAGAGCACATCCCAACCTATCCGGGCCACACCCCTGAACCCAGCTCTGTTACCGTGGTGATCATATAAGATGGACAAAGACAGCTATGTTTTTTTTTTTTTTTTTTTTTTTTTTTTTTTTTTTTTTTTTTTTTTTTTTTTAAATTGGTCTTATGTGTCTTATAAGCTGAAATTGTATTATTGTACAAACAGGCTGCATGTTTGAAGATTTATCAGCATATATTACCTTAAGCCTTTAAATCAACTCAATTTAGGTCTGGATCTGGAAACTGAAGCCCTGATCAATACTGGGGGGGGGGTCTTACTGCTGGCTGGTTTAGGACAGGACGGGCTGGTGTGGGCTCGGGGGCGTTAACCTCTCAGGATGCCAATTTTAGACGGAAAGAATGTGTAAATGTTGAGCCGCTACTTTACATTAGTTTTATTTCTTGGTTTGTGGTTCAGGTCAGTTTATCGGGAGTCAGGTTCCATTTTGATTTAGTCTTGTTTTGCTGATGGCACCGGCACTTCTCTCCTGGCTCTGTGTGTGTGTGTGTGTGTGTGTGTGTGTTGATTTGTCTCTGTACAGGACGTTCTGCCATGATCCTGAACTGGTTTTGGTGGTTTTTATTTCCATACATCTTTGTTATGCTTTGGTCTACAGGGCAGCTGTGGGCACACGTTTGTTTCTCTCTCAGTGTTAGTGCCATTCACCCAGTTTGTTTCGGTTTCAGATGTTGGTGAGATGTCAAAGGTCCAGTGTGTATTAGTGAGTACTGGGAGGATCACACCTCTGTATTGATTTGATCTTGCTAGTCGAGGAATCAAATTGAACTTGAAGAGCACTGAATCTCAATCCTTTATCTCCGCATGATTTGTTTTTTCATTTTAGAATTTAATTTATGTCATCTTTTTATTTATGTTAGACAGGAGTGCTTTTGTGTGTTAAAGCTTTAGTCTAGTGGACGTACCTCAGTGTCGCAGCGCCCACTGTTTCGGACACAGGTCGTCCCGTAAAGGGAAGCATGCTTTCAGCTGTGCGGGGTAGTTAGTTAGTGAGTGTCCATAACCAAGCACTGTTTCAGCACAAAGAACTTGAACTGTATTTGGGAACTTGAATTTGATTGTATTGAGTCCAATGTTCTTCTGTTTAAAATATAACATTTTAAATGTAAAGCAGTTGCCATGGAGAAAGAGCAGACGTGGTTGTGGCACATGTTACTTTGTCTGTACAGATGTACATAATACTGAACAAATATTAAAGAAGTGCCTTTGAAGTTACAGATGTTAGCAGATGTATGTTGTTTTGTGTTTATGTATGTTGATGGGAAGCCAGTCATAGCTTCACTACACCACTCATTTCTTCTTTTTGTTATGATGTTTTCACTTTACTTTTCTAGTCTTCATTTATACATTTCCATCACTAATATTCTTTAAGTACAGTGGTGATGGACACAGCAGCAGAGTCACAGCAGCGTCCACACACACACACACACACACACACACACACACACACACACACACACACACACACACAGAGGCTTTGGGTAAGTTCGATGACATTCACTCCCTTGGTTGTGGTTCCTCCTTCCAACCAGCAGATGGAAGTTGAATCACATTGTAACAGTCATGACTCCATTATGTGGCCCCACCACTTGTTTACAATGAGGATGATTTGATTCTTGGAGGGCTATAGCCCTAATGAATGGGATGAATAATACTAATGAAATACGGTGTTATTAGAAGAACAAATTGATGCTCACATATGTGTCACTGCCATATTAAGCTTGTTCAGTCATACTGGACTTAATTAAAAGCTGCTTGACCTTAAATATTAATCACATTAATCTGTTGAGGTTTAGTTTCCACATGCAGCTGTTGAATAAAGAATGACCACATTAAAATGCAGTGGAGAAGACAGGCAATCTGTAAAACAGGAGAGCATCGCTGACCAAACAAAGCGCAATCAAATACAGCTGTGTTTGGCTTCAGAAAATAAAGATAAATCTTTCTTTAATTTCAAAATGTTGCACGCTAAGTGTCCTCAGACAGTCCAACCCTGAGCAGCCGCAACAGCAACGACATTCATGCATCAGTATCAATAATCTCAGGCAATCTTCTGCAGAGTGGCAACCTTTAATATTTTATACAAATTTGACATTTACCTAAGTAGAATTTTAAATGCAAGACTTTTACTTGTAATGGAGTATTTTTTTACAGTAATAAGACACATTTACCAGCTGACTTCCTCCTTACAGTCAAGTGTTAAAGTCACTCACATAATTGATCATGTCTGCTGAGGGAAGAGGGAATAGCCAATCAGATATAGATTGACCCCACACCTGCAAAACTAGGGTTTATTCAGTGGAATGTGTTTCTAAAAGAACATCAATATTAAGAATTATAATTATTTAACGTTTTTTTATTTTTGTGAAATATTTAAATATAAGTATAATAATTAACACACATACACACACACACACACACACACACACATACAGTATATATGCAGACAATGGAAATGTTTAGACAGTGACTGCAAATAAAATCAATTGCCAGATTTATTTTTGTTTGTTTTCAGCCCTAATAAATGTTTTTTTTTTAAAAAGGAAAATAAAAAATAAAATGAAAAGACAGCATCCCACCAGACATTTAAGTTGAAATATGTTTAAATAATAAAATTATTTAAAAAATATATATTCTTTAAGTTTGTGAGTTAATGAGGTATTTTGTGATTAAATGCAGTGAAATTAAACTGTTGTAGGTGTGGTTGCTCGCTGCGCCCCCTGCCGGTGATGGCCGCCGCCTCCTCCCTCCCTCCTGCCTCCGTACAGTCACGTGACACCAGCGGCAAGAAGCTGCAAACGGCGCTGACTCGGAGCCTCATCATCATCATCATCATCATCATCATCACTACCACCACAGCCACAACCACCGCAACAGCAGCGTAGAGATCCGACCGAGCAACCGGGCTCTTTACCGATTCGAGGAGCCGGGCGCCATGGCGGGCCCCCGTTAAAACGAGCCCCAGATTTATCCTCTTTGTTCTTCCCTCGACGCTTCGTAGTGTTTTACGCGCCTCCGCCGAGGAGGGGCCGCCGAGGAGAAGCTCTCCCTTTCCGAGCGGCGGAGGAGGAGGAGGAGGAGGAGGAGGAGGAGGAGGAGGCAGGAGCAGCAGCAGCAGCAGCAGCGGCAGCAGCAGCAGCAGCGGCGGCGGCGGCGGCAGCAGTTGAACCGGGGAGGTGATTTCTACGGTACGAGCCGAATGGCGGACCGTGAGGCGTCGCCGATACCGTTGGAGATCCGAGCCCGGCTGGCGGAGCTGGAGCTGGAGCTGTCAGAGGGTAAGACATGAATAAAAACGGGGCGAGAAAAGCGCAAGCATTCTCCCCCTCTCCTCCTCCTCCTCCTCCTCCTCCTCTTCCTCTTCCTCCTCTTTCCCCCTCGTTATCCCGTTATCTCATCACCAACCACCATCACACCATCACCATCACCATCCGCACCGGGAGCTTTACCTACCAACGGAATCTAACCGTTCATTCCTGCGGCCCCCTCCGCCTCCTCCTCCCGTCCCCTCCCGCTCCTCCCCATCCAGATGTTTGTCAGCCAGGGGACCGGCCTGGACAGCCCCGTGCAGCCGGGAGAGGATGAGGGCAGAGCGGGAACACACTGCGGGATTCGGCCGCTGCTCTTTGTCTCCGCCGCGGTGCCGTTCATTAAAAAAAAAATGAGACACAACCGGTTGTTTGACCTTGAGATGTTGACATAATCATACCTGTGTGTATGTGTGTGTGTGCGTGTGTGCGTGCGTGTGTTTGTATGTGTGTGTGGTCGTGTTTAATAATAGCATTGCGATGCAACGCTGCGTGACAGCGCAGCACAGAGGGGCAGTTTGGGGCTTTTGATGCCCGTGATCTCAGCCTCCTGCCTCTGTGTTTTCGGGGCCTGCGGAGCAGCTGAGGATGGGGAGGATGCTTGGGAATATTTTCCTCCTCCTATTCCTTCCTCTTCTCTCTTTCCACACACAGATGCAGCAAACTCTCCCCCTCTCTCTCTCCCTCTCTCTCCCCCTCTCTATGGGCCATTGAATCTCAATCACAGCTTTCCACCCTACTGTTATTTCAATACATCTCAAACAGGAGCAGCACATTTCTGCCTTATATAATGGGGATGGCATATTTTATTCATACAGGCCTGGGCAGGCCTACATTGTGAGGGAGGAAGCCTAGATACATGCTGGATGCGAGCCACCTTGTTGCCTGAAACGTCCATTTGTTGTGGATAATGTGATAGACGTGGAGATTTGTGTGACTGCGGTTCGTCACAGGGAACTTGTGTTTAATTACGTCGCTTTGCTTTGCAGTAAAAAATCAGATTTATTGGGTTGAAGGTTGTTTTTTTTTTTTCCACTCGTCTGTCACTTTTGTCAGAGCTGCAGTGAAACTTGTGTCAACCTGCAGCTGAAAATACAGCGACAGGCTCTCCGGGACGACGGAGAATAGACTCTGTAAATGCAGAATAATTCAGCGTGAAAAGGCTCAGATGTATTTATACGTTCAGACGAATCAGGAATCTGCAGCTTTAATCCAGAAACATCAGTCCTGGCCTTTGAAATCTCTGAAAGCAGTCAAACCTCGACACATCAAACTGTCCCGTTTCCCTCTGATCAGCCTCATCATTCATAAAAGCCTTTATTTTCTCCCACTGCAGTGACACACACACACACACACACACACACACACACTGAGGTAAAGCTGTGGCAGCTGCAGGCCTCTCGGAGCTCCTGTTCCAGTCGAGAGTGTTTATCAGAGCAGAACCTGCTGCTGGCAGATGTTATTAATGATGGAAACGGCGAGAGGAAGTTGAAACGTCACGGCTGAACGTCAAGACAGTGTGAAACACTCCAAACACTCAGGTGTGTGTGTGTGTGTGTGTGTGTGTGTGTGTGTGTGTGTGTTTAGAGGACTGACAGGGTTGTTGGTGGATCACAGCAGGATGGAGTCTTGACAGGCCTCCTGATCATGTGATGGACGTGTGACAGGGCGAGAAAGTGTCTGCTGTTGGTTTGTGAGGTGGTGATCATTTAGAGAGAGTGTATGGCTTTGCGTGTGTGTGTGTGTGTGTGTGTGTGTGTGAGTGTGGTCATTACAAAATAAGAGCGTGCTGTGCTGCAGAGCGTGCTGGGTAAATGGATGGCATCTTTTCAAAGAGGCTTAAAATCAGAAGGGAAAGAAAAACACGCAGAGAATTAATCTTCATTTCCCTCTTTTTTTTTTTTTTTACCCAAAACGCCCCAAAAAAAAATCTCGGATGTGAATATTTACTAGTTTTAATAGCAAACAGAATATCTTTTGGTTCAGGGCTTGTTTTGAAAACGTCACCTTGGAAAATGAATCTGCAGATTCATTAATAATGGAATTAATTCTTCCAGTTCTTATCCAGTTTACAGTCATATCCTCACATTTCCTCCCTTTAGCTGAAGCAATTTCGCCTCATAAATCTTCATTTTATTGCCCCGTTGATGATTCACTTATATTAAATAACACCCTGAAAAGATGTTAAGTGGAGATCAAGATGTTTTAAGCATCTTGACATTTATCACAAGAAAATCCAGAAGCTCAGACACAGATTTGAAACAGAAACTGTTTGAGAAAAGCAGCAAAATCTCATATTTGAGAAGCTTGAATCAGAGAGTTTTCTGCCTTTTTGTTCGCTTGAGATGTGATTGATTAATCCTCATTTAATTGTCTAATCATTTCGCCACCTGTGCGGTCACCTAATTAAGAGAGGTTTGAAGTATTTTGTTCAACAAAAAGGATTCTTCTTCTACAAAACTAGTGGCGAGGAAGTAAAACGAGGAGGTTTCCTTCCACAAAGACGTTTGTGTTTGTGTGAAGAAGCCGAGGCAGCAGTTTTCTCTCAGGTCTGACGGGTGGAGCTGCAGGATGGAACTTCTTCCTCCTCTCCGTCATAGAGAAACGATCCGGCGCTCCACCTGTTTATTAGATAAACTGGGGAATCAGCTGAGCTCTGGTGAGGATAAAACCCCTTTCCCCCGTTCCCTCTCTCAGCGTCGCCTACATCACATCATCTCTGCCGTCTCACTGTGACCTTTAGGCGTTAAGGCGCCGCTCTCGGAGCATTTAGCCGGGCGCCCTCACGCAGAGCGACCCGCAGGCGGGACAGACGGCGGAGCTGTCGATGGACTTGTTGGACGTCAGCGCCGAGATGTCCGGCGGACCCCCGAAGTAACCTCTCAGGTGTGGTGTCGGTGTGTTTAACGTCCTCTGGAGGTTTTTGTGTGTGATGGATGAAGTCCAAGGTGTTAAATATGAAACTGTCTGAGCAGGAGGAACAAAGAGACTCTGGGCGAAGACGAGGGAATGTCCACACATGCATATTTCATCAACAAAGTGCCGCTCAGGTGTGAATCTGTCGGCACATTTTCTCCTCTGCTGAATATTTCATGTCGTCGTATCAAAGCTCTTTGAGTCGGTGAGGGGCGATCGTGCCGATTCGCCTCCACATTCTCCCTGCGATCAACTCGGCCCGAGTTTCTGTGTGAACATACACTCACCAAACACACACACCTGTGTCCTGCAGCGGTGCGTTTCAGGTCAGTGCGGCCTGAATGTTTTTCTCTATCTGCAGTGCTTTTAATAAGGATTTTCATGAATCATCTATGATTAATTACTCAATCCTAATCAAGCTTAATGACTGAAACTATGAAGCTGCTGAGGAACGAGGCTCCACAGGAGAACTGGTGATGTTATCTGAAATCTGGAGGCCTGTGATGAGACTCACAGTGTTTACAGGATATATAATGTAAATATGTAGTTGTGGTTTCATGTCGCGCAGGATTTATTCAGTAGAAGTTTTAAATTGTTCTGATCGTGAAGCTACTGAAGCTGCTTTTAACTTTGCAGCGGCAGAGATTTCAATCTGGGAAATAAAGCTGTAATTAGTTGATGAATTGATTAGTCAATCACCAGAGAACTAATCGACAGTAATTTTGACAGTTTATTGTTTGAGTCATTTATCAGTCACATTCTCTGGCCACAGATTCTCCGCTGTGATTCGCTGCTTTCCTTCGTTTTATATCACATATATAAAACAAACACGACATTTGAAGCAGAGCTGAACTTATATATTGGTTGTATCTATATATATATATCTAATCTAATCTATAATTTAGAAAGTGTTTCCATTACACAGTTTATCCGTTAGAGTTAATTAGTTAAAAGACAAGTTCTTTTTTTAGTGCGTCTTTAAAAAATCTAAACTTAAATAATCTGTTTCTTATTATTTTTTATTTTATTTCTATTATGTCAAAAAAGAAAATGGCTGATATTTCATCCCCAGATTTTTCTGGGATTCTCAGATCTCGTCATCAGACTCAGCGCTGCAGCATCTGGTCAGGATTTCATTTTAAACTGGAATTTGTGTTTCTTACAGTGCGGTACATTAGTTACAGAGCCGCTGCAAAACATCCACTGAGACTTAGTTTGATTCCAGCAGCTGGAAGTCGGACCAGTCGGTGAATTGTGAGGAGGGGTTTAGATGATGATGTAACTTGATGAAACTCATAAACCTCCTGAACCTGCAGTCGTTCAGCGAGGGGTTTATAAACCGTAAATTCAAGCTCGATCGCTGCTGCTTTGTGAAACTGACAGAAAAAACAAACTCAGATACTTCACTCTGAGGGAGATGGAAGAAGACAAAAGGTCTGAGATGTTTTAGATTTAGAATAAGACATTTGATGCAGAGCTGCGAGGATTAGTCGATTAGTCGATCGTCAGAAAAACAAGAATTTTCATAATCTGTGAATCATTTTATCCATTTTTCAATCAAAACCATCAAATATTCTCTGGTTTCAGCTTCTTAGATGTGAGGATTTAATACTTTTGTTTGTCACATTTTAGTTTTAGAGTGTTGGTTTTATAAAACACGATCTGAATTTATTTCCTTTGGCTGTGGTAAATTCAAACGATGAATTAAGAAGTTATTTAGATTAAACGTCAATGAAAGAAATCTTTAGTTACAGCCAGTTTTTCTAAACTCTGACTCATGTCGGTCAGTACCGGGGCGAGTTCTGAGGTTTGATACCCGCCCAATAATCAATAATTGGGCTAAATTTGACGGAGCACGTCTGCAGAACAAAGGCCGTGTGGTTTCCGGTTTGAAATCGGAAGCAGACCGGTGACAGCTGAGTGAGCAGCGCGTCGGCGTCTTATGAAAACAGAGCAGCTGTCAGTCATTTGTCGTGCAGCCTGTTGGAAATGACGTCCGTCTCCAGCCGACGCCTGTTGAGCTTCATCAGACCACAATGAGCAGAACTGGGCTGTGGGCCGGGCCTGTGGGTGTGATGCTTTATTCCACCGCTCGCACGAGGAAGCACGGATAAAAGGGTGATTGACTGGAAATCAATATCGGGATGTTACATCATAAATTAAATGATGAATAAATCCTTCAAATCAGGTTTCATAAACACTGCAAGCACTGACTTTATTTCAAATATAGTGTAGACGGAAGATGAGATGAGGAACCAGGAATCAGCTGGATGAAAACGATTGCACATCTTCAGGTTGTTTCCCAGCTTTGTTTTTCTTTCTAAACATGTCACCTAATATTATAAATCCAATATCCTATCTCCAATCTTTAGATAAACTGAAGGATATCATGTTTTTATTTCATCTTCTTCTTCTTAAGATGAATAAACCATTTAAAATCTAATTGGATTATGGTTAACTCATGAAAAGCTGTCCTCTGTGGAGACATAGGAAATCAAGGAGAAGCGCTAACTCATA
>NW_019525429.1:93733-93809 GCF_002814215.2 Seriola lalandi dorsalis
TGCAGGGAACAGGAACCTTGTGAGGAACATAGATCCCCATACCTGAGAAAGTCCCAGGCTGGGGGGGGGGGGGGGG
>NW_019525429.1:94212-96685 GCF_002814215.2 Seriola lalandi dorsalis
GGGGGTGTGCTAGCATTTCTGCAGCATTATGATACATACAGCATCTTTCCTGAAGTCCACCCACAGATTTCCAGAGTCGTCCGGGTCCCAGAAAGCTTCAGCTGGTGTCGGTGGAGAGAAGAAGAAATGTCTGTCCTGTGGAAAATAAATTGGTAACAGAGTGTTCCCAGAGGAGCTTTGTGATTTGTGAGCTGGCTCTGTCGTCCAGACTCTTCCCCAGGAATATATTATTATTTTTTAGGAATCTGACCAAAAGATGATGTTTTCCTCTCGAGGACGCGACTGTTTCTGGAAACTGGATCCGCTGCTTTTCCCGGTCCGGGATCTGAAGAGCGTCAGTATTTGTTTGCAGCCGTGATTTGTTTTGCACATATAGACGACGCACAACTGCATGTGTGTCTTCAAGCCAAAGACAATATTTGTGTGTGTGTGTGTGTGTGTGTGTGTGCAGCCAAGTTCATCTTTTGGCAAATTGAGTTACAGAGTTGGAAGATTTCACTTATCTCAAATGAAACAACAGAAACAGCTTGAAAATAAAACAGCAATAAATAAACGTGGCGGACCGAGAGATGATGGAGAGGCAGCGTCTTTGTTGGTTCTGCTGTTGTTTGTTTTCTGTTTTTTGGACCCGGGGGGCGTGAGGTTGATCAAATCCCACAGAAACAACCAGCAGTGATTTTATTCCGTTGTAATGTGTGTGTGTATTTATATATTCAGCCACCATGAACCCACACACACCGTCCTGCCTGCAGCACCAAATGTGGATTCATCCGCTGCTGAAAATAGTCCCCAACAAATGCGGCATTGTGACGTTAACACAATCTGCAGTATTATTCTTTAACACTGTGTTTTCACAGCAGACGTTTGTTTGAGGAGAATCTTTTCTGTTGTTGTATCGGTCAGCTGACTTGTTGTGTTTTGTTCCTCTCTCTCGTTTCACTGCTGGATTTGATTAGTTTCCCCTGTTGGTGACGAGTTAAACAATCAAATTAGAATCAACAAACTAATTAACAAACTGGTGCGAGCCAAGTTAGCGGCACTTAATGGAGGACAAACGAGGACGTGTTAGCTCATATTAGCCCTGCTGTGAGGACCCCGGGGTTCTGTGATTGACAGGTGGTGGGTGGGGGGTGGGGGGGCATCAGTGGTTGCCTAGGCAATGAAAACCCTCCTTCATGGGATGGTAACGAGCTTCTCGATGGCTGCCTGTCCACGTCCTCATGTGAAAAACCTGCTGAGGGCGTCGCACTTTCTGGGACTGATTTAAAAACAAAAGTAATTCGGCTCGGAGCCACGACATCCAAGTCTTTGTCTGCTTGGTCTTTCCTGGGAAAGTCCTCAGGGTCAGAAGAAGAAGGGGCGGGGGGGTTAGCATCAGGAACAATAGTTAAAGCCATGGTGCCGCTGAACACAAAGCCACACAGGAGATTATTAACGGGACATTTTAAGGATTGCTTTGCACCGAACAAGTTTGCAGTAGCGTTAAAACTACAGGTGAATAAATGTATGTGTAGTTCACAGTACTGGCTGGAGACGTGGGAGTCTTGTCCATCCCAGACGATGAGAACTTATCTCTGCGGGGCCTCAGCTGGTTGTTGTCGTCTAAAGGCAGGTTTGGATTGGCTAAGGCAGCTGTGACATCACTGACGCTCGCCTGCTGGACCCACAGAGCTTTGCTGTGACATCGCGCTTCTCCTCTTCTGATTGGTTGACTGTTTTCTGAGTGATCCAATAAAAATTTCAGGTAAAAACACAAATCCTGTGAGGTTTGGATGGTGGGTCCAGGTGGGCGGGGCTTGGTGACTGCTTTGTTGTGACATCACAAAGTTCCAGAAGTCCTGACGGCTGGTTTTAAGGCTCAGTTTCTGAATACAGGCTGTGTGCATTTCTCTGTGGACTGAGGCTTTGATACTTTCACAGTATTAATATAGAAGCTAGACCTGATCTATAATCACACTACACATGGACACAGACCTTTACACTGGGTGTCAAAGTCAAAAAATTATAGTAATTAAACAAATCCAAAGGCTCTTCATACATGGAACAATCAGCATCATTCTTTCTTTTTCACATCCTTCATTTCCATCATTATTCATCTCATTCTTCCTTTTTTTCTGTTGTTTTCGTTTCTGTTTTACATCTTTATCTTTAATTAGAGACAGTGAAAGACTGGGAGAGACAGAAGAGGTTGGGTGATTCAACCCGAGGGCGACACAGTGGCGTGGAGTTCGTACCAACGAGAGCCAGCGCCACTTTCCTTAAAGTTTTTTTTTAGAAATAGACTCTATGACAGAATCAGCCCACGCAGCCGCCGCTGGCTCTCTCACTCTCTATGTATCTCTGTCTGTTTGCAGGGGACATCACTCAGAAGGGTTATGAGAAGAAGAGGTCCAAGCTGATCAGGGCATATGTTCCACATGCTGGAGGTAATTTAGCAGCCTCTGACCCCCCCCCCCCCCCCCCCCCCCCCCCA
>NW_019525429.1:96705-99775 GCF_002814215.2 Seriola lalandi dorsalis
CCTCACACACGCACACACACACACACACACACACACACACACACACCTTCAGCTAAAGTACTCCCATATCACTACTAGAGCATCGATCCGGTTTCATGACAAATACAGTTGCGATGATACTGTACTCTCCTCCATCGATTCAGTCCTCAGCCGCCGCCATTAGTGAATGTAGGTTAAGACTCCCTAGAGCTCAGCTTGGGCCTGCTCCTCTGTATCTGTATCTGAACGTGCTGCAGTCGCTCGCCGCCTCCGCCCGCACACACACACGCACACACACGCACACACACACACACACACACACACACACCGGCCTCCACACATCCATCACCCAATCTGGTGCATCCTGATCACTTACCGAGTGGATGTAGCTTCAGTAACGACGGGTCACGGGATACTGAGGGATGTTCTGTCACAGCAGCAATGCAGATACCACTTTATTATAATTTCATTTAAGTTATTTTATTATTGTTTTGTTTTATAAAGTCAGAAAAATTTCATTTTTCTGCCGATTCAAATCATCTCCATGTTTGTTTTTCTTTTTATTGCTGTATCTACTGCTTCTGTCAAACGTGGATGTACATATATGTGTGTGTGTGTGTTGTGTCTGTTTATATATATATGTGTGTGTGTGTGTGTGTGTGTGTGTGTGTGTGTGTGTGTGTCTGTCCGCCTGCTTGTCTGCTTGCCTCTGTAGGAATGGAGGGGCCCATGTCTCACCGGGCCCCGCTCGGCCCGCCCTCTGCTGCCCGTTTCCACCGGCGGAGAACCTCCGGCACGAGAGACGAGCGCTACAGATCAGGTACCTGAGATTTACACAGTTAATTAACAACGAGGCAGTGTCGCCGTGGCAACTGCACATCCTTTACATGCGGGACAGGTTTGTCCGAGTAGGAAAACATAAACATTAAAAAATATAAAACTGTTTATTCATGTTTCTCCTTGTCGTTTAAAATGACTTTAATCCCACGGCGCAGGTCGTGGCGGACACAATGTTCTGTTTGTATTTTCTCACGTTATTGAAAATGTTCAATAAATACAAATATACTGTATATTTATCAAATCTGAGGACATGAATATCAAAGGATTTTACTACAGCTGTGATGGATGAGAAGTTGCTGGTTTTCACTTATGATCAGTTTTTCTGCAGCTTCTAAATCAATAAAATACAATGAGCTGGAATTTGCTCTGAAAAGTATTTGAATGGATGAGACGCCAAACGCCACAGAGTTCTCTGTCGGACTCACTCTCCACGGGGACTAGTCATACTGGTCACTGTCGTTTATTGTTAACTGGACTGACATGTTACTGGTGTTGGTCATGACCACTTATCTGGAGCATGCTGCGCTTCATAAACTGATATTAAGCTGCTTCGCTGGGATCACAGGAGACTCAAAATCCAATCAAACCCAAACAGAAACACACAAATTCAGTAAAACAGTGACCTCAGCCAGGAAAATGCCCTCCTCTCTCTCTCTCTATCTCTCTCTCTCACTCTCTCTCTCTCGCCCCTCTCTCTCTCTCTCAGACGTCCACACCGAGGCCGTGCAGGCCGTGCTGGCGCGACACGTGGAGAGGAAGGTGGCCGTGCCCATGCCCTCCAAACGGCGTTCGCTGGTGGTGCAGACCTCCATGGATGCATACACGCCTCCAGGTGACGACGCGCGCACGAGAACACTCAGACAACCTTATTCCTTATCTTGAGCCAGATTAGATGATACACACTCTGAGGTGTGTAGCTGCAATGCAAACACGTCTGAGGCAATGAAACAGGATCATTTCACTGAATTAAAATCAATAGACTCAGACTCCAAGCAATCAAGAGTTAGATTTTTCTCTTTTATTTTGAAGGGTTTAATCAATATAATCAGAAGAGAGGAGGCTCTGAGCCTCTCTTCTGATTGGCTGACTGTTTTCTGTGTGATCCAATAAAAATAAAGCAGATTTCAGGTAAAAACCAAATCCTGCAAGTGTTGGATGGTGGGTCCATATGGGCGTGGCTTAGTTGTGACATCACAAAGTCCCAGAAGTCCTGACGGCTGGTTTTAAGGCTCAGTTTCTGAATACAGGCTGTGTGCATTTCTCTGTGGACTGAGGCTTTGATACTTTCACAGTATTAATATAGAAGCTAGAGCTGATCTATAATCACACTACACATGGACACAGACCTTTACACTGGAGGAGCTTTAAAAGGTTAAAGAGAAAATGGGAAAATCCACAGTCTTTATAATTTCCCATTGACTCTGAAATAATTGTCATCGTTTAAAAAAAAAAAAAATGCTTGGAAAGAGAAAGAGACACACACACACACTCTGCGCCGTCACTGTGGTTTTCTCTGCTGAACTGGGTCGTACTAAGCCTCAAATGTGACCCGGGAGAGTCCGCCCTGTGCCCAGACAGGATTATGTTGTAACGCCGTGTCTCTGCTCCTCAGACGCTTCGGCTCTGACGGAGAAACTCGACTCGTTTCACCGAAAAAATGCAAATGTGCACATTTTCTGAGGCGTGCGAACCCGCTGACAGATTCACAGTGAAAACAAACCACAGACAGCTGATGTGCGGCAGCCAGCGAGCGGCTGTTAATGCGGCCTGCCACTGGAAATAAGGAGAAAGAAAAATCCTGATTATTAAATATTCTTCGAAGTTTTTCGTGCACTCTGTGACCACCAGAACTTGGAATGGCGAGGTTGACCTTTACCTCAGATACCAGCTTATTGGATTGAACGTAATCAGAGTTGATAACATCGTTTAGATGTTGATGGAATTTTAATGAAGGAAATGTAATAACTTTGTTCGCGGCTAATTTGCTTTTTAACCTCTGAGGAGATTCTTAAGCGAACCTGACGCGGCGAGAGAAGACTCAAATCTGAGCAGAACGTCTGTTGTGGTGGTTAAATGTAAGATTTGTGTTCAGCTGGATGTTTACTGAAGCTCCTGGTGCCTTTTCCTCTCTGTGTTCACACCATTAACTCTTATTTAAAGGAGCAGATTCGGTCTCGGTGCTTCCTCTTGCAGCCTGAAGCCACTTGGAGCTAAATTGGTTGTCGTGGCTGTTCCACGTTAGCTGACTAAT
>NW_019525429.1:99795-102890 GCF_002814215.2 Seriola lalandi dorsalis
GGGGGGTCTGTGAGCTCTGTGAGAGCCTGTTGCGAATCCCGGTCCGCTGCTGTACTTCGAACAGAGCCGGGGATTTAAAGGAAAGCCTCGGTTCAGATGTGTTTGTTATTACCAGGCTCAGATGTGGAGCCACTGTCACGTCGGCTCAGGGACGTATTTGATTGAATGGGACGTTGAACCTCTCTGGGGATTATAAAGTGGAGGTTTAACTATGATAATGTAGTTGTTATTGTTCTCTTTATATAACAGTGATTACTGAGCCGAGCTAGCTCTGTGGACACCTGAACACAACAACCGTATTCCAGCTTGTTCTTGGGTGTTGAGGTTTAGATGTTGAAGTTCCTCCACGTCAAACTGGGACAATCATTAATTCTTTATGGAAACACAAAGTCTAAAACATCATTATATGAAACTACACAAACGTATTAGTCAGAGGTGTCCAGTTACTTTTGGCCATCTCGTGTACAAGGCCCCAAATTAATCACATGTCACTGTTTAGCAACAATCTGGGGAACAGCCCCAGATCTGAAGTACATGAAAGTATGTGGAAATCAACAGTATTACAACACTGCAATATGGAAGTAATTGATTGGTCAGATTTGGAAGTAAATCAATAACTTTGGAGTTTTTAAAAGATGAGCAGATGCTTCAAACCATCATCAGCTGTCACATTTCAGTTTTTACATGTAACAGTTTAAATAAGAAGCTGTTTGATTGGAAACTTTCAACTGAAGAAAATAACATGTTATTATTTTATCACTGACATGTTCTATATTCTATATGTTCTATATGTTCTATATGTTCTATATTAATGCAGCTGATCTGAAGTCACAGCACCTTTGAACCTTTGTTTTGCTGCTATGTTAAAGGAATATACTCTCGTGTCTGAAGGGTAAATACAGAGAGGTGCTGCTTAGCTTAGCCTAGCTTAGCTTAGCTTAGCATAAAGCCTGAAAACAGTGGGAAACAGCCTGAAAAAAGCAGCTCTAACAGAACAAAGTGTAAAATAACA
Organism: Seriola lalandi dorsalis; assembly: GCF_002814215.2. NCBI lineage: Eukaryota > Metazoa > Chordata > Actinopteri > Carangiformes > Carangidae > Seriola > Seriola lalandi. Next base: position 100,808 of record NW_019525429.1, read on the forward strand.
AGTTGCTGCTTTATGGAGATTATTATTATTATTGAACTATTCCTTTAATGTGTGGATATATAACATATATGTTAAACTGCTTCTGTGTTGATGTGTTGAGCTTTTCTCTTTACAAATAATGGCGGTTACTGACTCTCACTAGGCCTGTCCCCCCTGTGCTCAGACTCGTCGTCGGGCTCGGAGGAGGAGGCGGGGCCGGGCGACGACATGTCCGGCATGGAGCACTGGATGAGCCGCCCTTCCCAGTTAGGCCCCGCCCACCTGGGCTCCACCTCCTCCTCGTCCTCGTCAACGCAGAGCGGAGGCAGCGGCAACGCCGGGCGGCTGGCCGACTCGCTGGCGCACACGCACATCTCGCACCTGGCGCACACGCACCTGGCGCACACGCACCTGGGCCAGTCGCACCACCAGCAGAGCCACCTGTCCCAGTCACACCACGGTAAGGCTGCACTGGTTCTTACTGGGTTGGTTTATTTCTCCTGTTTGATGACGACCTGCCAGACCGCTGTGTTTCCATAAGGGCGGGTCCTCACATTGAAGGGGGTATTATATATATTTATATATATATATATTTACCTGTTAGGGGCCTATTACATTTGCAATTAACCCAATTACCAATTATCAATTAGATAATATACGTAAAAACTCATAGATCTAATAATGTAAACAAACATTCCTGTTGTTACTGATTTGTTTCTGTCTCATCTTGCACAGTATTTATTACATTACATTAATATTACATTACATTTATTACATTTTATATGTTTTTATTTATTTCATTCTTCACATTACAGTTCATATTCCCATTGTAGCTTCTCGTTTGACGCCGTTTTTATGCTGCAGTCAATTTTCATTCATAATTCATCCACCCTCTTTACTCATCATTGACTTCTTCAGTTTGTTTACACCACCTCCATCTTCTCTATGGACACGTGCATGTTCTTTTTAAAACACTCGCCTCCAAGAGCCGTTGCATTTCCCCGTCACCTTGAGCTCCACGTGTGTGTGTGTGTGTGTGTGTGTGCGTGTGTGACCTCAGGTATCGGCCACCTGTCTCTGAAGAGGAAGGGCGCTCTGAGCGTCGCAGAGAACGGAGGATCTCTGCGGCGATCCTGCGAGTTTGGATCCGACATGCTGTGGCCACCGCCGCTGGAGTCCGACGGTAGGTCCAGCCCCCTTTTACCCATCACCCATCTCTGCAGGATGTGCATGTGTGAACACATTTATGACAGAACGTATTGACAGATCCCAATAAATCTGATTTATTAGAGGAACATTTTGATCTGAAATCAAAGATCTCGAACTCAGATCTTTTTTTTAATCATCCATCTATAAAAACCTAAATTATGCACGCTCTCTGTTAGAGTTTAGAATATTAATAGTTATTGACGAGCCCCCTGTAATAAAAAGATATACTCTGCTGTTTCTTTCTGTAGATTTATTTTGAAGGAACCGGTTGAATGATGAGATTGTGTTTTGAAAAGCTGGTTTCATGTCAACACTTCCTCTTATAAACTGTGCTTTCATGTATTTAAAGGCATCGTGTTTTATTGAACCTCACACGTTCCTGTGTGTGACCCAAACCAATGTAAAAGTCAGAACCAGCATCAGAGCGTGCGACAGCGAAACGACGAACAGCTCAGTGATAAACATGATCAATGATTCACCACCGGTTCGTCTGTTTGTCTGTCTGCCTCTCCCTCTGCTCCCTCCATCTGTCCCCTCCCAGAGAACCACTCGGCCCCCCCGGACGTGACGGGCTACTCTTCGGACTCGTCCCACTCCCACACCGAGCGTCACCACATGGCCAACATGGGAACCATCGCCAGGAACACGCAGAAGTACGGCAACGCCGAGCGCATGGAGACGGGCGACGGTGAGAGTCAGGTCGCACCTTTAACCCGCTCCCAGCTGGAGCCTCCGAGCAAAGATGCTGAAGGCAGTCAGATGAAAATAGAAACTCTTTAATCAGGAGGTGAACTCTAATTGGATCACCACCTCAGAGAACTGACCAATTAGAGTGAGGCTGCTGGTGTCGCTCCCCTGGATGAACAGATTGGATGTTTTTTAAAGAAAGCTGACG
>NW_019525429.1:103528-105583 GCF_002814215.2 Seriola lalandi dorsalis
ACAAAGTTACAAAGTTCCAGAAGTCCTGACGGCTGGTTTTAAGGCTCAGTTTCTGAATACAGGCTGTGTGCATTTCTCTGTGGACTGAGGCTTTGATACTTTCACAGTATTAATATAGAAGCTAGAGCTGATCTATAATCACACTACACATGGACACAGACCTTTACACTGGAGGAGCTTTAAGTTTATCTTCATACCTCGGAGTCGTAAAGATATGACAGTTATAATAATCGTCCACTGCAGACTGAGGAACTGAACCAAGATGTTGATGTTTCGATATAAAAAGTCTCTGACGTGATTCTGAAAGTTTAAAAACACTTCTTAATGGTTCAACACCTTGATAACTTACGCTCACATCCCTATCACACCTGTGTGCGAGTGTGAAGAAATATTTTCATCTACAGAAACAGACGATGGAGAGCAGATGATTTGCAGCCTGGTTCCTGCAGAGCTCAAAGTTCTCTATAAGTATTTATAAACGTATATGGAGGGAATCTGCCGCTCGCTCCGTCTGTCGGCCGTTTGCTCAGCTTCACCATCTGGCTGCGTTTTCTATCTTCGTCCTCCGTCTCTTCGCTTCTCTCTCATTGTCTGTAGAAACCTCAGAAGAAGAAGTGTTTCTTCAGTTAGGACACATCACAGTGGGCTGTAAATATCTGTGGTTGGTGTTGATGTGGTGGTTCAGACCTTCACTTCACTCTGGAGCCATTTTTTAAATTTATTTCTTTATGACAATGACTCAAAGTTGAATCCTTCCCTCTGCGGCTCGCTGCTGTCTGGATATCTGGACAGCGAATCAGCTGTCCAGATATTAACACGCTGCGTTTGTGTTAATAACAGATTAATTATCAGCCGTTTGTTAGTGTGATTACAGCTTCCTTACAGCTTCGGCTGAATGTTTCCATGTGTTGTTTTCAACACAACTCGACCGTAAACAAGCTGTGAACAGTGAAGCTTTGTGAGCTCGATGATGATGATGATGATGACATTATCCGTCTCCCCATCTCCAGTCCAGCAGCCGGACCCCAATCAGCCTCGGCCGGAGGGGGCGGAGATGATGCCGGTGCGGGGCGAGGCGCTCGGGGTGGTCACTAACTGGCCCCCCTCCCTGGAGGCGGCGCTCCAACGCTGGGGAACCATCTCCCCTAAAGCCCCCTGCCTCACCAGCCTGGACACGGCGGGGAAGCCGCTCTACGTGCTCACATATGGTAACCAGACGCTCAGCGGCTTCACACGCTCCTTTACATCATTTATTGATGAAGCAGAACAGATGATGGTGACGGAGAGAGTTCTGCAGCTGAGAGGAAACTCAACTTTTTAAGAACTTAAAATCTCATCTCTCTCATGTGGTTGATAAAAATGCATGGAGACATTCATCACGCACACATTCACATCAAGTTGTTTTTTTACTTTGTTCCTTTTTCTCTGGGACAAACTTGTGTATTTGATTAAAAAAGAAACAGCTTTTGGACCAGCGGTCGGCGACTGGCGGCCCGCGGGCCAACACCGGCCCTCGAGCTGTGATGTTCTCGCCGCCGTCAAAATAAAACAGTTAATTCAGTAAATATGAAGAATCTGAACAGACATCTGCTTCATTTTGGTCTGTATCAAAAAAAACATTGAAATTCATTCACCAAATGTTTCGAATCAGGGAACATGGACTGTGTTTTCATGTATTTTTAGGTTAATCTGTCATCAAGTACTTAGGAAAATAAAATCTTGTGGAAGAAAAATCTGAGCTCCAGCACAGACAGAACGTTTTTATCAAGGACCTTGACTTTGGATTCTGATGAAGGTCTAAAACAAAAAACGTTGTGTCTTCAGTAAAAACAGATTTTTGTTGTAACGTTATTTATCTTTCCTGTTTCCCCTCCACCTTGTGCGCATTACACAACACTTTCTTTTAATTATAATCTGTAATAAAATAGAAATAATTCTCTGAATGTCAACAGTGACCTCTCACTGGAGACAGTACTCTCATCCTCAAAATAGAAATCCAACAACACACACTCACATCCTGTGAACTCTCCCTCCCTCCCCCCCTCCCCCCCTCTC
>NW_019525429.1:106255-106321 GCF_002814215.2 Seriola lalandi dorsalis
TAATTTTTTTTTTTTTACAGCGCCGCTCTGTAACATTAATCCTCTCTCTGGTTTGGTTTCGGCCAC
>NW_019525429.1:107085-110426 GCF_002814215.2 Seriola lalandi dorsalis
TCCATAAAATCTCTGTTTTCATGTGGAGAGCGGACGAAGCAGCAGCAGCAGCAGCAAACATCACCACCTGTGTGTGTGTGTGTGTGTGTGTGTGTGTGTGTGTGTACAAGTGTGTAATGTTTCTGTAGAGGAAGTTCCTCCTCATCTTACACGTCTCTTCTCTGTGCCAAACGTTAAACTGTGAATCCTTGATGCAACACAATCTACACACACGACTCAAAGGGAAACTAATTACAGATCTGGTTTATACAGAGAGGAAAATATTAATATGAGAATATTATATATTAGAAAAGTTTGGATTTTACCAGAAAAGAAAAAGTCACAACCAGTTAATGGATGAAATCATCTCCTGGGTTTGTTGTTTCTGAAAACAGCGTCACGACTCTGACTGAGGCCTCATTTTCTCAAAGTTTGATTTAATTTTTTTTTAAACTTTTCTTGTGCAGAAGTAGAAAAATAAATTTACAGCCAAGATCAGATCTGTGCAGCTGAAATAATGTTTTAGCAGATAATCTCTCGCCAGTAGCTGGTGACACGTGTTTACACTGAGGGAATCACTTTAGTATAGAAAGTAGAGGGGTACTGTGTGTGTGTGTGTGTGTGTGTGTGTGTGTGTGTGTGTGTGTGTGTGTGTGTGTGTGTGTGTGTGTGGGGCTGACATTCAGCTCTCCAGTCCTGTGGCCATCTGCAGCCTGTGAGGCAGAGATGATCTGGGATTATTCACGCAGAGAAACTGCACTTGAAGACGGATCAGAGTTGCCGTGGTTTCCGCTGCGTCCGGCTCTTTCTATAATCACGGATCAAAAGCAGCAAACCTGAAGAGAAGAGTTGGATTTATTTTTGTGTATGTGTGTGTGTCGTCCAATAGGACGCCGGCAGCCAGCAGATCGGATTCCTGTTGGGCAGCTGCGGCGTTACCGTGGCGCTGACCAGTGACGCCTGCCACAAGGGTCTGCCCAAGAGTGCAACAGGAGAGATCCCACAGTTCAAAGGTGAGAGGGAAGATCATCAATCATGGCTGGGGGGGGGGGGTCTGTCAGGAGTGCACATAATGAGAACATGAGCAGGAGGCGGGGCTTAGTCTGACATGAACGTGTGAAACATTCAAACGCTCACACGTAGAAATAACCATGAAGAGAAAACACAAAGACGTCACATGAGGTTTCTGATGATTTTTAACTTCAGGTGTAAAATTTTATTTATTTTGATTTTATTATTGGTTTAATGTGAGAATAAAATCATTTAATTATGATATATGCTCTCTCTCTCTCTGTCTCTTTCTCTCTCTCTCTCCCTCTCCCTCTCTCTCTCTGTCTCTCTCCCTCTCTCTCTCCCTCTCTCTCTCTCTCCCTCTCTCTCTGTCTCTGTCTCTCTCCCTCTCTCTCTCTCTCTGTCTCTCTCTCTGTCTCTCCCTCTCTCTCTCTCTCTCTCCCTCTCTCTCTGTCTCTCTCTCTCCCTCTCTCTCTCTCTTTCCCTCTCTCTCTCTCTCTCTCTCTCTCTCTCTCGCCCCTCCCTGCAGGTTGGCCCAAGTTGCTGTGGTTTGTAACGGAGTCCAAGCATCTCTCCAAACCTCCCAGAGACTGGTTCCCTCACATCAAAGACGCAAACAACGACACTGCTTACATAGAGGTCAGCTGACACACACACACACACACACACACACACATCAGCCTGTCTCCTCTTCATCAGCCTCTGTGCTGCTGGTTCACTTCCTGTCTGACTGAGGTCTAAAACTAATGGAGCTTTGATTTATGCAGCGCATTAAAAATCTAATGTCTCTTATCAGTGTAATCACCAGATTAATCAAACAGAAGCAGATTTCTGATTCTGCGTTCTACAACATTAGTTGATTGATCTCATTTTAAAGGAACAGTTTGATGTTTTGAGATACGTAGATCGACGCCTCTCTCAGTCAGGAGAAAGTTAAAGTTCTTCTTCTTCTCCAGCTTCAGTGATTTCCTGGTGAAATATTGTTTCTTTTTACTCGTTGTTTTCTGTTCAGAAAGAAGAAGATTTAATGTCCTGGTAGGTGGGACAGAGACAGACAGCTGTTTCTCCTGCTTCCAGTCTGTGTGATAAGCTAAGCTAACTGTTAGCTTCATATCTACCAGGTGTCGGGCCTCTAAAGGACATTTCTCAAAATGTTGAACCGTTCTTTAAATTTTGTTTCATAAAGCGTCAAGAATATTTTATGAACAGCGTCGTCTGATACTTTATAATCAATCGATCAATTAACATTGTTTTTTTTATTTTAACATATTCTGGTTCCAGCTTCATAAATGTAACATCAGCTGTTTTATATCGATGTACGTTAAATGTTTGACTGTAGCTCAGACAATCTGACGACGTCACCAAAGACTCTCATTATTAAAACCCTAAAATTCTTAATTTTTGTTTCTTCGATCTTAATTTTGCATTTTTTTTTTATTAGTTTGGATTTATTAACTTTATTTTCATGGGTAGCATCTCATACGTCAGACATTTTAAAATGATCAAATAAATAAATACTGATCTTCTCCTTCGTCTCTTCCCATCCCTCCGTCTGTTGTTTTCCTCTCAGTATAAAACCTGTAAGGACGGCAGCGTGCTAGGCGTCACGGTGACGAGGATCGCTCTGCTCACACACTGCCAGGCTCTCACCCAGTCCTGCAGCTACACTGAGGGTACGCACACACACACACACACACACACACACACACACACACAGACATAGACAGCTCAATGTCTAGGTCACAATTTAATAATTCAGCCCGTTTTCTCCTCCTCTGCGTCTGTAGCCGAGACCATAGTGAACGTTCTTGACTTTAAGAAGGACGTGGGCCTGTGGCACGGCATCCTGACGGTAAGATACCCGCTGCAGGTCGGAGGTCGTGACCCTCATTTCCTGTTTGTTTTCCACCCTTTTAATTGAAGGTGGGGGAGGGGGGAAACAACGAGAATCAATTTGGCGTTTAAGTAAAACTTCAAACTGTTTCTGCCTCTCGTAACTTTGATGTGAAATCCTGTGTTTTAATATTTCGCTGACACATGATAGAAATGTGAAACAGCTCTTTCAGCTTTAAATATCATCTCCTTCTATGTGTGTGTGTGTGTGTGTGTGTGTGTGCGTGCAGAGCGTGATGAACATGATGCACGTGATCAGCGTGCCCTACTCGCTGATGAAGGTCAACCCTCTGTCGTGGATCCAGAAAGTCTGCCAGTACAAAGGTCAGACACACACTCCACCTGTCACTCAGCTCAGTCAATCCACTCCATTCACCTGTCCGTCAAATAGATTACATGCTAATTTCCCTCTGTCTGTCTGTGTGTGTGTGTGTGTGTGTGTGTGTGTGTGTGTGTGT
>NW_019525429.1:110558-113694 GCF_002814215.2 Seriola lalandi dorsalis
CCTGCAGCCAAGGTGGCCTGTGTGAAGTCCAGAGACATGCACTGGGCTCTGGTGGCCCACAAAGACCAGAAGGACATCAACCTGAGCTCGCTGCGCATGCTGCTGGTGGCCGACGGATCAAACCCCTGTAAGGTCGCTCTCTCTCTCTCTCTCTCTCTCTCTCTCTCTCTCTCTCACACACAGACGGGGCGAGTTTAAACAGGTGTATTAGAGATAGAGAATGTCAGGGAAATGGATGGACTCTCTCGGGAAGGCGGGAAACTGGGTCACTTTACAGGAATAGAGCGGGATGTGTCCGACCGCGCACATTCGGCACAATAAATGGATTTCAACCCGACCGGAGTGAAAACGACTGAGCTGTAACTGTAGGAACCAGGAAGTGATGTATTGTAGTTCTGCATGTTTTAGCCCGTTAGCTTCAGAGGTCTGTTAACCAATCACAGTCATTCTCTTGTTCCCACAGTTCAGTTCAGGATCAACTCACAGCTTTGAAACTTTCCTGATGTTGGTATTTCATTAAAGCGACCACAGATTCTGTTTTTTATATATATATATATATATATATATACATATACATTACACTGTGACATCAGAGAATCAGTTTTATATTTAAGGAAAATGTATTTAACCTCAGTTTAATCAGGAAAACCTCATTTTTAAACGTGTCCGGCACCAGCTGGTTACAGACAAACAACACGTCAGATAAAACACAACGTGCATCAAATACAGAATTTAACAGAAATGTAATTACACTGAGAGTTTACCAGGTGTGTCAGTGTGACAGGTGTCCTTTGCAGTGATGAACCTACGGAGAATTATCACCTGTTAATCCGCAGCTGCTCTCGGCTTCATGGAGCTTTTAACTCTGTAGAAACAGTTGAAAACAAAATGAAGATCAGCCTGCAGAACATTTTGTTCTCAGACGCAGCTTTGGTTTGATTTCTGACATCACAGCTGGTCCGTTCAGTGTTTCTTTCAGCAGCCAATTCATGCATCTTTAATGTTGGTGCGTCCTTGAACGCGCCACCGCTGCAACAGAAGCCGTACAGACAGGAAGTTGCTCTCTGTGATGGATGAGCTGGACTTCACTGCACACTCCACAGACCTGAGTTCAGCAGCTGTAGCGTTATGAAACAGCCTCCAGTAATCAAATTATTTAGGATGAAACATCAGTGTCGTCCTTTAAGTGTTTTTTAATAACGTTCAGGACGCCGCCGCGTTCATCTTTCGGACCCTAATGGCTGTTTAATTTGTGTGTGTGTGTGTGTGTGTGTGTCAGGGTCCATCTCCTCCTGCGACGCCTTCCTCAACGTCTTTCAGACCAAAGGCCTGAGAGCCGAGGTCATCTGTCCCTGCGCCAGCTCCCCCGAGGCGCTCACCGTGGCCATCAGGAGGTAAACACACACGCACACACACGCACACACACACACACACACACACACACACACACACTGTACGCATGCTCCTGCTTTATATACACAGATTATACAAACGTGCACACACAAACACAGAAGCACAAATATGCAAATGTTCTTATGAACACACACGTCCACACAGAGACGACGTGTAAACACAGGATTACATATACCAGAGAGACTGATCAATCAAAGTGATCAACACGCTTGAACAGAAAGCCACAGAATGAGTCTAATGGGTGTGAAAAGATGGAGGAATTGATGACGTCAAGTTCTCAGTTTCAGCAGAGATCAGACTTCGTTTAGAAAAACCTGCAGGATTCTGTTCATACGCAAACGCCAGCACTGATGTGTCTTGTGTCTGTGTGTGTGTGTGTGTGTGTGTGTGTGTGTGCGTGTGCGTGTGTGTGTGTGTGTGTCCAGGCCAGTGGAGGACAGCAGCCAGCCTCCGGGTCGAGGCGTCCTGTCGATGCAGGGTCTGACATACGGGGTCGTCAGGGTCGACACAGAGGAACGTCTCTCAGTGCTCACCGTGCAGGACGTGGGCACCGTCACACCAGGAGGTACGTGTGTGTGTGTGTGTGTGTGTGTGTGTGTATGTGTGTGTGTGTGTGTGTGTGGTTGCCATAGTGAAAGCTAGAGTTAAAGCTCTCAGCACAGATACACTCCAGCTGCTCCTCAGTCTCTTCTCTGATCAGATCGTTCCTGATTTCAATCTAAACTGTTTTAAACGGATCCTTACAGCATTTAACAAATTATCACACATTACATTTTATAAAACTCGTGTATGAGCTTGTTGTGTTACATGTGAAAGTCACTTTCAGACACTCGGTTCGTTCAGACGAAGGAGTGTAAACAGAATCCGAACAGAACCCAAGTGCAGCTCTGTGTCTTCAGTGATCTGCAGCTGATTAAAGCCACAGCTCCTCAAACATCACTGACACGCTCTCACTCCGCCCGGTGTTCACCGCAGGAACTACAGCTGCTGCACCGACCGAGGACTCTGTCGTTAAAAAGAGAGGCGGGGGGGGGGTTAAAGGAATCTGTCAGCTTTGATTGAGGAGTTCCTCTCTCTCGTGAGCGAGGAGCTTTTACTTTGAAAGAGCATAACCCATACCCAAAGGTTAAAGCTGCAGATTTATGGCTGAGTCACTGGAGACTGATGGGGATCTGTGCGCTGTATGAAGAGAAGAAACTGATTCCAGATGCTGTAGATTTTTCTGTTTTTTAACCCAGTTACTACGGTAACCTGGTTCAGGGGGGCGATGCAGACGTTATAACTGGGTTAGAACAACCTACTTTAAGATGAAACTTTAGAGACGTGACTAAGACGTGTGGATCGTGCCTCTGAACAGGTGCAGTGGGAGTGGGAGTGAATAACAGTTCATTTGGGATCAGGAACAGATTTATTCAAGGAAACAGGGAGAAACTGAAAAGGTGTTAATGCTGCGTTTCCCCTCTCTCTCTCTCTCTCTCTCTCTCTGTGTGTGTGTCGTTCACTCAGGCCTGGTGTGTGTGGTGAAGCCGGAGGGCGTCCCGCAGCTCTGTCAGACGGACGAGATCGGCGAGCTCTGCGTCTGCTCCATCGCCACGGGAACCTCCTACTACGGCCTCACCGGCATGACCAAGAACACCTTCGAGGTGAGGCGACCACAAACAGAGCGCACGTCCTCTACAGAGATACATGATCGTTTCACATGTTAAAGCTCCTCCAGTGTAAA
>NW_019525429.1:113877-117343 GCF_002814215.2 Seriola lalandi dorsalis
TGTCACAACAAAGCAGTCACCAAGCCCCGCCCACCTGGACCCACCATCCAAACCTTGCAGGATTTGGTTTCTCTAAGTGTTTTTACCTGAAATCTGCTTTATTTTTATTGGATCAGTCAGAAAACATTCAGCCAATAAGAAGAGAGGCTCAGAGCCTCCTCTCTTCTGATTGGCTCACCGACCTGTTGTTACTAGAGCTCCAGAGAGAAGCCTGAGAGAGGAGATGTAAAACTACACAGAGAAGGTTTTTATATCTTCTGATGGATCAACACTTGAAAATAAAAGTCAGGAGAAGAAAGAAATATGTAGCTTTAATTTCTTTACATTACATAATTAAAGAGGAATCGTCGACTCGGCACTGATGATCTGTGATTATAACCTTTGTAATATAACGAACCGTCTTGACCGTCGTCTCATTCCTCCGCAGCTCGTCTGAGAAGCAGCAGTTTGACATTCTCCATGTAAAAGTCCTGAGTTAAAAATACTGTCATATCTGATCTTGGCTGTGTCGTGCTGCCCTAGTGCTGGCTGGTTGCCATGGAGACTCTGCAGCTGAACGCCTGTGTGTGTGTGTGTGTGTGTGTGTGTGTGTGTGTGTGTGTGTGTGTGTGTGTCTGCAGGTCTACCCGGTGAGCTCCAGCGGGGGGCTGATCAGCGAGTACGCCTTCGTGCGGACCGGCCTGCTGGGCTTCATCGGCCCCGGCGGCCTCGTCTTCATCACGGGCAAGATGGACGGGCTCATCATGGTGAGCGGGCGGAGGCACAACGCCGACGACATCGTGGCCACGGCGCTGGCTGTGGAGCCGATGAAGTTTGTCTACAGAGGCAGGTGGGTGTGTCTTTAAACAACCCCGGGGGGGGGGGGGGGGGGGGGGTCAGTTTCTAACGTCGTTCCCATCGACAGCAGCTGAACGGCGGCCGGACGTCCGACCCTGGCACATTCACTGTCACGCTGATAAATGAGCGAACCCCCCCCCTGCACATAATAAATCTAATAAAGTAGAGCAATAGTGGATGAATCCAGAAACGGTAATGGAGTGAGGTTTAATTGTGTCCACGGCCGCCGAGGACGACATCCATCTTTCACCTGACAGAGCGACGCCGTCCTCGGCGGATATTTAAAGCAGCTGCAGGAACCGTGAATCCTGAAGCTCTAAAACACGGAGAAACGAAACTGTTTCGATGCAGGTGATGAAATGTGAAGGAGGCTGGAGCGTTCAGTGTGTGTGCGGGCTCTCTCTCTCTCTCGCTCGCTCGCACACGCACTGAACAGTTTGTTCTTATTGTGTCTTTGAGTTTCCTCTGAACCTGAGCGGGAGAACCAAGCTGTGATCCACCTGCAGAGGAGCTTCCACCTGAAAACAGATGAACCTCCAGCCGACACCGTTTCAGATTCCTGCCGCTCTCCGTCTGATGTGACACTCTGACTCTTAAAAGCTGAGGATCTGAAGGACTCTCATTTTGAAATCAGACGCTTCACTAACTGCTGCTGACACTCTTCTTCTTCTTCTTCTTCTTCTTCTTCTTCTTCCTCTTCTCACTGTTGTCAGCTCACTTATTTCTGAAGCTCTTTTAACCACAGAAAAGTTTCACCACAGAAGAAGTATCACCCTGAGCTCTTCGGTCCGGGGGTCTGAGCTCGTGTGGTAATGAACAGCGCGGTGTCGGCCATGTTCAGCATCCTCGTCCTCGTTTTTCCTCTCTTGAATTTCCTCGTCGTCGAGGCGGAGGAGCTTTTTGAAAACTGATGAAATGTTGTCAGGGTTACACTCGAGGCAGATTTCACTGCTGCTTTCACACAATGACTCATCTGTTGCAGTTAAATAAAAACCCCTCTCTCTCTCTCTCTCTCTTCCTCTCCATGATGGAGGAAGGATTTCTCCACTCAGGTCTACTTTAGTATTTTTGGGCGGGAAAGAGCCGCGGTCATCTGATCTAAATCTGATGTTCACGGAGCAGCAGTGACTCGTCGTCGTGTTTAAAGCTGCAGCTAACTGTTGTTTTTATTATCCATTAATCAGCTGATTATCTTTGAGTTTGTGAATGAATCCTGAGTGAATCCTGGACGAGTCGACTGTGAGGTAAAGAGACTGACCTGCGTCTGATGCGTGTCCGTCCCTGCAGGATAGCCGTGTTCTCGGTGACGGTGCTGAGGGACGAGAGGATCGTGGTCGTGGCCGAGCAGCGGCCCGACTCCACGGAGGAGGACAGCTTCCAGTGGATGAGCCGCGTCCTGCAGGTGGGAGGAGCCTGATGATGATGATGATGATGATGATGATGGTTCAACACTAAATCATATATTAGAGTAGCAGCCTTTTACATGAAGTAAGACACCAGACTGTCCCCCCCCCCCCTCAGGCCATCGACAGTATCCACGGCGTGGGCGTGTTCTGCCTCGCCCTGGTCCCGGCCAACACGCTGCCCAAGACTCCTCTGGGCGGGATCCACCTGTCCGAGATCAAGCAGCTGTACCTGGAGGGGGGGCTGCACCCCTGCAACGTCCTCATGTGCCCCCACACCTGCGTCACCAACCTGCCCAAACCACGGCAGAAACAGCCAGGTGAGACACGCAGTCCTGTGTTTGTCCCCCGGGGTCGTCCTGGAGACGGGCTTTGGTCTGTAGCTCAATACTCTGTGTGTGTGTGTGTGTGTGCGTGTGTGTGTGCGTGTGTGTGTGCGCGTGTGTGCGCGTGTGTGCGCGTGTGTGTGTGTGTGTGTGTGTGTGTGTGTGTGTGTGTGTGCGCGCTCTGCAGAGATCGGACCTGCCTCTGTGATGGTGGGGAATCTGGTGTCAGGGAAGAGGATCGCTCAGGCCAGCGGCAGAGATCTGGGACAAACCGACGACAACGACCAGGTGAGAGAGAGACACACACACACACACACACACAGATGTTTGGACTCTGGGTCGGAGTGTCTCCCTCCTCTGCCTCCAGATGTTTGATGTCTTGTTTTCATGAATATTTCAGCAGTGAGGGAAGTGAAGGTCAACACTGTCTCCTTGACGACTGATTTTTAAAAGTTGACATTTTGGAGAAACAACACAGCCCGGCCATCTCGATGTTAAGCCGCGATTTATTTAGGATCATAATAATCAGCTGACGAAAGCGGCCAATCAGCGCAGAGGAAACTGCATCAGCGAAACTGCTCACACATTTTATTCTCCAGTCAGTTTGTGGCGTCAGCAGGTTGTTTCTCACCTGAAACTGATGGTAAAAACTAAAGATTGATTCTCACTTCCTGTGCAGCAGCAGCAGCAGCAGCAGCAGCTCCAGTATTGACTGAAGTGGAGTTTTATGTCTCATGCCTGGTTTGCAGTTTCACATGATGTGCTGATGTTAGAGGGAATTCTGGGAGAAAAGCGCAGGTTTACAACCCGCAGTCAGTTCAGATCAGAAAGGTTCAGTTTGGATCCTGAACCTGGAAACAGGAAGTGTGTGGAGCTACGGAGAGGAGACAGGAAGTCTGC
>NW_019525429.1:118145-123580 GCF_002814215.2 Seriola lalandi dorsalis
GTGTGTGTGTGTGTGTGTGTGTGTGTGTGTGTGTGTGTGTGTGTGTGTGTGTGTGTGTGTGTGTGTCTCCTGCAGGTATAGACCTGATCGCGGCCTTCTACGGCTGCCTGTACGCCGGCTGCGTCCCCATCACGGTGCGGCCCCCTCACCCTCAGAACATCTCCACCACCCTGCCGACCGTCAAGATGATCGTCGAGGTCAGAGGTTCCTCTGCGACACGTTTCATTCACATCAGTTCACAAACTCGACCCTGAGCTTCAGCAGCTTTTAGGACAAAACATGATCTTTATCAAACCGTGTCTCCGGTTCTTTTCGCCCGTCTCTGACCTGCTGGAAAAAAGACAAACAGGGCAAAGAAGCTTTAAATTAAATGATCATATTAAACGTATCCCTCTTCCTCCTCCTCCTCCTCCTCTCTCCAGGTCAGCCACTCGGCCTGCGTGATGACCACGGCCGTCATCTGTAAGCTGCTGCGCTCCAAGGAGGCCATGGCCACCGTGGACATCAGGAACTGGCCTCCTGTCCTCGACACTGGTACTGCAGCCTCTCGAACTCTGACCATCACCATGACAACAACATGCCAAACCCCCCCAACTCCCAACCTGACTTCACCTTCACACTCAACTGAAGCACATTTACAACCTTATTTGTGCTGCACCTTTAAACATTTTGCATATGTTGCATCCCTCCAGTAATAATCTAATTTTATACTTACTTCCTTATTTATGAAAGAAATAATCAATCACACAAAAACTTTAATTTTGTTTTACTTTTTATGAAGAAAGAAAAATGTGTATTTGAACTCAGGAAACATCCACCAGTGTTTCAGAACATTTTGAAGGAGATATTTTATATTTAATGTGTAAGAAAACGTCGACCACACCGGGACATCTAAAATTTATTTCTCTGACTGCTGTAGTAATATTGTGGGTTCAGCCTGAGGTCAGTGTTTCTGAAATGAATGTAACTGAACAGACTGTCCTCTTGAGTGTGATAAAACTGTCTGTGTGTGTGTGTGTGTGGTGTGTGTGTGTGTGTGTGTGTGTGTGTGCGCTGCAGATGACCTGCCAAAGAAGAAGCCTCCAGCTCTCTATAAGCCCACCAACCCTGACGGTCTGGCCTATCTGGACTTCAGCGTGTCGACGACCGGCATGTTGGCGGGAGTTCAGGTCAGCTCAGCGTTAATCCTCGTCTCTCCGCCCCAAACCGCTTACAGCCTCTCATCCGGCCGCCCGGACCCGCTTCCCTCCTTATTTCATGCATTCGTCACTCTCTCGCTCCTCAGGGGAAATTTCAGCCGTCAGCGCTGCAACAAACAGAACGCAGTGTAGAAACGTACAGGAAGCTTTATATGTAGTAAACATCAGAGTCAGGGCGGCGGCGGCGGCGGCGGCTTCCCCCAGAGACACATGTTCGCGAGTGTGAAACAGAAACCTGAAGCCTTTTACAAACAGTTTACAAACCAGACAAAAGTAAAAGTTTGTTTTATTATGAAAAGAAAAAATAATTTCCTTTGATTTCTAAATGAAGAAAATTGAGTTGTTCCTTGTCTGTCTCCGTTTCTCCGTCTCTCTCTCTCTCCTTGTTCCCGCTTTCCAGATGTCCCATAATGCCGTTGGAGCCTTCTGTCGGTCGGTGAAGCTGCAGTGTGAGCTGTACCCGTCCAGGGAAGTGGCCATCTGTCTGGATCCCTACTGCGGCCTCGGCTTCGTCCTCTGGTGTCTCTGCAGGTCGGTGCAACCTTTAAATGCGTCCCCGCCCACTTGCACACCGCTGCACCGTGTATTGTAGTGAGTCTTAAAGAGGTGCTGCACCGACACATGCAGACTCTTTTGTTCTGTCTGAAGTTAAATTATAGACATAAAATAAATATATATAAATATAAATATTTAAATGCACATGTAGCCTCCGTTTTCTCCTGTAAGAAATGCAAAAATTGTGAAATAATAATATAATTTAAAAGAGGAAATGAATAATTTTTTCTCATATTTATTGCTTAGCCATTTTTGTATTTTGTACTCTGAATAATTTATGTATTTTTTAAAAATAATTTATAATATTTCCGTCCGCCCTGCCTCTCACACGTCTGACACCCTCGCCTCGCTCTGAAGGAAAGACTGGAGGCTATTAGAGCAGCGGCGTCCACATACTTTTGGCCGTATGGTGCGTGATCTTTAGAGAGTCACTACTGGAAACAGAGAGAAGCGGATCGCACTCATCTATCATCGCGCTGCGTCTTCACATCGCAGGCGGTTGCGCCTCGTCTTCTCCTCTCGTCATGATTGATGTCGGAACGTCGTCTTTTCCTCCTTTAATAACTGGAACACAGATTCACCGCGCTGATGTTTATCCGTGATGCTCTGAAGCTCCACTCTCTTTAAATCTTAAATCCTGGCTCCAGATCTCAGGTCTGGATTCTTTTAAATTTCCCCGCTCATAAATTCTGAACTTGGCGAGAGCGGCTTCTGCTGCCGAGCGTCGTCTAAATAAAACAGGCTGCAAATCACCTTCGGTGTGAGAATCTCTCAAGGAAGACGAGTTATATAAAGGATAAATGTTCATTTTATTGCATGTAATCATTAAACAGC
The DNA here is from genome assembly GCF_002814215.2 of Seriola lalandi dorsalis. Classification (NCBI taxonomy): domain Eukaryota; kingdom Metazoa; phylum Chordata; class Actinopteri; order Carangiformes; family Carangidae; genus Seriola; species Seriola lalandi. The sequence goes on from NW_019525429.1 coordinate 120,734, forward strand.
ACCTTGGTTAGATAATGTGACAGTACATTACCAGCTCCTCAGCACTCATCTGTCGTCTGGCGCTCCTGTGAGTGGGTGTAACCAGGTAAAACGTCCTCCGGCTCTCATGTGTATGTGCTTTTGAATTTCTTTGCAGCGTGTACTCGGGCCACCAGTCCATCCTGATCCCTCCGGTGGAGCTGGAGTCCAACCCGGCGCTGTGGCTGCTGGCCGTCAGCCAGCTGAGGGTGCGAGACACCTTCTGCTCCTACAGCGTCATGGAGCTGTGCACCAAAGGACTGGGCCTGCAGACCGAGGCGCTCAAGGTCAGCACGGCCCCGACACGAGCCACGCGACCAATCACATCTCTGACAGTCCGTTCTCTCATATTTACACCTTTTTCAGCTTCAGGAAATTTCACAGGAAGATTTAATTTATAACAGTGTGCAAAAATTACACAGGAAACATGTAAAAATTATATATAAAACCTATTATAAATTTGAATAATTACATATATTGACATACATTTGTGTTATATAAATATATATCTTCTTTCTATAGACCTTTCATGTTTAAAATGAATGAGAAATTAATAAGAAAAACATATATAAGCATATTTAAATTAAATATATATCATTAACATACCTGGTTGCAACATGTTTTACAATATAAAAATACATCATAGATATTTTTTAATACATTTACAAATACAGATTTTCCTATGTGTATTTCCTGTCTGTTATAAATTACATATATATAAAGTATAACTAAATTATATATTATATTATATGTGATAATAATATAGTATCATATATGACATCATCCTGTATATTTCAGTCACGTTCTTCCATCAAAGCTCAGTTTTCTGGACAGATCACGACAACTCTGGTTTCCTGACCAGCGTTTGTCTCGTGGCTGCCTGTCACTTTTCCCACAATGCATCAGGTTCAGGTGGCCTCGGCACAGACTCTGCCTCTAAGTGACTCCGCTCCTCTGTAATAAACTCTCACTCGGTCTCTGCCTGTTCACCCTGAGGCCGTCGTCTGAGCGCCGGAGTCACAGGAGCGTCTGATTGGAGGTTAATTTAAGTGATTATCTGTCTTTAAGTCTCCATGGAAACTGAAAGCTCAGGCCGAGAAGTAGACGGGTTCTTTACTTACTGGCTTTTTTTCTTTTCTTTTCACAAAACACTCGTGAGACCCGTCGCTGACAGACACGGCGCCGGGCTCTGGGGGGGGGGGCAGATATGATAAACCATGTGATGACATTTTCCTTCCTGTGCGTCGTCCAGGCTCGGGGTCTGGATCTGTCCCGGGTTCGGGCCTGCGTGGTGGTGGCGGAGGAGAGGCCCAGGATGTCGCTCACACACTCCTTCTCCAAACTGTTCAAAGACCTCGGCCTTCACCCGCGATCCGTCAGCACCGCCTTCGGCTGCAGAGTCAACCTGGCAATCTGCCTGCAGGTGAAATATAAAACACCCGCCGGACTGTCGATGCTGCGGTCCGACGGACCCGTCGCTCTGCAGCTAAATCGTCTGTAGCTGCGTCCTGAAGCTTCACGGCCTCATAAATACTTTGAATTTACATCTTCCAAGAGTCAAAACTGTTCAATCACTGGTATTTTTACAGGCGAGAAATCAACCAGACGTCTTTTTGTTTGAGTATTTGTAGCTTCTCGTCTGTTTTTAGCCTGAACATCTGTATGTTTTTAGCCGATTGTAAGATATTGTCAGTTGTGTTTGAATTACATTGCACATGTAAAAGGAGACAGGAGTTAGAATCAGCAGCAGTTATAAACTCTTCATGCGACACATTAGTTTCTAATGGTTTTGAAACTAAATAAATAAACTTCATCTCTGCAGAAACCTGTGCAGCTGCAGCTGATATAGAAATCAATCTATGTAAATCTAATATATATATATATATATATATATATATATATATATATACGTGTCTGCGTTGTGATTGGCTGCAGGGCACGTCAGGACCGGACCCCACGACTGTGTACGTGGACATGAGAGCGCTGCGCCACGACAGGTACGTCACTCTGACCCGTCACCCGTCACCTGTCACCCGTCACTCCAGACTTCCTGTTTCTCACATCGCCGTGTTTCCTGTGTTTCAGGGTTCGGTTAGTGGAGAGAGGTTCTCCTCACAGTCTGCCGCTAATGGAGTCTGGCAAGGTGAGCGGGATTTACACTCACATTTATATCAATCAATCGATCAATTAATCTGTACTTATATACGGCAGCTCTTTTCATACAGGTTTTAAAAAGCTTTAATAACATTAGCAAACAAAAACAAACACAAGAACATTTATAAAAAAGAACAAAATACATTTACAACATAATTACAATAAAATAAAGTAACTAATGACTAAAAACCATATTTAATTAAAAGCCAAGCTGAAGAATGTTTTGAGTTTACGTTTAAATATTTAAATTTAAAAATGAAACGTTTAAAAACACTTCCGGCTTTTTCTTGTTATTTTTATTTCCATCCTGTTGTGTCGAAATCTCTGTGGCTGCACCTGTAACCTCTCACGTCGGTGATGTCACAGTGTGCTGACCACGCCCCCACAGGGCACGCATTGAACTTGAAAATTTAAAGTTTCATTTCTCCACGTGGGAATCGCTGACGCACAACACGCCACCGCTCACAGCGAGGAAACGGCTTCTGAAGCCGCTGTCAGTACAAACAGAAGAGTCCGGAGCTATTTCTGCCGCTCTCCTCCCACAGTCAGTGAGTCAAATCAGACGGGCAGGTTGGAGTCCGTGGACATGTGGGCGTCGCCGCACATTTACCAGAGAGACGCTGCTCAGACCTGAAAGGTTCAGATCTTATTCCTGTCGCTGAGGAGAAGGGAGGG
>NW_019525429.1:123604-125370 GCF_002814215.2 Seriola lalandi dorsalis
GAGGGGGAGGGGGGAGAAGGGAGGGGGCAGAATCGGCGGCCATTGGTCGTGAGCATTTATGCGACACAGACGACCTTGAGAAATGTCGAACCAACAAACAGGAAACCGAATTAAACCCTGACGTGTAAAATGGTAACAGGTGTTTACACCAGCAGCGACATGTGCTTCACTCCTCCTTCCTCCCTCCTCCTTCCTCCTTCCTCCTTCCTCCTTCCTTCCTTCCTTCCTTCCTTCCTCCCTCCTCCTTCCTCCTTCCTTCCTTCCTTCCTTCCTTCCTCCCTCCTCCTTCCTCCTTCCTCCTTCCTTCCTCCTTCCTCCTTCCTCCTTCCTCCTTCCTCCTCCTTCCTTCCTTCCTTCCTTCCTCCTTCCTCCAGCTGCAGCTGATGAAACCAGGAAATGTCCCTAAAAGCTTTTTTAGAAGCCGTCTCCTGCAGCAGAGGAGACGAGTCGTCACTGAACACCGGCTCCTTCTGCCTCTCCTCACATCTGCCGCTTTAATCCAGGAGCAAATTGCATTGTACTCGTCTGATCTCTGAGCAGCACTTATTTCAGTTTCATTACCGATCTCTTAGCAACTAACTGCCCCTCTTCACAGCGAGGTCGGCGGGAGTCATGACGGCGCAGCTCAACGTCTAAATATAAAGCAGTTCACCGTGAATCGCATGAATTCATCGTGACTGATTGTAATTGTTGAGGTGGAGAAGTTGTTTATGTCTTACCTGAGTCAGCTGTTAACGGCTGTCGATGACTTTAGGTCCCGTGTGACCATCAGACGGAGGCGTACATCTCCTGAGAATCCTCTGTCACCTTTGTTTCCTCCATCAAGGAGGTAAACAGTAAATAAAGATGGACTTGAGCTGCTCCGCCGTTGCCACCTTGGCAGTGTCTGACTCCGCCCCTAACTTCCAGCCAATCCAAAGAATGGACAAAGAGGTGGAGCTGTGACTTCGGTGCATGCATACGCTCCCCCACCTGTCACTCAAAGAGGCCACGCCCTCAATCCTACATAACTTTAGTTGGACACTTTAACATGGGAGTCTATGGGGACTGACTCACTGTTGCAGCCAGACTCTAGTGGTCGTTAGAGGAACTGCAGCGTCTGTTTATTCGTCGGCAGGATTGCACAAAACGTACTGATCCGATTTACATTGAACTTGTTAAAGGGCCGGGTCATGGACCAGGGGAGAACCTGTTCAATTTTGGGGCAGATGTGGATCATTTATTATGAATTCTGAGTCTGGTGAATGTTGTTTGATATCGAGCTGGAGAACGGTTAATAAAACAAAGATTAAATGCTCTTTTTGCAAAAAAAGGTTTTTAATATATTAGTACAAGTCTTCCAACCGGGGGTTAGAGCCTGCTGCTCGTCGAGCCTAATCGCCGTGGAGATGGGACAAACAAAGGGGAACATGAACTGAAATAATCACATGGAAGAGCCTGAGAACAGGAGGGAAGTTCGAGCCTTTGAAGCTGCACACGGGAAATATGAAAGTGTCTTTTCTTGGAGCCTGATGAGACGCTCCTGTCTCTTCTACCCCCCCCCACACACACACACACACACACACACACACACACACACACACACACACACACAAAGACAGGACGTCATGCTTCAGAGCCGGTCATCGATCAGCGAGCAGTTTGACTCACTGTATGTGGGAGGAGGGAAGAGAAGAACATGTCGAGCAGTGACTCCGTCCTTTTCTTCAGAGCTTCCTGAACACAGTGTTTCTCTGTGGCGCGTGGACAAGTGTCAGTGGGCGTGG
>NW_019525429.1:125390-138052 GCF_002814215.2 Seriola lalandi dorsalis
GGGGGGGGGGGGGGGGGGGGGGGGGGGGGTCTCTAACTTCTCTTATTAAAACTAACAAACTGTGACTCCTGGGAGAAACGAAGCCGAGAGCTGACGCTTTCATTTAAAGTGATTTGTTAAATGTAAACAGCTGCGTCTATTTTTGGAGTCGTATACATGCTGCAATCAAAGATGTGAGTCAGAATGAAGCCGTAACCATGGCGACTGATTTTCTTTTTTAACATGTATGTACATGGGTTTCTTTTTTAGATCCTGCCCGGAGTTCGAATCATTATCGCCAACCCAGAGACCAAAGGACCGCTGGGAGACTCTCACCTCGGAGAGGTCGACACACATGAACTTTCTCTTTCCCCTTTATAAATTGTTCCTTATCTTTCTTTTTTCCCTTTGTATTTTTCTTTTTTCCCTTTTTCTTTTTGTGCCTATTTGTTGCATTTTCTTTCCTTTCTTTCTTTTATTTCCCTTTGCTTCTTTCCTTATGCTTTTCTTCCTTTCTCTTCGCTTCCCTCTTTTCTTTTTGATTCTTTAACGTGTTGTTTCCTCCTCTTCTGCTTCCTTCATCCTCTCCTCTAAAAATACATTTATTGAGCTGCCGTCTCCGTTACGTTTATATATTTCCCTCCAGTTTATATGAACACTTCCTCTTGCTTGACGTTGATCTAAATGAAATCCATGTGGAGTCTTTCACTCAGACGTTTTAACCCTTCGTCTCCCTGCTGCAGATCTGGGTGCACAGCGCTCATAACGGCAGCGGCTACTACAGCGGTTACGGCGAGGAGGTTCTCCAGTCCGACCACTTCAACTCCAGACTCAGTTTCGGGGACACGCAGACGGTCTGGGCCAGGACGGGTTACCTGGGCTTCCTCCGCCGCACCGAGCTCACCGACGCCAACGGAGGTTCGTTTTCCCCTCTCTCTCTCTCTCTCTCTCTCTCTCTCTCTCTCACATTCCCTCAGCTCGTTCTCTCTTCTGCTCCAGCAACAACAACAACTGTGGTTCTGTGTTCTTCTGCACAGAGAGACACGACGCTCTGTTCGTGGTCGGCGCTCTGGAGGAGGCCATGGAGCTGCGGGGGATGAGGTACCACCCCATTGACATCGAGACGTCGGTCATACGTGCACACAAGAGCATCATGGAGTGGTAGGTGTCCGGGACTCTGCAGAGCTCACGAGCCTCTGTTAGCTCCTGCTTTTACTTTGACATCACATCTTTGTGTCCGGTTCAGTCTCAACACTCACATCCAGGTGCGTCCAGATGTTTGCAGCTGTCTGATAAACCCTCAGTCATGAGATGAGCTGGTGAAGGAGTCAGTCGTGTGTTTGAGCTCATTGTGGAGTGTTGCCGCCCCCTGGTGGTCAGACACGTGACCTGTTGACGAGTCAAACGTGTGTCTCTCCCCCTCAGTGCCGTCTTCCCCTGGACCAACCTGCTGGTGGTGGTGGTGGAGCTGGAGGGCTCCGAGCAGGAGGCCCTGGACCTGGTTCCCATGGTGACCAAGGCGGTGCTGGAGGAGCACTACCTGATCGTGGGCGTGGTCGTGGTGACGGACATCGGCGTCATCCCCATCAACTCGCGCGGCGAGAAACAGCGCATGCACCTCCGCGACGGCTTCTTACAAGACCAGCTAGACCCCATCTACGTGGCCTACAACATGTAGCCTGAGTGTGTGTGTGTGCGTGTGTGTGTGTGTGTGTGTGTGTGTGTGTGTGTGTGTAGGAGAGAGAGAGAGAGAGAGAGCGAGCATGCGTTTGTATGCCGTGCATATCGCCGTTGTTGTTCATTTATTTCCCAAAATCAAGATGTACTGTATTTTTGAACCTGCATATGGTGTGTGGTCTTAAGTCGTCCGTTTTCTTTTAAAGTCGTTGTTGTGCCGGTTGGTTGATTGATTGACTGACTGATTGATTGACTGACTGATTGATTGATTGCTCAGTGGTGGTATGACCATTTTTACACCCCCGCTCAATCTCGTGACCGTTACCAGGAGCTCGTCACTGTAGAAAGCCTTAGGGGAACACTGTGTGCGGGGCGGCAGCTCCGCGCGTCACACCACCCGCCGTTTTTCAGAGGTCGTAGGAGGTCGAGGTAGAGAGAGAGAAAAACAGTAGAGACTGTATCTGACGTCATGTTTTACTGGTCCAATCGGAAACTCCCAGATTCGTGGTATTATTTCAATTAGAACAGGGGCAGCCAGATTATTGTAAAAATATAAATATTGTACATAGACATAATAATCTATATGGAGAGGTACCTAAAACACAATGAGGTATAGTAGCCCCTGTATGCAGCTCTCTCCACCCGCACCGTGTGTGTGTGTGTGTGTGTGTGTGTGTGTGTGTGTGTGTGTCCATCTGTCTGTGTTAATGTGTGACAGGGACATTTTATCTAGTTTCAATGTGAATTCGACGCTGATTTCAAAGAGATTTTAAACATTTAGACAAATAAGAAAAATTTTATTGGGACTAGAAAACGCTGAAACCAGATGTGACCGGTCCAGGAACCGAAACTGAAAACAAAAAAAATAAAAACAACAACAACAACAACAGCTGGACATTTGTTTCCAGTGTCTGTGTTTGTAGTTAAAGATCTTCGTGCCTCCAAAAACCGTCTTGAAGCAGCTTCTTGTAAATCTGGTTTGGTTTTTGAAAAGCTCGTGATCATCTGACTCTTTCTGAACCATGAAGGAAAAATATTTTTTAAACTTGTGGTTAAAACAAACCTGTTAAAAAAATAAAAAATAAAGAGGAATTCAAGTTGTAGACAAGATGATATATTTTAGTTTTGATTTTCAAGCTAACGATGGACTGTAACATCTTACAGGCAGATTTATATTATATCTTTATTTTAAAATTTCTTGATGCAGTTTATTTAACAGGCGTTCATAGTCACTCTTTTATTTATTATCTAGTCTCCTGACAATATGAAAAACTTTGGTTTCATCCCTTTAAATTTAAATTTTCAAATCACGAAATCTTGGATTATGTTGTTATTATTATTGTTTTTATTTCCTCTGTTTCCACCTGTTGAAGTTTTAATGTAACTTCACTGTCAACAAATCTTTTCTACACATTCACAAACTTTTAATTCCTCATGTAGAATTTCTTTTTTTTGCAGGTTTATAAATATTAAACCACAGACTTTGAAGCTAAAAACTTTATTGATTTGAGCCTGTAAAAAAAAAGTGAAACATCTTATTAATTCAAAGCAAAAACAATAATTAATAATAATCTTCCTCCTTCACGTCAGTCAGTTTCTGTGTGAAGTTCAGGCCCTGAAACGTCCAAAGCGTCTCAGAAGCAAAGTGCACTGTGTGTATATAGAAGAGAAAGACAGAATATTATTAGTATTTAAAGGGAGTTGAAGGGAGACGCAGTCATGTGACTCGCGGACGGAAGTGAAGCGTCGCTGCAGCTGCTTCACGTTCTGACGCAGCCAATCAGAGACGAGAGAAGCAGTCGCTCTCAGTCCAGATGTGGAGTTAACTGCAGAAACATCTGGAGAAAGTTTACAGAGAGAGAGAAAGAAAAAAAAAAGAAGCTCTGATTGTAGCAATAATACCCATAAGGCCGTTCTTCACTGTAGCGACTCTTCATCATCTTCTTCATCATCAGCTCCAGATTTGTTTATTATCAGATTGTTTTTTAGTTTATAAACTACAGTTTTAATAACTAACGATTTATAGAGTCATTTAATATAAAAACCAGAGTTTCTTCTTTTTAACTAAAACACATGTTGATACTTTGGATCTGAACTACAACTAAACTTAATTATTCCTTTTATTTTCTTCAGTCACAAACACGTCGCTTTTCTTTTGATCAGATAAATAAAGGAAGAAAGTAAAGAATATGGAAGGACTTTTATATTTTTTCTGACACTGAAACATCTCAGTCTTTTTCTCACCAAAACAAAACAAAACAAAAAGCGTCTTCTTCATGTTTCCGTGGAGACGTCAGTGAAGAACGTCCTCTGGGCCTTTGTGCACTAACTGAGAATCATATATGAGATTTAAGATAAATAAGAAACTATATTAAAGTTTTTAAAGAAATCAGTTTATCCCCAGACCAGCTGTAGAGATCAGCACCTGAGCTGTGAATTATGGGAAATAATACAGCTGTCAGACTGACTGACTCTGCAGCTGCTGGAGAAAAACTTTATTCATTCATGAGCAGTGCGTCGTTTGTTTACATCCTGTCGATAAAGTTTCACCTCATCCTTCTTCTTCTTCTTCTTCTTCTTCTTCTTCTTCTTCTTCTTCTTCTTTGTTTCACTTTTATCATCGTTTGTCTTTTTATCAGAAGGAAAAAAAACAACTTTATGCATATCAGAGGTTACCTAGCGCTTGTTTGGCTATTTTAGCAGTTTGGGTTTGTTGGTAGCAGCGTAGCGGTCATGTTTCAGTCCCTGTGTGTGTGTGTGTGTGTGTGTGTGTGTGTGTGTGTGTGTGAGAGGGAGAGAGAGAGGTGGAGGACGTTCGATAAGAAGGAGGTCCCATCAGAAACCCAGAGGACTCGTCTGTGTGTTCAGGGCTGGATGGGAGAGAGACTGCATGGTGTGTGTGTGTGTGTGTGTGTGTGTGTGTTTGGGTGCGTGTGTGTTAGGTGTGTGTGTATGTGTGTGTGTATATTGTATGTAAATAGTGTTGATTTTGTACGGTACAAGTGTGTGTGACTTGTTTTGTACACATGATAAAAAGATTAAATGACACTTTTATAAGAGCCTGCTATTGGCTCACCGTCACACTATACAGTGCAATAAAGTGCTTTGATTGGCTAAAACTCAGACTAGTCCTCATTATTATTATTATTATTATTATTATTATTTATTTTATTATCATTATCACATGATTGGTTCGTGCTGCTGCAGGAGTTTTTGTCGTCACAGCTGAACTGTCGAGTCAAAGGAAAAGATGAAATGTGTAAAATATTCTTTCAATATATTAAATTTTTTTTATTGAAAATCGATCAATACAAAGAAACACACTATATAAACTTGTATCTGTATCAATTGAGAAATTAAAGGATAAAATAACCAGACAGGAGAATTTGTTTCAGGTTAAAAACCTGATAAATCGATGTTTCATTACAAACATGTAAAAAATTATATAGAAAACAAACAAGATCTGCTGATTGATTTGGAAAGTTTCCCACGATGATCTAATAAAACCGGAGATATTAAATGTTATATTGATTAAATAAAATCTGGTGGTTTTTAATCTCATCGGCTCAGTCCTGCACGTCATGTTTCAGTAAAAGGTTTGATCAGATTTGTTGGTTTCCTCAAAGATAAAACCAACAAAACACATTAAAGTAAAGAAGAAGAAGAAGAATTCACGATTAAATGAGTTTTACACAAGAGAGAATCATTATTGTCTTGGGGAAAGTTTCCGAAGTTTAAGAGAAACAAACAAAGTTACTTTATTCCATCTTTATGTTCCTACTTTATTTTTCTTCTTCTCTTTCAGAATCTTCCTCTTTTATAAAAACATAATCAACCTCATCAGTTTCTGTCTCGGTGGATAAGAAGCTGTTTCTGCGGCTGAGATCTGAAAACATGAAACTTTTCATTTAAGTTGAAAAAGATGAAAAGATTGTAACTTCTGATTTTCTTAATCAGTTGTCAGTGATTTAAAAAAAAAAAAAAAAAAGTCATCTTTTGTCTTCTGTACAAATCCATAAACTAACGAGTAGAAATGTACGTGAGCAAAGAAAAAACTGTTTCATTTAATGAGTCAGAATTTCTTTTTTCATGTCAAATTGATTAAAATGACGATATTTAACAGTGAAAATATCGAATGTTCCTCTTTCTCCCAGTTTTCCCAGAGTCAGAGTTTGATTGGCTCTTCCTCTCAGCTGATCCCTTCAACTGTAAACACAGGACGTTCGAGGAAAAGCAGAGGAACGCAGCTCGTAAAAGAAACAGACTGAAACAAACACTGTAAAACTGTCTTTAAACGCTCAACAATACGAACCTCCTCTGCTCCGTCTGATCCGTGGCTAAAAGCTTTCAGCTCAGTTATTTACGGATCTGGAGCCGAATGATCTGTGAGGTCGGACGATGGTTTCAGCTTCTTCCTCCAATTCTTCTTTTTCTTATCCTGCATCCTTTCATCTTCTCCAAACACCAGCCACTAAACTCTCTGTGGATGTTGGTGGTTTATTTCAGTCTGTAAATAGAAACACAATTAGACACAAACAAAGTGACCCCCTGACCTTCTCTGCAGCGCCACGCCAGCAGAACCATTCAAATCCAACTTACACTTTCAGCTGCGGCTTCATGTTCTTCATCGTACTGGCTTGTGATCATTTCATGAACTTGTTCCAGATGTGGAGATCAGGGACTGAAGGAGTGTGAAGAATTATTACCTGTCTAACTAATTACAGAACTACGGAAGCCCTGAAAGGCAAGTCTGGTTTTTTTCTCTGAAGTTGTTTTTCTGGGAGAAAAGAAAACAACATTTATTTTATTTTTATTTATAAATATTTGTTCTTGCCTGTTGGGCGTGTTTACACACATGAATAAATAAATAAATAAATGAGGCATATGTCTGAATATATTAGTTTGACTAAAGTGAGTGGAGGTGAATCTGATGCTTTAAAGGTCAGAAGTGAGAGAGTGTCTGTCAGTGGCTGTAAATAAATGAGGCATATGTCTGAATATATTAGTTTGACTAAAGTGAGTGGAGGTGAATCTGATGCTTTAAAGGTCAGAAGTGAGAGAGTGTCTGTCAGTGGCTGTTTGTATATTTACTGTTTATTCATTTGTATATTTGGATCGTAAAGATGTTTTCTGTTTGGATGATTATCTACATTTCTTGTTTTAATCTTTATTTTACATTCACATACAAAATAAAATAAGGAAAACACAAACTGAATTTAAAACGTTTGTTGTGTTTCCATTTTAAGTTTTTTCATCCCTGGTTATTAAAGTTAGTTTTAAGAGGTTTTTATAGGCAGTCGTCGTGGTTTCAGCCACTAGAGGTCGCTGTTGTCATTTCAGCTCCGCGCCGCAGCGGGATTCCAGGAAGCTCCTGGTGGCGGGAGCGCGCACCAGTCCGGGGTGTCCACCTCCTGAGGGACACGTGTGACGGGCACGCGCATTGGTTTGACAGGGAGCGAACCGGACCACCGCCTCAGTGTGGCTCTGCCTGCTGAACTAAGCACGCCTCCGGTCCTGGGTGTGACTCAGCGCGCTGTGAGCTCGCGCGGTTCCGTCTGTTTCAGGTGTGTGTTCAGGTTCTGTTGTTTCTCTGCGCCGGTTGGAAACCCGCGGTTTTAGACATTTAACCCTCAGCTTGAGAAGCGGAGTGAGGTCTGACTCACGGAGACGCCGCGAGGAGCGAAGCCGTGCGTAAAGCTGCTGACAAGCGCGCCACATTATTTTACGCACCAACATCACAAACTCCACAGACTCTGAACTCACGTGTTTCCTGCTGAGGATGAAAAGCCAGATGAGCCGCGAGCTGCTGCTCAGGTGGGTTTAACCCTCCGCTGGATGAGATGCCACCATGTCCTTTACGCACCGGCTCGTTGTGCTCCTGCTCGGCTTCAGCCTCCACCACACGGTCAGTGCTTCACTCATTACAACCGCCAGGGTTCATTTCATTTTACTGATGAATAATCTTCCAAATTAAGGCGGTAAAATATGTTTTTAAAAGTGACTTTGAAACAGTTCCTGTTACATTCCTTCAGTATTACTCCGCGTGTTTTATCTCCTGCGGCACTAAATGAGTTTGGCTTCAATATTCCAAACACAGTCACACAGTGAGTTTATAGGAACTATATCCTGCAGGATTTATGTTTCTGTTTGTCAATATTCCTCCTGGGACATTTATATTTCTGCCTCTTTAAATTCTATTTCTTCAGGAGTCTGAACTTCCACCTGAGATGAGCTTCTCTTACATTCATCTGCTGCTTGTTCTTAATTGTCCAACTGTGTGAAAATATGAATTATAGATTCCCTTTCTCGCTCCTGCTGCTGGTTAAATTTTTAATATTCACACATCAGGCCGGGCTCTATATTTAGCCGCTGCAGCCTGGACCATCACTCAGTTTATATAAGTTATTATCATCCCGCGGAGAAGCAGCTAAAGTGGGTTTTTGGATGCAACAGCCAAGAGAAGTGAAGTGGATGATTTACTCCAGTCTGAGTCCCGGTGACGTCAGCGCTGCAAAAATGCACTAAAGTGTCTCAGTGAAGATTTTCCTCAGAGGAGAAGTCCCTGATGCAGCCTGAGAGAAGTGACTGTCCACAGCTGTTCATGTCCGAGACAAGTAATGTGCTTTATCAGCCGTAAGTTTGGCGCCAAATCTTTATTTATAATGAAAAGTTTGAGTTGGAAAAACTTATATTTTTATAGAAGATAGTTTCAGTTTCCTCCCGTTTCCACAAACACACATTTTCTCACAGTGATTTCACAGTGAAAAAATAAGTGTGTCAGCTGTTTGTGTGTGTGTGTGTGTGTGTGTGTGTGTGTGTGTGTGTGTGTGTGTTTGTTACAGTTGATGTCAAACTTCAGTGTGTGTGTACATGTACAGAACTTACACTAAAGGTCAATGACTTCTGCTTCCTCTATTGATCCGACTGGAGAGCAGAGTCCTGCTGTGTGTGTGTGCGTGCGTGTGTGCTGCGTGCGTGTGTGTGTGTGTGTGTGAGGTTTTACTTGAAATTCTTATAAACACAAACTCAAAAGATCATTGATTGATTGAAAAGCAGAAAAGCATGAGAATATTGAAACAGATGTTTTCAGCTACAGATGTATGTGACACGGAAACTCTGTTGCCATGACGACGCTTCAGTGAGTTTGTGTGATGATTAAAACGAACACAGAGTTGGAAGAAGCTGTTTTTTGCCACCAGAGGTGAAGTCCTTGGTTTTGAATGTCACCTCTGGCCAGATGTGCTCTTCATGTGTGGCGTTCGAATGCTCTCTTCATGCTCTGGTCTGAAAGGATTCCTGATTAAACACTGATCTAAGTGACGTCAAGGTTCAACTCAAGACACTAAATAAATCTGCCGTTTATTTTTCCTCGATCAATCGGATAAAAAAAAGTCAGAACATTGTGTAAAATACCTGCGAGAAACTCACAAAGTGACGTCTTTAAACGCCTCGTGTTGTCCAGAAACCCAGAAGTAATGAGTTCACTGTGATGCACAACAAACAAATGCATCAAATCCTCTGAGACCTGAGAATCTGGAAGCTGCAAATATTGATTATTTTTGCTTTTAAACATGATTACTGAAACTATTACTCAGTTATCTCCCGCTGGCTGCAGCTCTGTCTGAGATGATTCCTGCACAGATAACATCCGCACTAAAGCTCTGAGGGTTAATGATTGTTTCAGCAGGTTTCCACAGAGCGTCTGCACGTTGACGTCTAATCACTGAGCTGCTGTGAAATGTGACCCAGATATTTAAACACACACTTCTACTTTTTGCTTTCTTTATTTTTCTTTTTTTTTTCTTTAACCCAGTTTTAACTCGGACGTCCTTTGACCTGCAAAAAACCACAAAATCAATGTTTGCCGTGTGTGATGGAATCAGTTCATGCCTCAACGAGATCCTCAGTAATGATTGTTCGTGAAGCTGCAGATTTCTCCTCATCACAGCTGCGTTTTCCTGTGAAACTGACGTGAAGTTTGTTTTAAAACGCCACAATTTGTGAGTAAAATAAATAGTAAAGAGGGTGGAATCATGGGAAATAGGAGGGAGGAGGGATTTAAGGGGAATAAAGACCGTAAAATTAAAATCTGAATTTTAATGTGCAAAAAAAAGCTGCTGTGCGACAATTTCAGATTTAAAATTTTAGTTTCTTCCAATTAAGATGAAAAATCTAAAGACGATTCAAACTATTTCCTTTATGATTTCTCAGAGCTTTTTTATTTTACTGACATTCAGGGTTGAATCAGGCCGCGTGGCGTCTGGCCGGCAACAACACAAACCTTCCTCTCATTGGCTGAAGTTTTTCAACATTTTTTAAAAGTTTTTAAAGAGAATTTATTTTCAAAAACATTCAAAAACATTATTAATATTTAAATTTCTTATTATATATTTTTATATAATTTAATCTTTTCACCAAACTTTTCTTGTTTTGCTGAGGATTTGTGGCTCATGCTGCTAAAGACAGATTGTGTTCCAGAGACTGAGACAAACTGTAGTTCTGTCGTCGGTGGCTTCTGGAGTCGGGGTCAGACCAGGTCCAGGATTACAAACTGCTCTTTCTTTTGTTTAGTTTATCTGAGAACATTTGATCCTCTGCCTGGTAATGGATCTGTGTGTTTCTGTGTGTATATGTGTGTGTGTGTGTGTTGTGGCTCATTAGACGACGGAGATTACGCTGTTTGTTCGACGGTCGTGGATTAAATCGGGTCAAACGGTTTATCCTTTGCCCTTTGCTGCTTTCTGTTTTTAGTTCTTTGTTTTGAGAAGCAGAAAATGGAAACAGGAAAGACGTGAGGCGAAATCAGAGGGCGAAGTTTCTCAGTGAGGGCGGCAGCGCCCCCTGGAGGAACAGCTGGAGACGACGTCACAGTTACCGAAGTTTAACGACCTGACAGAGGAAATTAAAAGTTATTCTTCGATGTCAAACGGAGACAAACTGTTTGCTGTGAGATGAGAATTCACATTTATCATCAGCTCAGCCAAATGTCAGCAGCCGACTTCATTAAAGTTGGAAGAAAACCAAACACGGAGAGTTTATATTTAAAGTTTCTCTCAAACCGCAGCAGGAGGAAATGTTCATCAGATGTTCAGGAAACGGCTCCTGCAGCAAAAAGCAAAGAGCGATGGAGCCAAACACCGAGACTGGGACCAAATGTCTCATATTTCTTATAAATAAAACGTCACTTTTTAAATGTTTTATAAAGAAAGAAGCAGATTAAATTGTTTAAATGATTTGTTGTCTGCTTCAGATGTCGGTGTTTTGCGCCGACACCTGAATGCACCACATTTCCACTCAGGGTTTGAAGTGATAAAAATCGATTCAAACAATCTGTTAATCAATTTATTTTGTTGCTAATTAAATCACGAGGTCAATGACCCACAGACAGACAGGCAGGCAGACAGACAGACAGACAGACAGGCAGGCAGTCTGAGCAGCAGGTGAACGTGGTGGAGACCAAACACAGATATGATGACAATATTATTATTATAATTATTATAATTATTATTTTTACAGTGTAAAGATAAAACATTAGACACGAATGATATGATACGTAAGGAAAATAAAATAATTAAGAACAACAGCCGATCAGTAAAAAAGATACGTAAATAAAAATGATTAAAAAGTGGAATAAAAGTGATTAAATAAAATAATAATTAGTCCAATAAAAATAATAAGACATATAAAACAAATAAAACCAGCAAACCAGACTAAACACACTCGTCCTAACAGCTTGTTTCAGCTTCCTTCAATATTCAGTTATTACAGGTTTCAGCTGTAAAAGATACTGAAGCTTTGATTTTATTCTATTTTTTATTTCTTATATTCAACGATTCCCATGAAACCAGGAAATAACGGAACCTGATAAAAACCTGATTCAGCTTCCTCTTCTGAGTCGCTGCGCTGTTTCCAGAAACTATTAAAAACACATCAGTGAGTCACACTGGTGAACATGAACACACACACACACACTGGTTTATTTTCACTCACTAGAGCACCAAATGTGGATTAATCCGCTGCTGAAAATAGTCCCCGACAAATGCTCCAAAAGTTCCAGTTTAAATACCAGAAGCTGTTTAGAAATGAAACTATTTATACGTGAGACGTTTTTTAAGTCTCCAGGTGAAACTAATGAGCTCCGGTTTGAAGGATTAGGAGACGGATGATGTTTGGTTTTGGTTTTGTTGTTGCATTTGTTGACAGTATGAATAACATTTAGGCCGAGGTGTCGGTCAGGTGTCGAGTGTCCTCAGGTGTGAAGGTGATGTTTAGTCTCTCGTGTCCCGGGTCGCTCGAAGACAGAGGTGAAGTGATGTTTGACTGTTTGGCTGAAAACGACGGATCAGTGTCGGGACGAGTCTCAGCAGGAAGTGTGTGTGTGTGTGTGTGTGTGTGTGTGTGTGTGTGTGTGTGTGTGTGTGTGTGTGTGAGAGAGAGAGTGAGAGGGGTATAAACACACTGACAGGTCTGAAACGCTGCTGAGAGCGGCAGTATATCTCAGTGTAAACAGACCTCCCAGCACACACACACACACACTCTCAGTATATCAATGAAGTCAAGTTGACACATGGATCTGGTTCTGTTTGAGTGTGTGTTCCTCTTTGTGCAGGTTGTTTCACGCGGCCCCTTTGTGTACGCTCTGTTTGAGTGTGTGTCCATGGTTACCGTCAGCTGTACCAGGGCACACGCACGCACCAACGCCGGCCCAACGGTGGGAAACGTTATGGTTTTATCAGCGGTAGAGGAGGTGGTAGCCGTCGCTGCTAACGAGCCGCAGCACAACTAGAAATATCTGCTTCATCAGCGGCGTCTTTTTCTTCTTCATTTTTCTTTTTTCTCAAGCGGGGTCGAGCAGGTTGAGGCCCAGTGTCGGCAGACTCGGCTCAGATCTGGCCCGCATCCGGCTGCCGAAAACAGATTCAGCGGATTTTTCTTTTGTATTTCTTCACCTTGAGTCTGGAAACATGTTTTTTATAAGGTTTTATATTTAACGTAGAAAAAGCTGT
>NW_019525429.1:138366-140014 GCF_002814215.2 Seriola lalandi dorsalis
CAGCTGTTTGGTCGAGAAGAAACGTTGTGAGTTCAGCATCAAACTTCATTTCTTTCCTCACCAACAAATCAACTCTCTTGTTTCTCTTCTATTCCTCTCACGTCTTTTCTTCTGCTGAAGCTAGCATGCTAACCGGCTAGCTCCGGCCCCGCCTCCTCACTTTCTGACAGCGACCCTGAAGACGAAGCGCTGCTCAGACGACGTACGATATCCCGACAAGAAAAAGCCTCTTTTCTTCTTCTACTTTGTTTCAATTATTGTCTCTTTATTATTACAGTTTGCTTTGTATTTTATTTTGTACATGTGATGAATTTGGGGACGTTTCTAGAAATTGTTCAATCTCATTTGAATCTCAATGAATTTATTCCCTCAAATTAAAAATATGAAGTGTCTCTATCACTGCTTTTGTTATTTTCCCTTTCACACTTTGATTTTGGACGTTTATCAGGAGACTTTTATAAAGTATAAGTGTTGCAGACGCAGTAAACCAGCTTTTTCTCTCATGATAAAGACGGTGTTTGCACATACGCTCGTCTATGATAAGTCAGGACATAGTATAGAAATGTATGTAAATACTATCAGGAAGTTCTGTGGCGCTGAAACCTGGAGCCTGTTGAACTTCTCAGGTGTTTCATTGTGTTTTCAGGCGACTTATCTCCAACTCTCAGAAAAACTGAGGCACGTTAATCAAACAGCGGCGAGGAGCTGGAGACGCAGAGAAGCCAGACGCTGAACTTGTGTGTGACGCAGGAGGTTTGTTCACGTTGGAGATAATATTCATAATATTTATTTCCTCTGGTTCCGACAGGTTGATGGAAAGTTTCCCAACTGCCAGTTCCACTGGGAGATTCAGAGAGCGGAGAGAGAGTGTCGGACACAGCTGCAGCAGCAGCACACGCCCCCCCCCACCACAGGTACACACACACACACACACACACACACACACACACACACACACACACACACACACACAGTATGAATTACAGTGCTCAGGACTTCCTGTTTGGCTACTTGTTTCAGACTCACTGATCCAGCTGCTGAACGATATGAACAATAAATGAAACATAAAACATCTGGATCCTCTGGAGTTTCTACACTGACTGAACAAATCCGGAATTTAACACCTTAAACTTAATTGTTTTTCATATTAAGAATGATATTCAGATCATTTTAAGGGATAAAACAGTTAAAACATTTTCTTAAAACCCTCAAAATGAAGCTCTAAATGTTGTTTTTGCCGCTCGGTTAAATTTATTCTTTAGGCTTTAAATTTGAAGTTTATTGAAGTGATTTATTCCTATTTTTATATTTATAACGAGAACACTTCAAAGGTCTTGTGATGTCTGAACGAACAGTCCAAAGATGTTCAGTTCAGCGTCACAGCTGGAAAATAAATGACTCACACAGTGATTAAAACTAGTTATTGATCTACACTGATTGATTTTGTGTTGATCGACTCATCGTCTTCGATCTAATTTGATTAATGTTAAAGTTGTTTTTTGTTCCGTCACGTGGGTTGAAACTCGGTTTGTCTCTTTAAATCGAAATGTGTCTGAAACACTGAGATACACACACACACACACACACACACACACACACACACACACACACTCTCAGTATATCAATGAAGTCAAGTTGACACATGGAT
>NW_019525429.1:140395-148747 GCF_002814215.2 Seriola lalandi dorsalis
CACCTTTCACATCCTAGTCAGGCCTATTTTTGAGTCCCCGCGGTGTAGCAAAAACATGTATGTGTGTGTGTGTGTGTGTGTGTGTGTGTGTGTGTTCAGGATGTCGTGGTGAGTGGGGCTTCGCGTCCTGTTGGCACAATGCGGCGGTCGGTGAGGTGATGACCCTCCCCTGCCCCTCCCCCCTTCTGCAACTTTTTGGAAAAAATGGTGAGCTTCAAACACACACACACACACACACACACACACACACACACACACACAGGTCACGTACAGCTGACGGAGGAGATCATGGAACGATTTTCAAATCAAATTGATTAAATTAAATTAAATAATAATTAAATTAAATAAAAACTTTTAGAATAAAATAATTAGAAAGAAAAACTAACGAACGAGTGAAACGCAGACGGTTGGTTTGTGTTGACAGTGTCCAGTTACTGTTCGTGTTTGTGTTTCAGTTCACACCGAGGAGTCGTGATAATAATCATAATGATCATTTCCTGCGGCACCTTCGTCCCGGACCGACTCGTCTGAGTCTGCGCCGACCGCCGGGCGCCGTGTCCGAACCCGTCGACCTCGTGCAGCCGCTTCCTCCTTCCTGCCGCTTCCTTTCACGGTGAATCTGGCAGACTCTCGTCTTTCATCCGACTCGTCGCGCCTCATCCATCACGCCGATCACCTCTCGTCCCCTCTGCCTTTGATCCTCGCTCGTCCTCCTGTCATCCGTGCACGCCGCCGCCTTCCTTCCCTTTCCTCTCCCATCAGCCCTTGCTCTGACCCGGCCTCCATAACCTTCCTCACCCTCCGCGTCTCTCTCTATGTGCATCATTCACTCTCGCTCAGATTTCCTTTCTACTTTTAAACAAACAGTTTTAATAAAATCTTTTAAATTCAGAAAAGATTCATTGAAATTGAGAAATAACGGAGATGAATTTGATCTCATCGGCAGAAACACGTCGACGAAACCTGTTCTCCTCTCGGTCTTCGTCCTCCTGAACCTCTCTTCACCTTCCCTCCGCCTCTGTGTTTGATCTCTCCTCCGTCACCACCGTCTCCGTCTCTCCATCGGCCTCTGTCTGTTAATGAGTCTAATTATTCACAGGGCAGCTGACAACATCTGGGCCGGCCGACTTTCTCGCCTATCCCCCCCACCCCCCTCCCCCCCAGCAGCATCTGTCAGCAGCTGGTTTATCCACCCGCTGCGCCCGCAGAGATGGAGAGCGTTCGGTCGGCCGGTTAATGGATGAGGCGCGTAATCGGCACAACATCAGACTGAGACTGTGATTATTAAATATCCAACACTCAGTCAGCTGTTCACACACTGAAAACAAAACAGACAAACAAACATCTGCTTTTTCTCTGGCGTGAAGATCAATCACAAGCCGCATTATCCGCATTTAAAGTAAAGATTTAAACTTTTCCAACAAACAAAGCTCAGATCTGAATCTGAGACTCATTAAAGTGAAAAAGTTCTGTTGACTTGTTGGAACAACTTCATAAAATGAAGTTAACACAACTATATTATTTATGTTTACTTAGTTTTTTCCATCTTTTCATCTGTTTCCTGAACTTTTTAAAGTCAGAGCAACTTGTCACGAGTCCCTGGTTCATTCTCCTTCTCCCTCCCTGCGTTTCCTGTCTGTCTCTATCAAAATAAAGGCATTTGCTGAGATCAGTTAATGTGAAAAGCGGCGGCAGCCTCGTCAACAAACAATAAACTGTGGAGAAACGTTTTCAGTGTATTTACATCGAGACTACATTACACTACATTACATAACTGTTTATCTTCTACTTACTCAGTCAACTGTTAAAATTTACTTTCTATAAATATCATTTCCTGAGACTAACGTCTTCACACGGAGAAAACCTCTGGGGGACAATTACTGAGTCCTGTTATATATTTAATGTGTTGGTCAACTAATGTAATTAAAAACACTGTAATTAGGCAATAAAATACAGATAATGTGGATTTCTTAATTGTAGAACAGGAAGGTCACGACCTGGTGTTTCTGATCTGTCGTTAATGAACCAGAAACAAACAGCGTTCGCCCCTTTTTAATTAGGTTAATTAACTGGATCAATATCATAATCGGATTTAGTTTAATGTAGATGTAACAGCCAGTGATTAGCAGGAGCAACATTACCTTTTAGCTCCACTGTCTGATTTTATTAATTTCATTATGAGCTGATCTGTTTCCTCTCAACCAGTTAATTGATTTATTGGTTATTGGTTTATAAAACGTCAGATAATAAAGAAAATGCAGAAACTTCCGGCTTCAGTCTGGACAAATTAACTTCAACCATGAATTAATCAAGAGAATCGATTACAAACCTCCTGCCCGTGTGTCTCAGGGAACCTGAGCAGGAACTGCACGGAGAGCGGCTGGTCGGACGTCTACCCCGTCATCACCGTCGCCTGCTGGTCCAACGACACAGGTGAACCCAACGAGGTGAGTTCACCTGCAGAGAAACCCCTCCCACCACTCACTGTGAGGCTGCTGCAGGCCTGCACTGTGTGTGTGTGTGTGTGTGTGTGTGTGTGTGTGTGTGTGTGTGTACGTGATGAAGATCCCTTCATCTGATCTGTAGTCTGAGCTCTTCGTGTTCAGCGTCACATCCTCTGTGCAGCTGTTTTTCAGAATGAAGCTCGATCGGTTCGAACTCAGAGAAGTTTGACCACATGTGGTGAAATGCACCAGTTTAAATTCCTGCAGCGTGAATCACCAGTAAGATTTTATTCCAGTGGTTTTAACTTTATTTATAAACTTTATTTCACTGTCATGTAATAAAGAAGCTTTATAGATGTTCAGCTGCTGGATGCAAAAGAAGATTAAACTCCCAAGTTATTTTATTTATTTATTTAAAATGTTCTGATTTAACAGAACTAAACTACTTCACCGTCTCTGTGAATGTTTCCATGGAAACACATTTAACAGCAGGAAATCATTAGAAAACAATGAGACCTGTGAAATAAAGTGTTACAAAGAAAAAGAAGCGAGATGAAATAGTTTCCACAGTTCACTGTAAGTTCACTTATCAGTGCGGTTCGTTTTATCTCTGGTAGTTAAACATTTATCTGCTGAGCTCAGGGTTTTAAAACCACGTTTCCTTCGTGTCGCGCGTCTGCGGCGACGACGCGATAAAGATTCGCATCTCTGTCGCATGTGTTTGTTCTGCAGCAGACAACCACAGACACAGTCTTTCAAACCGGCCGATCTCCTGGCTGATCAGCCGGCGGAAGAGTTTCAGTCTGTGTTTGTGAAACCTGTTTCGCTCCTTTTGTCCCGCGCTTCATTCTGACTCAAAACCTTTTTCCCCCGAACATCAGACTTCTGATGAACTGAAACTAAAGCAGATCTCAGCGCCGACAACCGACGCTTCACACAGACATGAAACATTAGATCCGTTCCTCCTGTCCACACCGACACAAACACGATCCTGACACGTGAGTTTTTATAGTGTGAAAATCTCACTTCAACAGGCCCGGAAATAAGAAATGTGACTGAATCTGTGAGAAACCCGTCAGAGGTAGCTGAAGAGACGTGCAGAAGAACAAACGCTTCAGGTTGTTGTTTGAAACCCGTCGGACGGAGATCCGGTTCACCGGGTCAGAACTGCTTTGACCCGACAGGTTTCACATCAGCTCAGCGGGTCTCGGCGTCTCGGCCTGTGTTTGTCTGTTCGTAGGCGACAGATGAACCGGGACGAAGGTCGGGGGTCAGGCCACCATGAAACCTGTTCGCTCATCAGCTCCTCACTGTGTGTGTGTGTGTGTGTGTGTGTGTGTGTGTGTGATGAGTGAGGAGACTCTTGCAGTGGCACATCGCCTCGGTTCTTGCCTCGTCTTTCCAGTCGGTTTAAAGGTCCTTTAACTGGTTTTTAAAGCCCGGCGGTCTGGAACCGGCCCGAGCTGCAGGTTCTGTGTGGGTTTCGACGAGCTCTCGGATCTGCCGCTGCCAGGATTTTAAACACACAGAGGAAAACAGGCAGCGCAGCTTTTTTTAAAACTGGGATCCAAAACTTTGGGAAAACCTGCCAAGAGCCAGAAGAACAGCTGAAAACCTGTTTATTTAACTTTGCTTTTAAATTTATTCTCTCATATTGGACTTTCCGTACTGGTTTCTGTTTTTATTTATTTATTTAATCATCTTCTGTCTGTTTTCATTTTCCTTCTATCTGCGTTTATTTTATTCCACTGTTTAATCTTTATGTCTCTGCGTCCGTCTCGTTCTCGCGGACGCGATATCTCAGTGACGCCGCGATGGAACTTCTTCACATTTGGCACAAACATTCACCTGGACTCGAGGGTGAACTCGTTCGATTTTGGTGAACAAAGGTCAAAGGTCAAGGTCGCGGTGACCTCTCAAAACACTTTTATTTCCTTTGCGAACGCCGTATCTCCGTAACGCCTTGAAGGAACTTCTTCATTTGGCCTTGGACGTTTTTTCTTCCTTTTTATAAATACGAAACTGCTACAGAACCATTCATGTAAACTGCATTAAGGGATTTCAGCTGGAGAAGTATCTCCTGTGGCGAGACACCGGCTTAAACCTCCCGCAGTCTCGTGGGGTTCAGTTCTCGGTCTCGGCCTCGGCCTCCGTCTGTTCCCGGATCAGCGTCTTCGGAGGATGAAGGTGAACCGGAGGAAATGTTTTCTTCTTCCCCTGTAAACTCTGTCGAGGCTCATGAAGCAGAAGGACATGGCCGGGCGAGCCGTGCAGGTGGCTGTGTGGGGGCGACTCCCCCCGCCCCCCCGGGCGACCTGTGCGATGCCACGGAGCTTATTTTTTAACCTTCCCAGTTATTGCTTGTGGCCGCGGCTGCATTCCAGGACCCTTCGCTTCATGCTGAGCTCTAAATAAGCGAGTAACAACCAGGTTTAAGAGAATATCCGGAGTTATTGTTGTGTCACGCCACACACTCCTCCTGTTCTTCAAATCAGAGGGAAGTGAGAGTGTCTCATAAAAAGCCCTTTTATCATATTTGTATGACTGATAAATAACAAAGAAAGAAATCCAGTCAGAAGTGTGTGAACTGATTCCCAGTAAAAGTTTTTATCGTTTTTAGAGAAACATTTGAGAAACAAGAAAATTGTGCATTTGTTTGGGACTATTTTCAGCGGCGGATTAACGCCACAGTGGAATAAGGAGGTATCAGGCTTTGACACAGATTTATCCGAAGGATCAAGTTTATTGAAAAAACATGAAATATCACCACAATTAACCTTTTTGTCGAACGCAGCATAGAAACACAACAAACTAAAGAAATAATTGCAGAAATACCGTGTGTGGCCGAACCTCTTCACCTCTTTTATTCCCGCTGGACTCTAAAGAAGAAGATGTCTGAATGATGAACTGCTTCAAACGCAGGAATAAAAACTTCTCAGCGTCACAAACTACGACATTAAACCAATGTCTCCTGCAGACAAGACGTCAGCGGCTTCAACCATCAGTTTCTTTACGCAGACGGACTCTCAGCTGTTTATTGTTCCTCTTGAGGAGCCATCTTTCTTTTTGACATCTCTGTCACCTCCGTGTATTTCTCTGTTTACAGGATCTTTTTCTCGTCGCTGATCTGTTGTTTCTTTCCTCTGCACCTCTCGCCTGCTGCAGTTTACAAACCTTAGATATGAAGACACCAGGATGAAAGTATAAAGTTTCCCTCAACGCGCCACAGCAGCTGTTTTCCATGTAATGGCCAAATAATAGATGAATTAATCACGTGACGTCGTGTATCAATAATCATCATGTCTTCAGCGCTCATATCCGGCCTCAAACTATAAAACTGATGCCACTGAAGTAATTTACACATGTTTTATGGGTAATCAGTAGATCACTGTGTAATAAAGTCAATTTATTTATAGAATACCAAGTATGAAGATCAATAAATAAATGAATAAAGTGTAAGAATAAATAATTTAGGGTAAAATCATCAAAACACAACAGAAAGGGTTTTTATCGTGACGATTAAATTGATTATTTCAAATTATATTTTCAAAATGTCACTGAGTGAAATTAGCAAACAACCAGAATATTAAATGTTTTATTATTTAAAATCTCCACCTGATCATCCACCAGACGTGATGTGCACGTTGTGTGTTGCACAATTTTAGCGATTCAAAGAAAATGAAAACAAAACTTTGAACCAAATTTTCAGGAAATAATCAAAATAAGAGAAAAGATTAAAGGACGTTTTGGTGCATTAGATAAACAGCTGGTGGAGCTGCTTTTACTGACGGCTGCCGTTTAAACGCTGCAGAAGAAGAAGAAGAAGAAGAAAAAGAAGAGGAAGAAGAAGAGGAAGAGGAGTTCTTTCAGATACAGACGGATGCTGGATGTTGATGCTGAGGCGCTTTAATGTTGAAAACATTGCAGCAGTTCTCGTGTTTCTAAGAACGAGAACAGAATGAAATCTCACACGTGTTCGTGTTTTTTTAAATTCACCAGAGTCAATTTTTTTGGAAGACGGGAACATTCGACTCCTGTGAATATAAACCAGGCAGTTAATATTGTGTTGAGTGGAAGGAGTCGAGGGATCTGCTTCGTTTATTTAGTCGACTAATTGTGAACGTTGTTGCTTCCAGAGTCTGAAGCGAAGACACAAACACACGAAACCAGTTAAACAGAGAAACTCAAACTGCAGCAGCTGAAGCGAGCGAGCGAGAACAGGGAGCAACACTCATAAGTAACGTACTGTGCACACACCTGAGCGGCACACACACACACACACACACACACAGCTGGCCGGTGATCCTCTCCAGAGCCTCAGGTGTGGGACTCTCTCTGAAGCCTCTATTTGTTTCCTGCTGAAGAGACAAAGGTTTTCCGTCTGGAAAACATTCAGCTGAGAGCAGACGTCACCGCTGACACACACACACACACATTAACGTCACACACACACACACACATTAACGTCACACACACACACACACACATTAACGTCACACACACACACACACACGTGAACGTACAGCTGATTGTCCTCATCGTCGACACAGAACCCTGCAGACTTCAGGAACGTCACACGACCGTTTGTTGCTTAAAATACGGAGAAAAACTCGGCCCAACGTCGGCCCAAATCCGGCAGAACTGGCGTCACATAGAACTTCAACTAACAATTATGTTCATTATTGATTAATCTGCAGAACCGTGGAACAAACCAAAGTGAGGCGCTCCGTCTGCAGGTGAAACAGGAATATTGATTTATTCCAACATGCATCAGCTCTGGGTTTTCATCAGGGTTTAATAACCAATAATCAGTTTCAATCACAAAACATTCGCAGGTGATATTCAGCTGAACACCTGAGGCCAGGTACACGACCCCTAGATGGCGCTAAGCTCTGACCACAAACAATTTACAATGTGACATAAAAGAGAGAAATATTTCACATTAAATGAAAGTAAAGCAAATCCTGAAAATTCCCATAAATATTAGTAAACAATAAAAATAAACAAACATTTTTTTCCAGTGTGTGAAACCGAGCTCACACATAAAAAACTCACAATACAGCAACAAAATCTAATCAATACTTTGATTATAAAGTCAGAGCTTCATTCCTGCTCGACAAACTGTTGATCTGCTTATAAAATAACAAACTGATGTTCTTCATGTGAGAACCTGCAACCTGCAAATTATGTGACATTTTTATTTGGAAAACGACTGTAAACTGATCGATAAATGATCAAAAGTAGGTATTGATTTCTCTGGCGATGGATTAACTGGTTAATGGACAAATCTCTTCAGCTCAGAGACAGTTTTTTCTCTCTGCGTGTTTCAGATGCTTCAGTGTTTAAGCGTCATTGAAGCTTTATTATTGAGACTGTAAAACATTATTTTGCAGCCTGTTGAACTCCAGGTTTCACTGACACGTTTCCTTTCAGCAGAGGCTTGAACCGGGAAAAGCAGCTCCACATCTAAAGTACAGATGATGTACAGTTGAGCCCTGATTATAATATCAAAACAAATATGGTCATAGTCTGCAGATTCATATTTCCAGAGTCTCCGTCGTGACTCGATCTTGATTTAAAACCGCCGGCGAGCGCTCGGGAGCAGAAGATAGAGCCGCTCCGCCAGATTTAGACTTTTCTCTCGGCGGCCGGGAAGCCGCTCGGCAATGAAGTTCAACATCGCTCTAATTCCCCCGGTGTCAGGGAGGAAGACGGAGAGGGCGAGCGAGCCAGCGTTTATGGATGGAGATGTGTTTGGATACAGAAGGCGGCGTGGCTGCAGCGGACCAGAGCCAGCAGGTCATCAGCTCCCAGCCAGAAGGCCTGAGAATCAAACTCAGGAATGAGACGCTGATGCCAGGCTGCGACAGTCTGTGCAAGCTCAGATATTTGTCCATATGTGTACAGT
>NW_019525429.1:148767-151341 GCF_002814215.2 Seriola lalandi dorsalis
GGGGGGGGGGCAACACAAACCCTTCACATAATCATGACTAAGTGGAAAAATACTCCACTTTCTGCAGAGTGTTGCTCATTTCACATGAAAGATTTCTACGTTCACGATGTTTATTTCACACAAATCAGAATAAAATACAAGTAATGGGACAAATACGAGCTTGTATTTCCAATCATCGTTTATCAATACCTGATTTAAAATGTGAACTGTCAATCAAACCCGCTCAGCTCGACTCAGGATGTTTGTTTCCCTCCAAACTGGAGAGAGAGAGAAAGATTTGAAAACATGTTTTCAGGAGGTTTATGTAAAAATAAATACTGAAACACAGCAGAAGTTCAGACGTCAGTGATGGGGCGTCCCACACGGGCATAACGTCCCGGGCCAGGAAACATCTCTCTCCACTTCCCCCGATCAAATAAAGGAAGAAATAAAACACCCAAAAAATAAGTTCAAAACATGTGAAAATGAAAACAAAAGGAGAAGAAAACTTTGTCAGAAGGAAAGAATAGAATATAGGACAGACAGAAGGAAGAGGAAAGATGAAAGAAGAGAAGGATGGAGGGAAAGAGTGAAAGGAGGGAAAAGTGAAAAGGAAACAACATTTTTTTAAAAAGTAGGACGAGAAGAAGAAAAGAAAGATAAGGAAATATGGACTTGAAAGGAGAGAAGAAAATAGGAAAAGTGAGAAAGAAAACAGACAGAAATATGTAAAGCAGAGCGGAGAGAACAAGAAATAGAAAGTCTCCAAAAATGGAAATCTGTAAATAAAACGAGAGAGAGAGAGAGAGAGAGAGAGAGAGAGAGTCAGTGAATGCATCATGTCCTCATAAGTACTGAATTATAATTATGTGCATTTAAGAGCCTGTTTGCATTTTCACGTCCATGAATATGTGATGTTTATAATATATATATATATTAATTAATATTAATATTAATTGATATATGTGCAGTACACGGCTTACAGTTAGTGTGTGTGTTAATGTATGGGATCATGCGTGTCTTAATGTACAGTGTGTGTGTGTGTGTGTGTGTGTGTGTGTGTGTGTGTGTGTGTGTCTGGTTAATTGCCAGATGGTGTGTCAGACAAAGGAATGTTGTTTATAGATGATGAGAGAGCGATGAACGCCAGGCACCACACACACACACACACACACAGTGGGCATTATAACACTGTGTGTGTGTGTGTGGGTGTGTGTGTGTGTGTGGGTGTGTGTGTGTGTGTGTGTGTGTGTGTGTGTGAGAAAGAGTTAGCGCTGTCTTGAGACGGACCAGACCCTCATCCTGATCCTGACCCCGCTCTTATTGTGAAAGAGCCTCTCCACTGTAGGAAAAAGCGGCGGGAACCGAGAGGCTGCTGCTCACATCTTCAGCAGCAGCCTGAGGATGATGTGGGAAAATGGATGGAGGAAGATTATGTTTTTTAAAAAAAATGTAAATACACTTAAAGTCAGTCACAGATCGTTAATAAATCAAATTGATCTTTTTTTTTTATATATATACATATAAGGAACTTTCATGACTTTTATGAATCACGTCTCACAAATAAAATAATCAAATTAAATATTTAAGGAGCGAGAAACATAAAAACGGATTGTAATTGGACTGAATCATTTATCGTCTGGTGTTTGTTGTTTCTCTCCAGCTCCCAATGACCACACAAGGCTTCACTGTCACCAGGCTTCAGCTCCTGTTTGTTTCTCAGAGGAGTAAACAATAATTATTCACTTCATCTCTGTATGAGACGTGTGATGATGAAGAGGCAGAGAGCGGCGCCCTCTAGTGGCCGTTACTGAAAACACAACCGGCTCCTCCCTGGGAATAAGATCAAAATCAATCTAAGCAGAATTATTATTAATTATTTTGCATTTATAAACCGTGTTTACACCGTGATATATTCTGATATTTCACCATTCATGCCTCAGTTTATCATCGTCAACATCAGCAGTTTTTATTTACCAGTGATTGAATCAAACACTGGATTTTACCGCCTCTCTCTCCTAAAGTAAATGTGTTTTCTGTGTCCAGCTGGTTTTCTACAGAGTGGTGAGGATCCTGTCCACTCTGGGCCACAGCCTGTCGCTCATCGCTCTGCTCACCAGCACCGTCATCATCTGTTTGTTCAGGTAAACACACACACACACACACACAGAAACGTCTCTTCATTTAATGACACACTTTTCTTTCACATAACAAATGAAAAGTTCAGATCACACAGTTAAAAACAGCTTCCTGTGAGAATCATGTCGCTGCTGATGGAGAAAAGAAAGTGTCAGAGAAGATCAACATCTGCTTTATACATCAACTAATTATCATTTACTTTCCTATAAATCATCTCCCACAGGAAAGATAATTCATAAATATAATTAAACACATTATTTCTGAAGATGGTCGTTAATTTGCAGCAAAAGCTTCAACCTCAAGAGTTTAAAAAACGACCCTGAAAACTCAGGACAAGCTGAACATATCAGCTCGGGATATATAATGTAAACCTGTGTATACACTCCTAAGTGCAGACATACACTTAATGCACATGCCTCCTCACACATGGAGCGCTCTGGGTGGGGGGGGGGAGGG
>NW_019525429.1:151361-153435 GCF_002814215.2 Seriola lalandi dorsalis
GGGGGGGGGGTGATAACAGTTTGCTGCAGAAACGTGTGAGACAGATGAAGCGTCTGCAGCTCGGCCTGGATCGACTCCAGCTGTTCACTCGGCTGCTATCAGCGTGTTTAGAAACCTCATCCCTCACTGGCTTCACACCCTGACAGCGTCTGTAAACACACTTCTCAACGTTCTTCTGTCTGTGTGTGTGTGTGTGTGTGTGTGTGTGTGTGTGTGCAGGAGGCTCCACTGCATGAGGAACTACATCCATCTGAACTTGTTCCTGTCGTTCATGCTGCGAGCCGTTGCCGTGTTGACCAAAGACACGCTGCTCTTCTCAGACGACGAGGACACAGACTGCAGCACGCAGCCCTCACTGGTGACCACACACACACACACACACACACACACACACACACACACACACACACACACACACACACACACACAGACAGATGTCTACCTCTGTCATGATGGAAATAAATGGTGACATTATGCTCCTGTTCCTTGCAGCTATTTTCATGTTTCATTCTTATAAAAATCATGTTTATTTCGAAAGCTGCTTCTTATGTTTCTGCAGCTCTCGTTGTATCTGCTGTGAACTGTGCTGTTGATTTTTACAACAGGTTATCACAATGATAAACAGAATCTATCACCACATATATATCATGTGTATTTTCATGTCGTTTTGCAGGGTGTCAAACGTACTGTAGTGGTGGCGTCTTGCAGGCAGCGCAGTGGGTGCTAACTGGGTGACTGTGTTCAGTAAAAATAAAGATGATATATGTTCTCTACTACATATACAGTAATCTGCAGGTTTTTTAAATCTAGTTTCATGTTTTTTTACAGGTTGACTGGATTTAATCGTCAATAATCCAGGTTTATTATCAGTAAAAACTGGATTTATTTAATGCCGTTTTGTGAAACAGGCTCGTTTTAATCTACGTTAAATTGCGAGTAACCACGCTTTACCAACAAGATTAACCTGACGTCACCCACAGGTTTCTGAAGCTCGGAGTGAGCTGCTCAACCGCTGCCATCTTGGCAGTGCCTGACTCCGCCTCTAACTCCCAGCTAATCCAAAAATGGGCCGAGATGAGGGGAGGAACTTTAATCCTTAGAATTTAATCCTAATAAAATTAAAACGGGCGAATTATATAAAAATGAAAAAATTCAAATTAGCTCCAGAGACCAAAACAGTTTTTGTATCAGGCTGTAAACATGTTTATTTCTGCTGTGAAGTTGGACATTTTAACATGGGAGTCTATGGGGACTGACTCACTGTTGGAGCCAGACTCTAGTGGCCATTAGAGGAACTGCAGCTTCTGGTTCTTCGGAGGTTGACGCTTTAAACCTGAACTCTTTATTGTCAGAACAAAATCCATTACACGTCTTTACATCCAGTTGTATTGTATGAACTGTTGGAACATACATGTGACAAACTGTGATGTTGTTGTTGTTGTTGTTGTTGTTGTTGTTGTTGTGGTTGTTGTAGGTGGGCTGTAGAGCCAGCCTGGTGTTCTTCAACTACTTCATCATGGCAAACTTCTTCTGGCTGCTGGTGGAGGGTCTCTACCTGCACATGCTGCTGCTCGTCATCCACACCTACTCCACCCCGCTCTCCATCTACATGTTCATCGGCTGGGGTCGGCTGCACCACAGTTTTCATTTTGCTGTTGTTGTTGTTGTTGTTGTTGTTGTTGTTGTTGTTGTTGTGGTCTTGTTTTCCTAGTGTTGGCTTTTCTTTCGCCAAGTCAAAACTCTGCTGTGCTTTATTTTCTATTCTAATTGAGATCCCAGGAGAAATTAAAAGGGAAGAGATGTTAAGGGGCTTAATGATGATGATCAGGAATATTAAATATGTTTGAAAAGTCACGGTTTCAGGCCCTCTGACAGTGTGTCATGGCGGTCGGGTTTGTAAACTCTCTCCCGGCCTCTGCGTTCGCTCAGCTGCCGCCATGTGACGCCTCCTTCCACAACCATCCATCACCACTTTACCCACACTTCCTCCTCCACTGCATCACCATTCAGCCCCAGCTGGTTAATGTACACGAGTGTGTGTGTGTGTGTGTGTGTGTGTGTGTGTGTGTGTGTG